>NC_064813.1:30803340-30878846 GCF_023721935.1 Panthera uncia
GCCCTCCTCAATACCCATCACCCACCCTGCCCTCCCTCCCACCCTGAAGAGTTCTTTTTAATTTTCATCTAATTTGTCTTTCCAAATAGAAAGGCAAAGGAAATGAGGAAAATAAATTTTAAAGCATTTGCTATTTATTTTTAAAAATTATAGTAGTTACCACATGAAGAACCTTTCTACCTAAGTTAGGGACGCCTGGGTGCCTCAGTCAGTTAAACAGTCTGACTCAGCTCAGGTCATGATCTCACAGTTCGTGGGTTCGAGCCCCATGTTGGGCTCTGTGCTGGCAGTGTGGAGCCTGCTTGGGATTCTCTCTCTCTCCCTCCCTCTCTCTCTGCTCCTCCTCTGCATGTGCTCTCCCTCTCTCCCTCTCAAAATAAATAAACTTAAAAAAAAAAAAAAAAAAGAACTTTCCTACCTAAGTTAGGTTTACTTACATTATGGTTTAGTGTCTTTTTTTTTTTTTTTAATTACATTGGGGAGAGGAATAACAATCTTTTTTAGAATTCAGAGCCTCTCCTGGTTTTACTCTAGCCTTGTGGACAACTGCTAATCGTTACAAACTAGTGGCATTTTCACCTAAGTTATCATATAGCATTGTTTGAGGTATTAACTGCTTTTGCTAGAATACAAAGAACTATAGCTTAAATATCCTTTAATGCTGAAAGCAGTAGGCCTCTAGGGGAATGAGGAGTAGAGGTGATTGAAGAAAGTAAATATGGATGAGGAGGAGGAGACACAGGAAGAGGACCATCTGCGTTTCAACAGGAATGCTGTGAGCATTTTGGTGAGACAATTTATCATAGTTACAGGAGTGTCCCATGCACTGAGTTTAGAGACCCTGGCCTCCTTCCTCACATATGCAGGTAGTTCCCCCTTCCCCCGCCCATCAAGACACCCTGTTTCAAATATCCCCAAGGGAGGCAGAATGCCCCCCCATGGGAAACCATAAAAGGCTAACCAGTGAGAACTCCTCCAGCCTCTCCCACATGATCCAAATGCTACATCTGGTCTCCTCCTTTTACATAGACTGTTACCACAGACTCTTCCTGTTTTGTTCAAATTTTAGTTTCATCCTTAAGTCCAGGAAACATGCTTCCATGCTGCATGGTCACATAGGAAGTCTAAAGGTGTGATTTCTAAGACTTCTAACCATTGATAGGACCAGGTAGACAGGAGCTCCTCTGATCGTTTGGGAAGATTGTTCTGCTCAGGAAAGCAGTGCAAATGTGGCCATCTGAATTGGTCATGGAAGCCCTTGGCTGTCTCTTTTGAAATATAAAGTAGAAATGGGTTTCTGGCAACCTAAAAGGGTTTAGAATCAGTGATTTTTATTAACGTGCAAATTTAAATATTCAAATAGAAAAACTGAGAATGGTTGCACTTATTTTTTTTTTCTAATGGTGACAATGTCTAAGACAATATTGAACAAAATTTATCAGGAATTTTTATAGCCTGAACCAAGAGTGACCTTCAATGGCACCTGCCCTGGGCTCTTGCATTAAGTTTTAAATTCCTCTGGAAAGTGATAGTGATGCAGCAGTATCTATTGATGAAGACATTGGGTCCTGAGTTTCTACACATTTTAAAAGTCATCGAGCTGAAAAAATTAGGTAGTATATTATGGTAGAATAATGATCCCCTAAAGATGTTCATGTCCTAATCCCCAGAACTTGTGAATATGTTACTTTACATGGAAAAGGGACTTTACAAGTATTATTAAGTTAGGAATCTTGAGACAAGGCGGGGGGGGGGGGGGGGTTATCTTGGATTCTACATGGACCAAATATACTCATAAGGGTCTTTAAAGGAGAAGGCAGGAGGATCAGAGTTAAAAGATATGATGACAGAAATATGGGTGACAGAAGTAGGGTTGGGGTTAGAGAAATTGGAAGATGCTATGTTGTTGGCTTTGAAAATGGAGGAAGAGGGGCGCCTGGGTGGCTCAGTCGGTTAAGTGTCCGACTTCAGCTCAGGTCACGATCTCACAGTCCGTGAGTTCGAGCCCTGTGTCAGGCTCTGGGCTGATGGCTCAGAGCCTGGAGCCTGCTTCGGATTCTGTGTCTCCCTCTCTGCCCCTCCCCCGTTCATGCTCTGTCTCTCTCTGTCTCAAAAATAAATAAACGTTAAAAAAAAAATTAAAAAAAAAAAAAAAGAAAATGGAGGAAGAGGTCACTAGCCAAGGAATGCAGACGGCCTCTAGCAGCTGGAAAAGGCAAAGAAACAGATTCTCCCCTAGATCATCCAGAAGGAGTATGAATCTACTGACACTTGTATCTATTCCATAAGACCTATTTTGGACTTAAGACCTCAAGAACTATAAGGTAATACATTTATCTTATTTTAAGCCACTAAGTTTGTGGTAATTTGTCATAGCAGCAATAAGAAATAAAGGTAGTGTATGTATATTAGTGTGAAACTATAATTTACACACTAACTTTGTGTATTTATTATTTTGCTCTCACTGGAGTTACATTACAGACTAACTTGTAATTAAATTTTATGAAAAAATGGCTAGACACTATAAAAGGTGATATAACTTTTTGTTTTATGCTCATGCAGTAATTCACATTGGATAAGTAAGTTAATGAAACATTGCTCTGCAGGTAAGGAGATGCTCAGGTTGAATATATGAAATACAGTGATGGATTTTCTTTAACTATACATATGATCTGACTTTGTATGTTGAGATACCAAGCTTTAGGGATAGATAATTCTTTAAGGGATTTGGCGGGCATCCAGACTTGCTCATGTGTTACCACAAGACCCAATCTGAACGAAAGGAGAGCACATGGTGAGTGAAACAACCTTGTATGAATTAAAGATGTCATTCTGAGTCCACCTGAGGTAACTATAGAGTGGCATTCACCACAGCAGCCGCCATTCTCCTCTCCTTACATTTCTCTCTTTTGTCCCACTTGGAGCCTGGTCACTCCTTCTTTTCTTCTTCCTCCCCTCTCCATTCTCTTTTTCCTGTTCTTCCTCAGCACAACCCCTTATTAGGCATATGACCTTGGGAGGTTGGATACCTCTTGGAGTCTCATTTTTCACATCTGTGAGATGGGACAACACATCCTTTATAAGGTCCTTGTGAGGATTACATGGGACAAAAACTAAAATGTATCTAGCACATTCTGTGTTCTGGCACTGTGCTAATTTAGCCCATGTAATCCTTACAAGCACCCCATGAACCAAAGGCTATTATTATCTCTTTAAAGATGGGGAAACTGAGGATAAGAGAATTGAGTGACTTCTGGTGAGTGGAGGAACCAGGACTGAACCCAGCTCTGGCTCAGGCAAAGTCTGTGCTCTTGGCCATGACATCAGCTCTACTGAGAATCAGCCCAGTCTCCCATCTGCGAGGATCTTCAAATTCAGCAGTATGCAAAGCCTTTAGCTCTGGAGTCAGACCGCCTGCTTTCAAATCCCAGACTCCACACTAAGACACTTAAACTTTCTGCCTTCTTTTCCTCATTTGCAAAATTATAAGAATAGTATTTCTTTTGGAGGGTTATTTTAAGATTAAATGAATTAATACAAGTAAAGCACTTTGAACTGTTTCTGCTCCTTATTTTAAGTGCTCAGGAAATATTAGCCGGTCATTTTATTCCCTTCCTATTTCTTACTTTCCTTCTTCTTTCCTTCCTTCTCTTTTCTCCTCCTTCTTTCTCTTCTTTCTTTTTCTCTCTCTCTAAGCCCAATTTGTGACCCTTAAAACCTTGATTAATCCCTTTCTTAACTCTTGGGCTTATACCAGTTCTCTTCATTGGCACCACATTTCTCTCCATCTTTCAAAGTCATTAGACATTTTTTCCCCTTCTGGTGATGCCTAAAACAAACACCACCTGCAGGAGACAGGAGTATCTGGAAGATAAAGAGATGTTTACCTGTAATCTCTTCTAAGGCTGCTATGGGGAAAGGAGGGAAGGTGGGAAAATAATTGAGGGTCAGAACAAGAAAGACAATTCCAACAATCACACAGGCCACGGAGAGAACGGGTGTGAGGTGCTTCCATTGGCTGCCGTGTGTCACATGCGCTGTCTGTTCTCTCGCTGGGGAGCCTGGTGGTGATTTCTGCTAAGGGCAGAGCTTGGACCCAATAGCTTGGAGATCTTTCTAGCTGAGATGTGGGGATTTTCTGAGAAGTCCTTGTGAGGGGCAGCGGTATGGCACAGAGAAAAGCGTCCTTGGTGAGTTTCCACTGCTCTGACCCAGCAAGCCGGGCATCACCACCTGCAGTTCTAGGGAAGCACATCCAAAGGAGGTAATAACATTCACTGTGTGCTTCTTCCTCTTCCTCCTCTCCTCCTCCTTCCTCTTCCCCTTCCTCTTCTCCTCCTCCCCTCCTTCTCCTTTTCCTTCCCCTTCTCTCCCACCCCCTCCTTTTCTTCCTCTTCTTCTTCTTCTTCTTCTTCTCCTTCTTTCTCTTCTCCTCCTCCTCCTCCTTCTCCTTTGCCTTCTTTTTAAATCAATGGATAATATAATTTTTACTTTTTTTTTTTCTAACTGGATTGTTTGAGTACCTCTGAGTGTGCAGGCAGCGAGCATGTTGGGGTAGGTCTGGTGAAAAAACTCCTGAGTCAGCAACTAACACATTTTTTTTTTTTTTTTTTTTACTGAACACCACTAGTGCTGGGGGTGGGGGCTTTAGCTGCTGAAGTGTTTTAAATTGTGTTTTCCCTCTCTTAATTACAACTTAGTGACAAGTCACATAAGGAGCACCCATTTGAAACAGAAGTTAATGAGCAGCAAAAAAACCCCACACACAATGATTTTGCATATTTGCTTCAGTATCTGCTTCTCTGCATCACTCAGTTGCATTCGTTAATAACTATTATTTTATAGAACATTCTAGTATCCACACTCCTATAAAATCCAACGTACAAAAGAGAAAAGATGGTGCTGATTCCATCCCAAGAGGTTTTTCGTTTATTGGAAGTCAAGACTGCTCTTGCCCACAGTATGGGATTTGTGGAGAAGGGCTTGCAAAAAGCAATCTGAAACTTGTCTTACATCATCGTTCAAAGCACAACACGAGTATTTTGTATGTATTAAAAAAAAAAAAAAGAGCTAATTTTGTGAAGTGTATAAATTAGGTTTTGAAAGCCCTTTTTGTCTATTTTTGGTGCTGGAACACAGGGCAATATTTCAACTTGTATTTTAAAACTATGTGTGTGTATATGTAACTATATGTGTCCACAAATTTTTCTTCTTGCTTAAATAAAAAAAAAATTCAGTTGAACAACATATGCCACTTGTTAAGCAATGGAACGATTTCTCAGTGATACATTGATTTCAAGTAAAAATATTGTTTCCTGTAAGTCACTTATTCCACGTAAAAGTGACAAAGTACCAGGGCCCAGTGCCAAATAAGATCCTGGTGGCAGGAGGGCTGAGAGTACATGCACCTGAATGTGAAAGGCTGCAGCAGGTCATAAGGCTGGTAGGGCCACAGGTGTGGGTTGTCCTGGGTTCTCAACTGTCCTGGTTCTTTTTTTTTTTTTAATGTTTATTTTTGAGAGAGAGCAAGACAGAGTGCGAACAGGAGAGGGGCAGAGAGAGAGACACACACACAGACTCTGAAGCAGGGTCCAGGCTCTGAGCTGTCAGCACAGAACCAGACTCGTGGCTCGAACTCACGAGCTGTGAGATCATGACCTGAGCCGAGGTTGGTTGCTTAACCACCTGAGCCACCCAGGCTCTCCGGTCCCGGTTCTTTTTCAGTAGCAGGAGCAGTGCCTCCGGGATAGTGGTTGGGAACAACTGTGCCTAGGGCACAGGCAGGAGGGCAAGTTGAGGAACAGTGTGGGCACCTTCTCCCCATCAGCACCCAGCATCACTCTGCATCCAACGTGGTGGTTCGCTCGTGGATTTCAGAGACACAAAAATGAAGGTTGGAGTCCTGTGACCTGTCCGTTTCCTGTCTTCATCACCCTGGGCACGCCACTTTGATCTGCTTGGTGTTAATGGGATTGTTGTGGGGATTAAAGGAATAGTGCATGTACAGTCCTTGGCACAGAGCCTGGTATTAAATCAATTTTCGGACATTATTATCAGACCTCACTGCGATCCCAAGAGGCAAATACTCTCCCTTGACCAACCACCAAATGAGGCTTAGTGAGAATAAGTTTTAATCTAGATTACTTCCTACACTAGATTAAGTATCTAGTCTGGGCCTACCTTCAAATAGGGGTCTCCAAAGCTCTAGATTTTTCCCTGAATGCCACACTTACACCTTGTAGGGGTTTTCCAAGATTTCTCTGTTCTCCTCTAAAGCCCAGATGGATTTAGTCATTCAACAAGTATTTACTGAGTGCTTATTAAACAGCAGACGCTGTTCTGAGTGCTGGCCCTGTAGCTGCGAGCGCAGACACAAATCTCTGCCCTTGTGGAGTTTACAGTCTAGCAGATAAGATAAAGAAGTACGATGTATATTATATTAGCTGATGATAGATTCTAAGGAGAAAAGAAATAGAGCAGGGATGAGCGCTATGGGCGTGTTTGTGTGTCTGTCAGAAGGAAGGAGTGTTGTCGTCAATATTTTAGATATAAAGGCCAGAAAACCTGAAAGAATGAAAAAGAGATTTGAGTAGAGAGCTAAATGGGGTGCAGGAGCAAGCCCCTCAGATTTCCGGGGGAGAAGCCTTCCAGGCAGAGGGAATAGCAGGGTAGGACCCTGAGGTGGGGGTTGCTCAGCTCTTGGAGGACATAAAAGCATGCCCTGGGGAGGGGGGGAATGGTCTGTGCACCTAGAATTATTTGATCAGTCTGAGAATCAGCTTTCTTCCCCCAAAACCTGTTTTTCTAACACTTGGACTTCCCTTTAAGGAGTTGCTGCCCCTTGGTTGGGTCACTAAAGCCTGGGGTTGAAGCAACCCTGAGGAACAAGGTTGGCTTAGTGGCCGTCTGATTTGTTGTGTAATAGCATTGACTTCCTAGGTGACTCAGCAAGGTTCTGTGCGTAAACGTCAACTCTGGGGATGATGAGCTCCAGCCCCAAGGCCTCTCAGGTCTGGAGGATTCCCCACCCCAGGACCAAGGAAGGGGCTATTTCTTCGAGGCTGACCTTGAGGTCGCTTTGCTGCCTGGACTCCTGGAGCTTTGAGCAAATGCTTTGCCCCTAAAGTAGACATCTTCCAGCTTGATTTTGCCTCCCTGGAAAAAAAGAGAGCCTGCTGAATGCGGTGGGTGAGTGAGAACATGGACTTTGGAACCTGAGAATTGGTTTAAGTGCTCGCTCTGGCATTTACGAGTTATGTAGCCTTGAGCAAGTGATTGACCTGCAAAATGAGGACATTCTTCCTGAAGTCTTAGGAGACTGAATTAAAGCGCAGTGATGTAGGAAGTGTGCCTTGCACAGTGCTGGCAATTGGTAGAACCTCAATGAACGGTCGTATGATTATTTTCATCCTCTTGAGCATTCCTGAACTAGCAAAACAGCCCCCCCTCCCAGCACTCTGTCCAATTCCTAATCCTTATCCAAATATTGATACAGTTGTGGCCCCTGTACATCCAGAATCACAACTGAAAAATGGGTGGCATGATCTCCATACGCAAAGTAAACTTGCACTGGGGGACTAGGCTGGGAGTAGGGGCGGAGCCACATCAGATCAGCTGGTTGAATTCAATCAACTTTTGATTCCCTGCCCTCATCTTTTGTAGAAGGAGTTGGATGTCTTTCCCATTTGACCTTAGAATGTGTTATTCTCCATGTGCCCTTCCTTAGGCTCCTCATTTACAGATGGATTCTGGTGAGTGGAAACCTGGTTTGAATATAGCAAGAGAGATCACGATTTCAGAAAAATCTACGTCGTGTGTGTTTTAAGAATGTCGATTCACTATGTCCTAACGGTCTGGTTTGTCATCCAGATTTTTAATATTTTGACATGTGTAATTTTGTGTTTGCAGAATTATCTCCTTTTTATCAGATACTTCTGTGGATTCCACGGAGTCAAGATCCAAAGGCTTTCCCCTAGAGTTTTACTTTCCCCATATATACAGGGTTTGTAGGGGTAGAGAGGCGGTCACTAGCCTGGGATTTAACTTTTCTTCGGGGAGACCCATGTGGGGCAGTGGAGGTCACTGAGTTAGTGCTAGTCAGCAATTAAAAGCCTCCAGACACAAGAATCTGCATTCCAGCTGCCATCCCCTCTGTCCTAAGGTGCCTCTCATCAGTGTGGCCAAAGACATCTACTCAGCTCTGGAAGTTTAAAAAATAAACTTATTCTTTTTTTTTTTTAATATTTATTTATTTTTGAGAGAGAGAGAGAGAGAGAGAGAGAGAGACAGAGTGTGAGCAGGGGCAGAGGAGGGTCAGAGAGAGGGAGACACAGAACTCATAGTGGGCTCCAGGCTCCAGGCTGTCAGCACAGAGCCCGACATGGGGCTCGAACGCAGGAACCATGAGATCATGACCTGAGCTGAGAGTCAGATGCTTAACCAACTGAGCCACCCAGGCATCCCAAAAATAAACTTATTCTTAATTATACAATTTATATCCAGATTCATTCTCCTAGTAAACAATTTAAATGATACTGACAAGGTTCAAGGACGTTTCCCTCTGTTTTCAAGATTTTGAAAAAATAGTGGATTTTGAATACCTCAAAGATTTTCACTTTCTATTGCTCTAATCCTATGGTTTTGTTCTTTGATCTAATCACCATCCCCTTATGATCTTCAGTTTGGTGTGTGTCATTCAAGACATTTTGCTGTGTGCACGTGTGTGTATGTACATATCTATGTGTTGATAACCTATGACTGTGTGTGTATATACACAGGTATTAAGTTAATATGAGTACTATATTTACATAGGTATTCAAGCCATATTCATATATATGTGTATGCATATATTACTAACATATAATTAATACCTTTATTAATTTATGCAGGATTATTTTCTGTGGAGATTGTTTCTCAACTGAATCAGTTTGCAACTTGCTTCTTTCTGCAGCAAGATGCAGTTCATAGAGATTTACTTCTCCATTTGGAGCTACTGCATAGTTTCTGCTAGTGATCAGTTTATTTGGTCAGGCTTCTGTTGATGAGTATTGAAGGAGGTCTAGTTTTCCCCTCTTGGAGACAATGCTGCAATGAATTATCTTCATGTTTTTTTTTTGTTTTTTTTTTAATTTTTTTTCAACGTTTTTTATTTATTTTTGGCACAGAGAGAGACAGAGCATGAACGGGGGAGGGGCAGAGAGAGAGGGAGACACAGAATCGGAAACAGGCTCCAGGCTCTGAGCCATCAGCCCAGAGCCTGACGCGGGGCTCGAACTCACGGACCGCGAGATCGTGACCTGGCTGAAGTCGGACGCTTAGCCGACTGCGCCACCCAGGCGCCCCCATGGTTTTTTTTTTTTAATGTTTATTTTGAGAGAGACAGAGACAGTGCAAGTGGGGGAGAGGCAGAGAGAGAGATAGAATCCCAAGCAGGCCTCACGCTACCAGCGCAGAGCCAGACGCAGGGCTTGAACCCATGAAACTGTGAGATCATGAGCTGGAACCAAGAGTCGGATGCTCAACTGACTGAGCCACCCAGGTGCTCCTGCAATGAATTGTCTTTAATCGCATTTCCTTAAGCACATGCGTCTGCCTTTCTAGAAGGCTGATTTTAAGAAGTGTCATGGGGGGTATATACAGTTTAAACTTATTAGATACTGCTGAATTGCCCTTCAAAGGGCCAATTTAAATTCCCACTGACAGTGCATGAGAGTACTTGAAAAGTTTTCATATTATTAAACTAAGATTCTTGCCAAAACTTTGTGGTACTTCCAATTTGGCTTTAATTTGCATACATTTGAAAACCAGTAGATTGGAGTGTCTTTTCATGTCTTTATTGGCCACTGATATTTCCTCTTTAGTGAATTTCTTTTTCAAATTCTTTCCGTAGTTTTCTCATTTGGGTTGGTTATCTCTTTTGCATGAATTTGTAAGAGTTTTTAAAATATATTCTTTTTGGGATGAGCACTGGGTGTTGTGTGGAAACCAATTTGACAATAAATTTCATATATTGAAAAAAAAATTAAAAAGTAAAATAAAATATATTCTTTTTGGGGGCGCCTGGGTGGCTCAGTTGGTTAAGCGGCTGACTTTGGCTCAGGTCATGATCTCACAGTCGGTGAGTTTCAGCCCCGCAACAGGCTCTGTGCTGATGGCTCAGAGCCTGGAGCCTGTTTCAGATTCTGTGTCTCCCTCTCTCTCTGCTCCTCCCTGCTCACACTCTGTCTGTCTGTCTCTCTCTCTCACAAATAAACATCAAAAAAAATTTAAAAATAAATAAATAAAATAAAATATATTCTTTTTTTAAAAAAAGTATATTCTTGATATTATTTGTTTCTCCTAGGCTATTGCTTATTCTTAAATTTTGATATTCTTGTGGTATCTCTTCGTACACAAAGCATTTATATTTTTGAAGCAGACAAATTACATTTTCTCTTTATAGTTTTTGCTTTTTAAATCTAGTTTCAGTAGACATTCCAAGCCCCATGTAATGAAAATTTGTTATCATGTTTTATTTTAATATATATGCATATAATTCACACATACATACACATATGTAATTCACATGGAATTTATTTTCAGGTATAAAATGTATTTTTTTAAATGGATAGGGTTCAAATATACATATTATACACATATTCAATTTATATATATTCAATTTTGATTGAGTATTTTAAAGCAACTCACAGATACATTACTCATTATTATATATTATTTTTTAAAGACTCATCAGTTCAAAATTTAAATAGAAGTATTTATATATTCCTACCTCACAAGGCTTCTTAAAAAAACATAACAACATAGAATAATCATACCTGACAAAATTAGGAAAAATGTCTCATATGTCATCTAATACCCAGTTTAGGTTAAATTTTCCTTGATTGTTTAAAGATATATTTTCATGTTTGAACTGGGATCTAAACAGATTGGTGGGTGTGTTTCTTGATTTTCTTCTAACCTGTAGGAGTTCTGTCTTCCCTCACCATTTTTATTTTTTATGAGTGGTAAGGAGATATTTTATGTGTGATATTCTTGGCTTCTATATTTTTTATTTATTCATATCACAATACAGATTGCTAGGGTTTTTTGTTTGTGTGTTGGTTTTGTTTTTGAGGTCTTGACTTTTCTTTAAAGGCTTAAGTTTTTTGTGTGTTTTAAAAAAAATTTTTTTAATGTTTATTTTTGAGAGAGAGACAGAGTGAGCAGGGGAGGGGCAGAGAGAGGGAGACACAGAATCCAAAGCAGTCTCCAGGGTCCAAGCTGTCAGCACAGAGCCTGATGCGGGGCTCAAACTCACCGAGTGTGAGATCATGACCTAAGCCAAAGTCGGACACTTAACCGACTGAGCCACCCAGGCGCCCCGTTAAAGACTTAACTTTTTAAGTTTTAGGTTCACAGCAAGTTAAGAGGAATGTGCAGATTCCTCGTCTACTCCCCACCCCCAAGGCACAGCCTCCCGCATTATCAACACCTCACCCCAGAGTACATTTGTTACCATCAGTGAATGTATATTGAAAGATTATAATTACCCACAGTCCATAGTTGACCTTAGGGTTCATTCTTGGTGTTGTACATTTTATGGGTTTGGACAAATATATAATGCCATGTATCCATCATTATCCCTTCACTTTTTCATGCGATTAATTTAGTAAAAAAACTGATCATTTGTCCTGAAGAGTTACCCGTATTCAACGTGTGTGTCTGCCTCCTCACAATGTCATTTAATGTCTCCAGTATTTCCTGAAAAACGGTAGCTAAAGTCTTCATTAGATTCAGGTTCAAATGTTTTGGCATGTATACCATGACATTTTTTTTTTAAATGCTTATTTATTTATTTTGACAACGGGCCGGGGGGCAGAGAGACAGGGAGAGAGAGAATCCCAAGCATTCTCCACACTCAGAGTGGACCCTGACGCGGGGCTGGACCTCACCACTGTGAGATCCTGACTTGAGCCGAATCAAGAGTCAGAGGCTTAACTGACTGAGCCCCCCAGGCACTTCTATCATGACATTAAAAAAATTTTTTTTAATGTTTATTTATTTATTTTTGAAAGAGAAAGCGAGAGAGACAGAGCATGAGCAGAGGAGGGGCAGAGAGAGAGGGAGACCCAGAATCCAAAGCAGGCTCCAGGCTCTGAGCTGTCAGCATTGAGCCTGACGTAGGGCTTGAACCCACGAACTGTGAGATCATGAGCTGAGCCAAAGTCGGACGCTTAACCAACTGAGCCACCCAGGCTCCCCTATCATGACATTTTTTTAATGGGGTAACTGGTGTATATGAAAGGAAGTGGGTTTTCTGTTTTGCTTTCTTTATATCCTAATTTTGTATTTGACTATCTTGCTAAGTTCTGTGAGCAGTTATAATAGTCTGTCAATTAATTTTTTTATATTCTTTAGACAAATGACTATATTATCTGTTAATAATGGCATATTTTTCTTTTCCAGCATTTATACATTTTATATATTTACTGCATTGGTCAGAGCATCCTATAAAATGTTGAAATGTGGGGCACCTGGGTGACTCAGTTGGTTAAGTGTCCGAGTCTTGGTTTTGGCTCAGGTCATGACCTCTTCCTGAGTTCGAGCCCTGCATTGGGCTCCACTCTTGATGGTGCAGAGCCTGCTTAGGATGCTCTCTTTCTCTCTCTCTCTCTCTCTCTGTCCCACTCCAGCTCATGCTCTTTCTCTCTCTCTCAAAATAAATAAATAAACTTTAAAAATAAATAATTAAATAAAATGTTGAAGCAGAGGTAATACTTAGTCTTTACTGACTTTAGTGGGATTGCTTTAGTGCTTTACAAAAATGTGCCACCTTTGTTAAGTATTTTGGTTAATGCCTTTTAACAAGTTTATGAAGTTTTGTTAGTTTTCTAGGAGTTTGTTAAAAAATCATGAATGGACTTGAATTTATCAAAGGCTATTGTTTATTGTCTATTGAAGTGGTCATCTGATTTTCTTCTTTAATTTTATTAATATAGGAAATTATACTAACAGATTCTGTATGTGAACTACCTTTGAGTTCTCAGTTCAATCCTCACATGGTCTTCTAATACAGTGCTGATCACAATGTTGGTTTCCCAACATTTTCTTTAAGATTTTTGCATCTATCTCATAAGTTATATTGGCCTTTAAATTTCTTTTCTTGTGATATCCTGTTTGGTTTAAGAATCAAAGTTAAGCTAGCATCTTAAAATGAGTGAGTGGTTTTCCACCATTTTTCCAAGCTGTGGAAGAGGTTATATCAGGAATATTCATCTCTTGAAGTTCTGCTAGAGTTGTCCCTCATAATTATTAAATATATTTTCTATCTATAGTCATATGTCTTTCATTTTTCTTAATGTTTAGTTTAATTGTTCTTTTTCTCTTTCATTATATTTGCCAAAATATCCATTACATTGAGCTTTGCAAATAGATCATTTAGTTTTAGACACAAGTGCAAATTTGTTTTTAAATTATTAATTTTTAGTTTCAATCTTATTTTATTCCTTTTTTCTATTTCAATTGAGTTTACTTTGTTTCTCTTTTATTAGCTTAGTTTTTTTTTTAAGTTTAACTCATTTGTTTTTGAACTTTATAATTATTTAATGTGTATTTAAGATTATAAATGTTCTGACTGCTGGTTTGGCTGAATCCTTGAAGATTTCAATATGCACTACTCTTATTCTGTATCATTTCCACGTTATATGTTACCACTATTTTGACTTCCTGTTTAATCCGAAGGTAAGTAGAATTGGGGAAGCTATATTTTTGTATGGTTTCAGATTTATTTTATTATAGTTACTGAATGAGACTGTATGAAGTCAACATTTTAGAATTTGCTGAAATTTCTTTTGTGGTCATGATCATGAAATTATCAAGTTCTGCAAATTTCATGTGTATTCCATTTGTTTGTTGAGAGAAATTTATTGAGTTGTGTTATTAAAACCCTCCCCATACCTGTAATTACTTTTTGTCTGCTTGATTAGTCATTTTATGAAAGAAATGTGTAAAACTCTCCCACTATCACAAATATTTGTCACTTTCAGTTTTACTTTATATATTTCAATCTTGTGTTTTAAGCATATCAATAATCATCATTATATCTTCTTGAGAGATGGCTCCTTTTATTAATATAAAACATTTCTTTTTATCACTTTTAATGCTTTGAATTCTAGGTAGTCTGACATTTATGTTGTTACAACTACTTTCATCCTCTTTATATTTGCTTGATATATCTTCTTCTATTTCTTTATTTTTTCATTTCCCTGTGTCATTTTTTTTAAGTGCATCTCTAGTTTGAAGTCTATGGCTAGATACTTTCTAAAAATCCAGCTCTAGATTCCTTTTTTTAATGGGCAAATTTAACCTGTTCATATTTATTGAGACTACTGATGTATTTACAGTTAGGCATGCCATTTTGTGTATGTTTTATATTTCCATACATTATAGTTTTGCTTTTGCTTTCTGCTTTTTGTTCCATTTAATTTCCTTTACTTGTTAGAAAGTTTTACCTTCTACTTATATTTTTGTAGGTACTTCAGTCCCTTTAAATATTTAACACATAATATTAAGCATACTTAAAAATATTTTTTTCAACGTTTATTTATTTTTGAGAGAGAAAGACAGAGCATGAGCAAGGGAGGGGCAGATAGTGAGGGAGACACAGTATCTGAAGCAGGCTCCAGGCTCTGAGCTGTCAGCACAGAGCTGGACACGGGGCTCAAACTCACGAACCGTGAGATCATGATCTGAGCCAAAGGTGGGCACTCAATCGACTGAGCCACCCACGCGCCCCAGCATATTTTTTTTTTAACCATGGCTAGAGTTCAATCTTTTTAATTGAAATACAGTTGACATAAAATATTACATTAGTTTCAGGTGTACATCATAGTGATTTGACAATTATATACATTACAAAATACTCACTGTGATAAGTGTAGTTACCATCCATCACCATACAGAGTTATTACATTATTTTTAAAAAAATTTTTAATGTTTATTTTTGAGAGAGAGAGACAGAGATAGAGTGTGAGCAGGGGAGGGGCAGAGAGAGAGGAAGACACAGACTCTGAAACAGGCTCCAGGCTCCAAGCTGTCAGCACAGAGCCCAACATAGGGCTCCAACTCAGGAACTGCGAGATCATGACCTGAGCTGTTGTCGGTTTAACCTACTGAGCCACCCAGGCGCCCTGAGTTACCACCACATTATTGACTGTATTCCCTATGCTGTACTTTTCATTCCCATACAGTTCAATTTGTCTCTAGTAAGTCCCTTGAACAGGAAACTTAGCACGTCTTTACTTTTCTCCTCTCTCATTCCACTGCACAACCATCCATGCTAATATTTTTTACAGTGTATTTCTTTATTTTGATAAAATATATATACCATAAATTTTACCATTTAACCGTTTTAAATGTGCAATTCAGCAGCATTAAGTACATTCACGTTGTTATGCAACTATCACTACTCTCCATTTCCAGAAATTTTTCATCATTCCAAACAAAAACTCTGTACCCGTAAGACCATAATTCCTCTTCACCATTTTCCTCCAGATCTTGGTAACCTCTATTATATTTTCTGTCTGCATGTATTTACATATTCTAGGTCCCTTATATACATGGAATCATATAGTATGTTCTTTTGTGTCTGGCTTATCTCACTTAGCATTATGTTTTCCAGACTCATCTGTGTTGTAACAGATATCAGAATTTCACTTTTTTAAAGGCTAAATAATATTCCATTGTATGAATATACCACATTTTGTTTATCTACTTCTTTGTTCATGAACATTTGGGTCATTTTCACCTTTTGTCTGTTGTGAATAATGCTGCTATGAATATTGATGTGCAAGTATATGTTTGAGTCTCTGATTTCAGTACTTTGGTGTACACACCTAGAAGTAAAATTGCAGGATCATGGTAATTTTGTGTTTAATCACCAAAATTGGGGAAATCACCAAAATATTTCCCATAGTGGTTGCACCATTTTACATTCTCACTAGCAATCCTCCAGGATATCAGGTTCTCCATACAATCCCCAACACTTGGTATTTTCCATTGTTTTGATGATGTCCATCCTAACGGATATGAAGCAGTATCTCATTGTGATTTTGATTTGCATTTCCCTAGTGGCTAGTGATAGTGAGCATCTTTTCATGTGCATATTGGAATTGGCATATCTTTTTTGGAGAAACGCCTATTGCAGTCCTTTGCCATTTTTCATTTGTTTGTATTTTTGTTGTTGAGTTCTAGGAATTTGTATATATATGATTTTCTCCTATTTCATGGTTGCCTTTTACTCTTGATAAGTGTCCTTTGATGCACAAAAGTTTTTAATTTTGATGAAATCCAAGTTATCTATTTTTCCTCTTGGTGCCTGTGCTTTTACTGTCTATCCAACAAATCATCACCAAATTCAGTGTCATGAGGGTTTTCCCCTATGTTTTCTTCTCTACTAATTTTGGTTTTCACATTTAAGTCTTTGATTCATTTTGAGTTAATTTTTGTATAGGATGTGAGAAAAGGGTCCAATTTCATTCTTTTGCATGTGGATAGCCAGTTTTCCTAATACTATTTGTGGAAAAGACTGTCCTTTCCCCACTGAATAATGCTATGGCCTGAATTGTGGTCCCCCACTTCATATGTTGAAGTCCTAACACCCAGTACCTCAGAAAGTGAAAATATGTGGACAAAGGACCCTTATGTATTCTTTATTTTTATAAATATTTTTATGTTTGTTTATTTATTATTATTTATTAATTTATTATTTATTTATTTATTTATTTTTGAAAGAGAGAGAGAGTACAAGTAGGGGAGGGGCAGAGAGAGGGACACAGAATGTGAAACAGGCTCCAAGCTCTGCACTATCAGCACAGAGTCCAACGTGGGACTCAAACCCTCAAACCCATGAACCATGAGATCATGACTTGAGTTGAAGTTGGACACTTAGCCAACTGAGCCATCCAGGTGCCCCTGGACAAAGGAACTTTAAAGAGGTAATTTAAGTTAAATGAGGTCATATGTATGGACCTTAGTCTGTAAGACTGCGTTTGGAGGTAGGGTCTTCAAAGAAATGATCTAGTTGAAATAAGGCTAATAGGGTGAGTCCTTAATCAATATAACGGATCAGATGTCCTCATAAGAAGAAAAAGAGACATTAGGAATATGTTCTCAACAGAGAGAAGGCCATTTGAGAAGATAACAAGGAGATAGCCACTTGTAGGCCAAGACAGAAGACTTAGGAGAAATCAAACCAAATTTAGTAATATTAAATTTTCCTATCCATAAACATGGGATGTCTTCCCATACCATCACCAAGGGTAACTATTCATGTTACCAGGCATAATTACCAAACTTATCAAGAGCTTAGTTCTAGAAATTTTTTTTATTTTGGTTTTTGTTTCACTGTAAACGTTTATATACACTTAAATATATATATAAAATACACAAAATACACATATATATGTACATGTACTTTTGGTGTGTACACACACATAAACACATGTATTTCACCTCACTACTTTTTTTTAAATATCTATTTATTTTTGAGAGACAAAGTGTGAGTGGGGGAGGGGCCGAGAGAGATAGAGACAGAATCTGAAGCAGGCTCCAGGCTCTGAGTTGTCAGCACAGAGCCCAACGTGGAGCTCGAACCCACAAACTGTGAGATCATGACCTGAGCCGAAGTCAGAGGCTTAACCAACTGAGCAACCTAGGCACCCCTTACCTCACTACTTTTTGAAACTCATTTGTCATGGATTCATATTTCTTCTTGTTGGAATATATCTGTAATTGTTTTAGAGAGAGTCTACTTTGGCTGGACATGGAATTTTAGCTTCTGTTATTTCCCCTTAACATTTATAGAGGTATTGCTTGTCTTATATCCAATGTAGCTGGTGAGGGCTCATGTCAATCTGAGTTTCTTTCCTTTGTAGGTAATCCTTTTTTCTCTCTGGAAGGATTTAAGATTTTCTCTTTGGTGCTCTGAAATTTTGCTACCATGTATCTAGATAGAGTTGGCTGAGAGAAGAGGGTCAGGGCACAGGGTACAGAGGGGTTCAAGCCCCTATATGTCTTAGCTGCTTTCAGTATCCACCTCCTCTGAGGGTGGGGTCCTCTTGGTAGCACCCTTTCCTTTTTGAGAACAATGACCTTCTCCATAATCTCGTGTGCTTTCTGCCTTTTAGGGACTCCACACAATTTCTGGCCCAGAAGAGTTTCCTCCTCTTGTTTCTGAGTTTGATTATAGATTTATTTCATTTTTATTTTTTAATTTTATTATTATTAATATTATTTTTGAGAGACAGAGAGCAGGGGAAAGGGGCAGAGGGAGAGAGAATCTTAAGCAGCCTCCATGCTCAGCATAGAGCCAGATGCAGGACTCAATCTCACCACCCTGGGATCACGACCTGAGCCAAAATCAAGAGTCGGACGCTCAACCGACTGAGCCACCCAGGTGCCCCAAATTTATTTCATTTTTAAATTGTATTTTTCAAATATAAAAGCTAAAGCAATAAAACTTTTGGAAGAGAACATAAACTATCTTTACCATCTTAGGCTAAGTAAAGATTTCTTAAATAAGACACAAAAAGCATAAACTAAAAAAATTGATAAATTTTACTCCATCAAAATGAAAATCTTTTGTTCTTTGGAAGACATTCTCAAAAAAATGAAAAAACAAGCCACAGACAAGGAGAAGATATTTGCAAAACAAATACCCGATAAAGGACTTATGAGCAGAATATGTAAAGAACTCTTAAAATACAATAATTAGAATCAAAGAGCCCCCCTTTTTTTAAAAATGGGGAAAAGACATGAGCAGACCCTTCATCAGAGGAGTATGAATGGCAAAGGGACATGTGAAAAGATGTCCAACATCATTGGAATTAGGGAAACACAAGTTAGAACTACAGTGAGGTACCCCTACACATTGGCTGAAATGGCTAAAATTAAAAAGTGCTGGTGACAGTCTAGAGCAACTGGACTTCTCCTTCACTGCTGATAAGAATGCAAAATTGTACAGTCACTTTGAAAAACAGTTTGGCAATTTTTTTAGTTTTTTTTTTTTTTATGTTTATTTATTTTTGAGAGACAGAGAGAGACAGAGCCTGAGCAGGGGAGGGGAAGAGAGGGAGAGGGAGGCACAGAATCCCAAGCAGGCTCCAGGCTCTGAGCTGTCAGCACAGAGCCCGATGCGGGGCTCGAACCCATGAGCCGTGAGATCATGACCTGAGCCGAAGTTGGATGCCCAATCAACTGAGCCACCCAGACACCCCGACAGTTTGGCGATTTTTAATATTCATACAACCAGCAGCCCTACCCTAGGGTGGTCTCCCAGGAGAAATCAAAATTTATGTTCGTGCAAGATCTGTGTGTGAATGTTTATAGCTGTCTTATAAGTAAGTGTCCAAGGCTGGAAGCAGGCAGTTGGCGAATAGATGGACAAGTTCCGACACGTTCGTGTGGTGGGCTACTTCTCAGAAATCAAAAAAGAGCTTCTGACTCACACAACACAGAGGAATCTCACACACATTAAGCCAGATACAGAAGGTTCACATTGTCTAATTCCCATCAAATGACATTTTGGAAAAGCCAAGCTGAGAGGACAAACATCAGATTTGTGGTTGCCAGTGGCTGAGGGTTGGAGGAAGGGGAGGACCGTAAAGAGCACCGCAGGACTTTGGCGGGGGGGAGGGGGGGGACATGAATGTTTTACATCTTGATTGTGGTGGTGATAACGTACCTGCATGCACTTGTCAGAAGGTCGCAAACTATACGCTTTGAGAAGTGTCATTTTTCTATGCAAATGATGCCTCAATACATACTGACGTTTAAAAAAAGTTCGGTGTTTTTTTCTGTGATTGTTAGAACTTGAGCCAAAAGGGAGAGTGGTAGCTTGTGCTCAGTTGGTCATCTTGAAATGACAGTCAGCCCACGAGTTTTAAGCAGCACAAACATCAGCATCCACGTCAGAGCTACCTGGGTCAGTGCTGCTTTCTGTTGGTGGTTGTCTGGACCAGGGTGACCAGCCGCCCTGGTTTGCCCAGAACTGAAAAGGTGTTTCTTGGGACATGAGACTTGAGTGCTAACACTGAAAGGCCTGCCTGGGCAAAGGGGGAGGAGTTGGTCACCCAGCCAAGGCCTGTTTTTCATTCCTTTTTAAATCCACCTATGGTACCGGGCAGGGGAAGAGGCCCAAACTCGTTGACTGATGTGTTGTTGAAGAGGTGTTCAACAGGCTAGTGACCAGGTCCAGGTGCCATACAAGCTGTGTGGCCCTCAAGGTCATCATGAGTCAGAACCGACCTTGGCAAACCCCAAATTCCTGCATCCTGCTAGAGAACCATTGCCCCCAACAGGCTCAGTCTGGGGGTCCCGTGTCAGCCCCAAGACATTTCCTCTGTTGGCATATAACCCAACCTCTTAGCAGTTCAGTTTCTCCATTTATTAACTCAAGCTGGAGTTAAGAGTTAAGTTTGCTGCATGTTCGTTAGTCTTTGCAAAAGCCGTGGGAGGAATGTACTGTTACCCTTGTTTTACAGAAGTAGTTACAGAGGCTCCGGGAAGCTAAGTACCTTGCCCAGAGCCACACAGTTATACAAGGCAAGTTGGGATCTGAACCCCTGCCCTGCTTGTTCTAAGCTCAGATACTGAGGCACTTTCCATAATACCAGGCTAACATTCGGAAGTGGACAGAAGGCACTCAAGCGTCAGTTTTCTGTCTCACCTTCCTCCAAAAGGGAAGGAAACTTTTCTCCCCACAGGTGACTCTATCAATCAATAATTATGGTTCACTGTATTTAGACTTTCCTGAGAACTAGGGAAAGAGGAACTTTCCTGGGGGCAGGAGAGAGGGGAAATGGTGGATGGTCTCCTGCTCCCGCCGGGGCAGGAGACAGAGGGTCCCGAAGAGGGGTTGCTCTTGGTCTGCGAGGGCTGATTCTCTAGTCTGGCCCGTGATCTTTCAGGAAGCTCTCTCCTCTCTGGTTCCCCTCTGCCACCAACAACCGTGCATTTGCAGGATGCCTCTGACCCGGGATTGGCCTGTGACCTGTGGTTAGTGACAAAGCAAACTTGGCTACACAGGCTCAGCCTGGCGCTCTCCCTAAGGCCCTGTGGCCTCATTAGGTGGTATGTGCCTGGCAGGCACTAGAGCAGGACATGGGAGGTCAGCAGCTGGCAAGAATCCTGCAACCCAGCACACGAGAAGGTAGGAAAGAATCCCAAACTCCTGAGTGCCTGGGGAGGGAACATTCTGCCTTGCTGGCTGTGATTTTCCTCCCCTCTTCCTTGGCAAAGTGAAGGAATTAGGTGCATCTCGGCAGCAAAGTCAAAATTAATTTTGCTTCCCTCTGCAATGAGAGTCCAGCTGAGCTGGACAGGGAGGGGCCCTAGAAAGGTATTTCCACCTTGGCCTGACATTAGGTTAGTAGAAACGGACTTTTTGTTCTTACTGGTAGGTTATTAAAACCCTCAAGGAATGTGCAGAAGGCAAATTTAGTTTGAGGAGCCCAGCAGGCCAGGGAAATGCTGAATAAATAGTGCAGCTGTTTGGGTGACTGCAGTGTTGGTGACAGGGAGCATTTGAGTGAGGGCTGCCCCAGGGCCACGCCTCACGGCAAAGGGGGGGCGGGGGGGTGCTCCACCCTGAGAGGGTCTGCAGGCTGCTTCTGCTCAGCCCCAGTCCCTTCCCACAGTTCCTCCCCTACTCTCTGGGGGCCTGAGAAGCTCACTAGCCTCTTGTCCTTGGACTTGATCTCCACTGAAATCTCTCCGGGTTGAGTGCAGGAGGAAAAGGGAAGTTGATGCGGGGTGACAAGGGAGGTGGGAGAATGCCACATCCACTACGTTCTGATAATCTCTGGAGCAGTGAGCCTTTGTAGGCCCCTCCAGTGCAGGAGGGCCTGTTGCTTGTAAAGGGTTTTACTGAGCTGCTGACTCAGAGGTACAGGGTTGATTGCCCATAATCACAGCCCCGTGTGGTATTGCGTCTTGTCCAAATGCAGAGATCTCTTTAGCCCCACATTCCCCTTGCCCCTTCTAAGTTAGAGTAGCATCTTCTAAAATGCAAATCCCCCTATCTCCCTACGCTCAATTCCACAAAGGCAAGAATCACCTTTCTAGAGGAAGTGTTCTCCCACTTGGAACCCAGGGGAGCTTTTCCAAGCACAACTATGATCATGTCAGCCCTCCCCCAGATCTTTAGCAAGACCTAAAAGCCCTGCTGATCTGGCTCCTGCCCACCTCTCAGCCCCACCTAACAGCCATGACCTCCACACCTACTCATTCAATTAATGCAACAAATAGTATTGAATGCCTACTGTGTGTTAGGCATGGATATATGCATTGAGGATACTCACGTGACCCAAATAAAGTCCCTGCTTTTGTGGCATTTATATTCTAGAGTCAGGAAAAATTTATAGCAAGTTGGCTGGCAATAAAGCATTAAGGAGAAAAACAGAACAGGGAGGGGAAAAGGGGGTCCTACTTCAAAAGGATGATCAAGGCGGGGTGCCTGGGTGGCTCAGTTGGTTAAGCGTTGGACTTTGGCTCAGGTCATGATCTCACTGTTCATGAGTTCAAGCCCCACGTCAGGCTCTGTGCTGACAGCTCAGAGCCTGGAGCTTGCTTCAGATTCTGTGTCCCCCCCCCATCCCTCCCCTGCTTGTGCTATCTCTCTCTCTCAAAAATAAATAAACATTTCAACAATAGCCAAACTATGGAAAGAGCTTAAATGTCTATCAACCGATGAATGGACAAAGAAATTGTGGTTTATATACACAATGGAATACTACTTGGCAATGAGAAAGAATGAAATATGGCCTTTTGTAGCAACGTGGATGGAACTGGAGAGTGTTATGCTAAGTGAAATAAGTCACACAGAGAAAGACAGATACCATATGTTTTCATTCTTATGTGGATCCTGAGAAACTTAATAGAAGACCATGGGGGAAGGGAAGGAAAAAAAAAGAGAGGGAGGGAGCCAAACCATAAGAGACTCTTAAAAACTGAGAATAAACTGAGGGTTGATGGGGGTAGGAGGGAGGGGAGGGTGGGTGACGGGCATTGAGGAGGGCACCTGTTGGGATGAGCACTGGGTGTTGTATGGAAACCAATTTGACAATAAATTTCATATAAATAAATAAACACTAAAAAAAAAAAAAAAAAAAAGAAAAGAGAAGAAAGGCCTTGAAGGAAGGATGGCCAGGATTTTAAAAGGATGGTCAAGGAAAGTCTCACTTACAATGTGTCATTGTAACAAAGGCCTAAAAAGAAGGCAAGCCAGACATATGAGGCAAGCACATGCCAGGCAGAGACCAGCACATACAAAGGCCCGGAGGTGGGAGCATGCTTTCCATGCTCAAGAACAAGGAGGACAGTGTGGCTGCAACAGAAGGGGATAGAAGACGGGATCAAAGAAGAACCCAGGCATTTGCACTTTGGTTCTTATTCTGAGTGAGATGGCAGGTTTTGAGCTGAGAAATGGCATGACTTTGACTTAGGTTTTAAATGGATCCCCGCCTGCTTTTTTGACAATAAAATGAAGGAGGGAAGGGACAAGATTGGGGAGACCAGTTAGGAAGCTCTTGTCAGAATCCAGGAGAGGGATGAGGGAGGCTTGAACACAGTCCCTGTGGTGGAGGTGCTGAGTGGTGGCCAGAATCTAGATGCTTGGCAGGGCTTTCAGGACTGGGTGTGACGGGAACTGAGGAGTCAGAGATGACTCCAAGCTTTTGGCCCAAACAACTGGAAAGATGGATTGACACGTACAGAGATGAGAAGACTATAGGAGAGCAGGCTTTGCAGGTAAGAGCAGGAGTTTGGTGTTGAACATGTTAAATTTGAGATAAATATTAAACCTCCCAGAGATGGTATCAAATAGGCATTTGGATGTTCAAGTACGGAATTCAGGAAACAGATCTAGCTGGAAATGTGTATTTAAGAGTCATCAGCTATAGGAGGTGTTTAAAACCATGAGCATGGCTGAGAATTGTCCTTATTTAAATTCGGGACCACCCACCTCAATGGGCTCTTAAAGAGACCAAGGAGTCCAAGGACAGAGGCCTGGGGCACTTCAATGATTTGGGGTCAGGAAGATGAAAAAGAGTCAGCAAAGGACACAGAGAAGGAGCAGCCAGTGAGGTAGGAGGAAAAACCAGGAGAGGGTGGGGTCCTGGACGCCAGGGGAAGAAAATGTTTCAAGGAACATGTGACCAGCTCAGTTAAAAAGTCCGGAGGGGCCAAGTGAGATGGGAATTGGGTATGTTCAATTCATACCCAGTTCAAGTTCAATGAGAATCAATGTGTTGGCCAGTAATTGGTCACCTTGAGGTGATGTGTTCTGTGGAGAAGTAAGAGGAAAAGACTGATGGAAGTGGGGTGAAGAGAGAATGGAGGATAGGAATTGAAGACAGTGAGTACAGGTACTCTTTTGAAGAGTTTTGCTGTAAAGAAGTATAGAAATGGGGTCAGTAGCTGGTATGGGACATGGAATTAGGAGAGGACTATTTTGTTTTTAAGGTTTTATTTATTTATTTATTTATTTATTTTGAGAGAGAAGAAAGAGAGAGAGACAAAGCCAGGGAGGGGCAGAGAGAGGGAGAGAATCTCAAGCAGGCTTGGTGCTGTCATCACAGAGCCCGACGTGAGGCTCAAACTTGCTAACCGTGAGATCATGACCTGAGCTGGAATCAACCAACTGAGCCACCCAGGCACCCCGAAGACTATTTTTGAAAGATAAGGGAAATAGCATTATGTCCGTAGGCTAATGGGAGTGACATGATAGAGGGTGAAAATGTGATGATGAAGGAGAGAGACACTGTTGGAATAAGGTCCTTGGGTAGATGACAGGATGGGCTCTAGTTTCTAAGGAGAGGGTCTGGCTTCAGCAAGGAGCACTAACAGTGTCCAGAGTAACAGGAGGAAAGTGTAATATCTGGATACAGACTTAAGTTGGCAGATGTGGTAGGAGCATATGAAAGTTCTCTGGCAAGTCTTCTTAGAGAGTGGGAGGGCAAATGAACAAGAGAAATTAGATAGGATTCCTGGGGAGCCCTAGGTGTCCACCTGACCTCAGTTGGCTGTGAATTTACAGTAAGGTCAGTTACCATCGTTGATGTTTTCTAGACACATTTAGCTGTTGTGGTACAGGTGTTAAGTAGGTGGAGAGCTAGATTTAGCCAAAGCTGGCATTTTTCTAGAAGAATACAGTGAAGGAAGAGGGGGCAGGGCGTTGAGGGTATTAAAATGAGTGCCTATAGTGATTGACTAGATCATCTAATCGGGGTGAGAGGGGCACTGGGGAGATGGAGGGAAAAGGAAGGATGGGTAAGTCTCAGGAGATAGAAGAATTATTGGAATTCAGGTACCAGAGGGAGTGAATTGGGAAGACAGGAGACACAACATTGAGATTATGGGGGCATGATCACAGGGGTGAGCAGCTGAAGTGAAATGGAAGACAAGATGACCAGAAGTGATGAAGGAGATGAAGGAGAGGTCAGTCGTGCCTTGTGTGCTGGATCGCCCATTGACCTCAGTCCCCCTTCCCCTCTGCGCTCTCCCCAGTGCTGCCGGAGCCAGAAGCCCAGAAACCACATTTCCCAGAATCCTCAGCCAATAAGCTTCTAGGTCTGTTTCCACAAATGAGAGGCACTTATGATAGACTTGGAAGTAGGAGAGAAGCAGAAATATTATTGTGTCTCTAGCAGGGCAGTGGTGGACAATTACATGAGCTTTGGGTTCATAGATAGAAGATTTGTAGCCGCCTGTAGGTGCTTTCTGTCACATCACCTGCCTTCCTAATAGAGTCAGATCACTGTGGAAGGTTTCCTGTGTTTCTTGAAACTTCCTGAATCTTGAAACCTGGTATTAAATTTGAATTCTATGGCAGCTTCTCTGACTTGTCTTTCAGCCCTAGCGTTTTGTTGTTTTTAAACATTTAACTTCCTGTATTAAATAGTTCGTGCTGAAAATACCTAGAGGGGTTTCTGCTTGCTTGCTTTCTTTATTGTTTTTTAATATACCAGATTCCTCCCACCAGAGAGCTTTTGTACCTGCTGTCTTCCCCAAACCCCTATTCAAAATGCTCTGCTCCAGTGCCCCTCTCTTTACCTACTTACCTTCAGCTCTGGGCTCAGTTGATCCTTCCTAATGGACATTGTTCCAATTACCTATTGCTGCATCATGAACCACCCCAAAATATATAAACAACAATCGTTTTACTATGGTCAGGAATTTGGAAAGGGCATAGTGAGGATGAATTGTCTCTTGTCCGCATGTCTGAGGCCTCAGGGTGGAAGACATGAGCAGGTGGCTGGTTGAGGGCTGGAATCATCTGGAAACATCTTAACTCACATGTTGGAAACATCTTAACTCACATGTTTGGTGCCCGGACCGGGATGGCTCAAAGGCTGGGCTCAGTTGGGACTGCCAACTAGAGCCCCCATATATGGCCTCTTCATGTGGCTTGGAAGTATGTGGGTTGGACATCCTTACAGTATGGTGGCCCCAGGGCAATTGGACTTCTTACATGGTAGTTTGGGACTCTGGAAGACAGAGTTCCAGTGAACAGAGCGGAAGGGCTTTTATGTTCTAGCCTCTGACATATTGGTACTTCCACTGGACTCTGTTGGCTGAAGCAAGCACGAGTCACCCGAATTCAAGGGGAGGGACATAGACTCTTCTCCATGGGAGGAATGTCAAAACCTGATATGTTTCTGTCAGTATTCTTCCCTTAGTTTGTATGTATTCATTATGATGAGCACATAAGTCAGGCGAGCAAAGCTGGCCGTGTTTAAGAGACTTTAAGGGCTAGTGAGCCAGAGAATGTTCACGCTCTCGAAAGTAACCAGCCACCTCTTGGCACTGGCTACTTGTTGCCCCAAGGGAAGGCATACCCAGTGCTGCTAGAGTCCCAATTTTTCAAGAGGATCCAGAACTCAGGGTGTTTATGTAAAAGTTTCCAATTTTAAAAAGGCTGTGCAGGCCAACTTCCTGGAACGTAGTAGGCTCAGTAAAGAGAAGAAATAGAAAAGTATCTCACACACCCACCACCATGCCCACTGCCATTCCTATCCTGAGTTTCTGCTGATAAAGAGAAAAAATAAAAATACCTCATAATGTGGAGTGTGGGTGGGACGTTCCCACCCCTTGGTCAGGGTGCTGTAGGAGATGACGGAGTGAGACAAGGAAACCAGGCTCCTACGTGGGCCTGACACGTGGTACGATCCACACAGCAGCTCAAGGGGCAGGTAGGTCACCGTGCTCTTCCTTTGCTTCGTTTTTCTTCTAAATGCTGAAAATGATCTGAGGTACGTAACTAATTGTCTGGCTCCTCTCACACAACAGGTTAAATCTCCTTTGTTTTGTTCACTCTGTGTCCAGGGCTTGGAGAAGGTCCTGCCATAGAAGGTGCTCAGTGGATTCCTCCTAGAGGAATGTCACGCGGGTGTTACGGGTGAGGCTCAGGGGGCCAAACACCTGGGGACAGGTCCCAAGGTAAGTGAGGAAGCTGGGATTAAGAAATACACGTACACACACACACGCACACACAATTTGGTGCAAACTAAGACTACCATTGATGCCTCAATATGGAAGCTGTTCCTGATACTCTAGAGCCATGTGTTTGAAAACGTTTGAGCAATTTAAAAATGCATTTGTTAAAATCAGTTTCCCTACAGGATATTACAGGAAAGAAGGGGATTAAGAGATTTTGGTAATCCTTGGGAAACATTGCAAGCTTCATGATTCTCATCTATTTCAGGCAAAACTGTGAATATTTAAAAAAAATTTTTTTAACGTTTATTCATCTTTGAGAGACAGAGAGAGACAGAACATGAGCAGGGAAGGGGCAGGGAGAGGGAGACACAGAATCCGAAGCAAGCTCCAGGCTCTGAGCTGTCAGCACAGAGCCCCAAGCAGGGCTCAAACTCACAAACTGCAAGATCATGACCTGAGCCCAAGTTAGATGCTCAACCGACTGAACCACCCAGGTGCCCCCCAAACTGTGAATATTTAAATATGTGATGTAAATGCAGAGCCTGGGAATGGAGAGAGGGAGGAGCAGGGTTTTGGAAACCAAGCAGGGGTGCAGAAGGGCAGCTTGGCTTCCCTAAATTTGCCTAGAGGTTCATAGCAGCAGCAGCAGCAGCAGCTACTCTGTTTTCCATTCTTTTGTTCATTTTAAAGACATTTGTGGGGTGCCTGGGTGGCTCAGTCAGTTAAGCATCTGACTTCGGCTCAGGTTATGATCTCATAGCTAGTGAGTGTGAGCCCCACATCAGGCTCTGTGCTGACAGCTCAGAGCCTGGAGCCTCCTTCAGAATCTGTGTCTCCCTCTCTCTCTCTCTCTGCCCCTCCCCTGCTCATGCTCTGTCTGTCCGTCTGTCTCTCTCTCTCTCAAAAATATATAAACAGAAAGAAAGAAAGAAAGAAAGAAGAAAGAAGGAAGGAAGAAAGAAAGAGAAAGAAAGAAAGAAAAAGAAAAGGGTCTCTCTTTCTTTGTTCCTTCCTTCCTTCCTTTCTTTCTTTTCAGGGGGAGCTCACCTGGCTCAGCCAGCCGGGAAGGCAGAAGTTTTGCAGTGTAACAGAGGTGCGGGGTGTGGTGCCAGCCAGCACAGATACAGCACGATGTCACCTCTGGAGAAGATGGCCTCAATAAGCAGCTGGTTCCCGGTGACCCGCCGTCCTCCCACACTGCCCACTGATGTCAGAGACGCTGAGGACGCAGTGGTGGTAGCCTGTTTTGACATCACTGCCAACAGCATGCTCACAAGAGACCTGGAGAGAGAAAGTGAGCCCTACGCAGAGAAGAGAATATCCTTCCAGCCTTTTTTTCTGCGGAACTGGGCTTTGAGCCAGACTTGCCTGACCCCAAACCCTTTCGCCCTCCGTGAGTTTTGCAGATGAGCCTCAAGTCTTTTTGCAACACCACTGGATATTTTTCCCCGATAAACGTTGCTCCTTTCGCAGACAGCAAGAAGTTAGGACAGTTTCTGGGGCGCCCCCCACCCCCACCCTGACCCAAGTCACACGCACCGTGTCTTCTATCTGCTTGCAATCCAAGGCAGAATTCCAGTAGCAATTCCGTGCGGCAACACTTCATCTCAACGCCCGTCCATTAAGAAGGACGCTGTCCCCTCCCCCAACCCACCACGCACTGGACGGCCGCCTGCACCTTTAACAGTGCTTGGCACACGGTGGGCCCTCAAGAAGTGGGAGTTCACGGAGCAGTAACCATGATTCAGCACCCACTGGGCCCCAGGTGCAGCACTAGATTCTCTGTGAATAGATTTTCTGACAGCAACCCTCAAAGGCAGCCACAGGTCCTACTTTACAGATGAGGAAATTAAGGTTTGGGGAGCACAGTAGACTTGTCCACACTCACAAAGCTGGTTAGCAGTGGCGCTTGCATTTGAATGGAAGTAGCCTGCCTCCATAGCAGCTCCTGTGGTATAAACCACCCTGGGGGTGTACGTGTGGGGGACGGCAGTATTCAAGTTGCTTGTACCCAGTGCTGAGGGCGTCCAGATCCATGCAAGCATCTTGTGGTCCATGTGGGAGTGGAACTGGGAGGCAGGTTCCCCGGCAGGGAGGGGTTTGGAGAAGCTGTGAGGAGGAGTGAATGAGAGAAAACAGGTCAGGGCGGTAGGTGGGGCACATTGCAGGCTAGGTGACACGGGCTCAGCTGGGCCCCTTGGGTTTGGAATGGGAGGGCGATGAGGGAGGCGCCATATGCACAGGTCACGGCTGGGCTCAGCCCAACCCAAGCAGTTGTTGTTGTTGTTTTTTGATGGACCAGCCAAACTTGTCCTAGCAGCTTCCTGGCTTTCTAAGGCCTCCCCTGCCTTGTTCCTAAGTTACGGGGCTAAGAAAATAGAACATGTCCACCTGGCCAGCTTCTTAGCTGGAGCCTCAAGAAGTTCTAGCACACAGAGAAGCAAAAGAGGAGAAAGGGATAATCTGTTCATTAAGTCATGGAATATTTATTGAGTGCCTACTATGTGCCAGGCGCCACTATTGGTACTTGAGATACAGCAGCAAACCAAAAAGATTGACGCCTCTGCCCTCGGGTTGCTTCTCGTGGGGTATGGGGAGACAGTCCATAATCACCGTAAGAGATAAGTAAATTAGATCTTAAAGACAGTGAAATAACGATTAAGTGAAGCAGAAAAAGGGGGACCAGTAGTGTGTGTGACTGGGGCTGAGGTTGATTCTGGCCGCAATCCTAACACGGTGGTCAGGGCAAGTGAAGGAGTTATCCATGTAGTTCCAGAGGAAGAGTATTCCAGGCAGAGGGAACAGCCAGGTCAAAGTGCAGAGGCAGGAAAGTGCAGGCTGTTGTGTTTGAGAGCAAGAGCTAGAGAGAAGGGGGTGGGGCAGGGAGGCAGGAAGAGATGGGGATTGGCAGGGTCCAGAGCAGAGAATGGAGGCTAGCTCTGAGCACAGACGTGATGCGATCTGACTTCTATGTGTAAAGGACACTCCCACTGCTGGGCAGGTAGAAGGTGGAAACAGAGACCACCTAGGGCCTGGTGGGACCCGAAGGTCACAGGGGAGGGCAACTTGGAGCAAGGGAGATACCGTGGTGTTGGGGGAAGAGGTTGATTTCGGGTATAGATGAGGGAAGAGCCAGTGGGATCGCCTGCAGATTGGATTTGGGGACGGAAAGAAAGAGAGGAAGCAAAGAAAGCTTCCGGGTATTTGACAAGAGAAGTTGCAGTTTCCAGGGGCTGAAACCGGGAAGGACAGAACGGAGCAGTTTCTTTCTCTTTCTTTCTTTCTTTCTTTCCTTTTCTTTCTTTCTTCTTCTTTCTTCTTTTTTTTAATGTTTATTTATTTTTGAGAGAGAGAGAAAGCACAGGTGGGAGAGGGGCAGAGATAGAGGGAGACACAGAATCCCAAGCAGGCTCTGGGCTCTCAGCTGTCAGCATAGAGCTCCATGTGGGGCTCAAGCCATGAGACTGTGACCTGAGCCAAAGTCTGATGCTTAACGGACTGAGCCACCTATGTGCCCCATGGTGCAGGTTCCAGAGAGGCCTGGGGAGAACTGGAGTAGCCTCAGATCTACTTCATCTGAGATGTCTGTCACTCCAGCTGGGCATGTCGGGTAGGCAGGTAGACAAGAGAAAGGTCTGGACTAGAACTGTGTTTGAGGTGTCGTCCTTTAGACAGCGGCCATGAGCCTGAATGAGGTCATGAAGAGTATAAGTGCAGACAGAGAAAAGGAAAAGGGCTGGGCCTTGGGGACTCTGAGAAGCCCAGGAGAAGAGAAGGAGCAACCAGGAAGGCAAGAGGAGAGCCAGGAAGGCTGGTGTCCTTGAGGCCAGGTGAAGAGAGAGCTTTCGGGAGGAGGGAAGGTCCAGTTGTACAGGGTGGCGCTGAATCCAGTCTTGCTGTCTTCGCAGGGCCCTGAGCTCCCATTCCCCTCCCCTATTCAATGGGAGCTACAATGTCCACTAGTGAGGGGTGCAGTGAAGATGAAATGAAATCGTGTCCTGGAAGCAAAGGGCATTTTGAAAGCTTTTATCAAATGGGAGTTTCTTTCTGGAGGAGAATTCAACCATACGATGATGATAAGAGAAATAAACTCATAATGACCATAATGCTGCTGCTGCTTATTTGTGTCTCAGAAAAAAATGTCTAAGGCATTGCCCTTGTCATCGGGCAGCAGAGCGGCAGTCGGGAGGACCCCCGCGGAACAACGGGCAACCAATAGCGCCTGCTGGGCACAGGCTGGAATTAAGAGACCGAAAGGCCAAGGGAGGGTTTCCCACGGTCTTGGACTTCACAGAGGGTGGGCCCTGGGATGTGGAGATTTGGGTGGGCGGAAGGGAAAAGATGTCCACCTGAAGGGAAGGGTGTCCCGGAGGTACAGAGCAGGAACTGATGGGGGCCCTCAGCACAGCACTGCACCCAGCTCCCCTTGGGCACGCAGCCACTGGGAATGGCATAAGCAACCCCAGTCCTGATGTTGTAAGACCTGCCTCAGTGTCTTTGTGCCTGTCACCAGTTCTCAAAACCCCACAGTAGGAGCAGTGAGGCCAGGTGCCTGGGAGGTCCCACTGCTCTGGTGGCCAGTGGCACATCCTGGCATGGGAAGACCAGGGGCACCCTGCAGACACTTCAGGCACAGACATTATCACAGGTGCCAGTTTCTTGGTCCTCTGTCCTCTCCACTGGGCTTGGAAACCTTTCAGCTCCTCCCCTGCTAAGGCCTCCCTCAGGCTCAGATAAGGAGCTATTTTTGCTATCCACCCCTCCCCCACCTGCCCCTCGGGTCCCCTGAGGCCTGATCAGAGCTCTCAGAAGAGGATTCCTGAAAGGCCCTGCACTTCAGGGGACCGGGAGGGGCCACCGGCTATCCGTTTAGGAGAGGACGGTGTGGAAGCAAGTGACTCAGAGGAGCCAACAAGATGGAGAGGGAGAAAGAGGAAGAAACAGGTGCAGGGGAGAGAAGGAGTGGGGGTGGGGGAGCAAAATGGGACCCGCAGGGGCCTGGGCAGGGATGAGGAGAAAGCGGAAGAGGGCTGGAGAGGAGAGACAAGGAGGGAGGCAGAGTGCAGGCCCCCAGCAGCACCCAGGCTGAGCCCGGGACTGAGAGATCACTGCATGTGTGGGTGGCTGAGGCCAGACGGCAAGCCGCCCAGATGCCCAGAACAGAGGGTGTCCTCAGCCCTGCCCCTGAGCACGAGGCCCTCTGATGCCCTCCCCTGGGCCCCCCGGGCTCACAAGCCCAGCAAAGTATCAGGAGATGGCAGGGGTCATGCAGAGGCTTTCTGTCCCTCCCCAGCCTGCCCTTCGCGGGGCTGGGCCTCCCTAGCTCTGGATCTTTAGGGGTATTGATGGGGTGCAACAAGCAAGAAGTTCTGGGCCGAGAGAGAGGGAGCAGAAGGGATGCAGAGGTCTAGAAGAAGGGGATGTAGAGGGATTCTGAAAAAGTGCTAATTTTGAAAAAAAAATGAAAATAGAGATTTTTAAAACATCGCGTCCCCTGCTAACTGGGGCTCCTAAGTACTAAACGAGGTTTACTACAGCAGCGTGTGTTTTGTGGGTTGGTCACATTGTAGCTTATCTGTGGAGCTGCTGACAGTAGAGGCGATCAGGAGGGGTGAGGCGGTGAGTGTATGAGAGTGTGCAGGAGGGTGTGTATGTGATGGTGAGTGTGTGAGGGTGAGGGTGAGTGTGCGTGCCTGTGACTCCTCGGACTAGCCGTAGCAGGGTCCCTCACGGGCCTGAGACAGGGTTAGACGTGTCTGGGTGGGGGGCTGTCCTACAGAAGTCTTGTTCCCCAGTCCCTGCGGCCGCTGAGGAGGACTCGCCCCGGGAAGGAGGTGGGTAACCGCACTCCCGACGTTAGGGGGAGAAGTGACCCGCAGCCCATCAGGGGAGGGGACAGACAGCCCAGCCTGATACTCTCCAAGCACTAGAAAGAGGACTGCAAATAAAACGGAAAGATGTTCCCTCAAAGACTCTGACCCCATCCACCGTCGCCCCAGTCCAGGGCCCCTGACACCCCTGCTCCAAGCCGTTGGCAGCAGTGGCTGGTGGCGCCCAGTGGGGAGCACTGGGGAGGCGAAAACCCTGGTGGAAGCATCTAGGGGTGGGGACAGGCAATGGGGGTGTGAAGAGTTGGAGAGGTTTGAGGCCTTGTGAAAAGGAGGCACAGCAAAAATAGAAGCCAGGGACGGTTTATCGTGGTCCGTGTGCACGTAGCACGGAGACACTGGGGGAAAGTCAGGGACACGCAAACGGGAACAATTAAACGCTATCCATTGTTTTCACTAGACTAACATTTACTGAACACATATTTGTCTGTGCCAGGCGCCGGGACCACTAAAATGAACGAAACACAGGCCTGCCCAGTCCTTCGGAATTCACCACGCAGTGAGTAAGATGAGCGTAAAAATGTCGTCGTGTATCATTCTTAAGTAGTGATGATGATGATAAAAGCAGTAGCGTGCTGAGCACTAGCACGTCCCGGGCACTGATGCAAGCATTCTACACATACTCGGTGTTAGGACCGAGGTACGAACGAGATACAGATACGGGAGGCGTCCAGAGCAGAGGCCTTTCTGCAGCCTGGGGCCCAGGGGTAGAAGTTCATTGTCCCCACTCTTCACCTCAGTCCTGAGGAGAAGCTCCTCCAGGGGAGAGAACAGCATTTTCCGCAGGGTTCTAGAATGGGTCAAGGAGGGCATCTGAATTCCCAGCAGCCCTCACCCCCACCTCCGCCGAGACCCGCTGCTCTCCCTGCTGGCCAGTCTCTGACCTTCCTCCTGTGGGGCTGGCCGGGTCAGACTTGTCTAGACCAGAACACCCATTACCCAATCTCTCCAACCCATCTCTTCAACTGACGCCCTCGGGGCCTTGTGGGGAGAGCAAACCTTGGGAGGACTGGGGAGGCCGCAGAGATAGTGGCAGATAGAGGCTTGAGGGTAGGGATGGAGGGGCTGCGGGGCTGGTGTCCAAGGCTGGCGGGGCTGGACAGAGGACGAGCCAGCCAGCTCCCTGGTGCCCCACTCAAGAGCAGTCCCTTTGGGGAAGGCAGGGCTGGTAGCTCAGAGGTGGGTGGGGACAGCAGAGAGAAGTGGGAGGTGCTGGTATTTGCAGGGCTCAGCGTAGGAGAACAAATGTGTTCCCAGACGGTGGCCCACCCACCTTTTCTTCCCATTTCTGGTTCCATCCTGTATCTTGGGGGGCCACCAGTATCACCAGTGCCTATGTAGACAGCCCCACCCGCACACTGACACATCGCCAAACAGCAATGGGCGTCCTTGGGCCCAGGGAAAGGTTGTCAAGTTTGGGACATACTTGCATTAAAACAGTATTCCTTGTGTGTCTGAAATTCAAATGTAACTAGGCTCCCTGTATTTTATCGGGCAGTCTTAATCAGGGGTGTCCCCACCAGCCATGAGGTCGGCCCTCAGGAGGCCCAGGGTAGAAATCCTCACAAGCCCTGCAAGCTGGCTCAGGGCCCATTGGGCAGTGACTTTCGGGGTCCTCGTGCTAGAGTGTGGCTGGGGAACACAGGCTCTGGGTGGGTACTTCTTGGCCCTGTAGTCTTTTTTGGCCATTGAAGAGTCATGTCCGGGCCTCCTAAAGCTCAGGAGCTAGAACAGGGGCCCCTCTGCCTGCTTACTGGCTGTATGGGATGAGCCTCAACCCACCTTCAAGTGAGAGCTCACTTCAAGCAAGGGGCGTGCCAGGACCTTTACTGGCCTCCTCGGTTGGTGCCTTTACGTCTAGATCCTCTAGATATTCCAAGTCCCCGGGAGGCAGTGACTTCCAACGTTGGGAGACCTATGTGATAGATCCGCTGAAAGCCTGGGTAAAACACAGGTCACCCAGTTATATTTGAATTTCACATGAACAATGTAATAATTTACTATAAGTATGTCCCGTTCAATATTTGGGACAGACTTATACTAAAAAACGATTTCTTGATTATCTGAAACTCAAATTTAATCCGGTGTTCGGGTTTTGATTTCATCTTTCTTTCTGGTAAATCTGAGAGCTGGGACATTGGAGTGCCACAGCTAGGATCTGGCCCTAGCTTCTCTGCCTCTTGCCCGGTGAACCTCCCCAAGGGTCACTTTTCCTGTCCACCCCCCAGGGCTGATGGAAAGATAAAATGAATAAGTGCCTGGCATAAGTGACAGTTGTTATTGTTGTTCCTGGCCAAGGTCCCACCGCTAGAAGGCTGCGGGGCTGGTAGCTGCCCTCCGGCCTCCAGGCTCAGGTTCTCAGTCTTCTTGAGAACACTCCGCAGCCCGCTGCACGCTCCTCGGACCTGAGACCACCCTGCCTGCAAGGACCCAGGCAAGGGCGCCAAGAGAGGCTTGAGAAGGAAGCATGCTCTGGTTGGGAGATCTCAAATTCCCTGATGACTGGAGAGGAGTCGTTGGGGACAAAAGGGAAAGGGAGGAGCTGACATTTATTCTGGGCTCAGTGTATGTCTGGCGTTTTGTAGTTTCTAATTTAATCCTCACATTCCTGGTCATTTCTCTTTTGCAACTAAAGATGTATTCATAGGACCAGAGGAGACGGCCCCTGATGCTACTCTGCTTGTACCCTGGTTCTTCCGGTGGATGTCCCCTTCCCAGTGAGCCCTTCCCTGACCACCATGCTTAAAATGGAAACCCTCCCCCATGGCTTGGAACTCTATTCCCCTTCTCTCCTTCCTTCTTTTCCAAAGCACCCTCATCAAATACAGTAAAATATTGGTTTGCAAGCATAAGTCGCTCCAGAAACATGCTTGTAATCCAAAGCACTTATATATCAAAGGAAATTTCAAGAATCATTGTTGTGATCGCATACTACTCATATGGCAAGACATCGCTTGTTTATCAAGTTAAAATTTATTAGAAATGTGTGTTTGTCTTGCAGAACACTCGCAGACCAAGTTACTCGAGAGCCAAGGTTTTACTGTGTATTAAATAGGTCTCCCTCCCCTTCCAGAATGTAAGCTCCACGAGAGCAGATTTTTCCGGTCTGTTCTGTTTACTGACATGTTCCCTGTGCCTGAAACAGAGCCTTGTACATATTGGTTGAATGAATTCAAGATAATAAGAATAACAGCTAACATTTATTTTGTGCCTACTTTGCCCCTGGAACTGTTCTAAGTACTTTGCATAAGTTCATTTACAAAAGTTCATTTACGTATCCTCATCCTCATATCACCTCTGTGAGGCACAGAGCAGGCACAGAGAGGCTAAGTAACTTGCCCAAGGTCACGCAGCCAGCGGGCAAGAGTTATGCTCTGGTTGGCCTGAGTTCCTGGTGGAGGATCTTTTACACGCTCCACAGGTGTCCATCACCCTGGCATCTGCTCCTCTTGTGTGGCCCATTGGTGGCACCCCTCCCACTCCTCTGTCACGCTGGATTGTGAATGTTTGTTTACTGCTGACGTGGCCCCTTCGAGGGCAGGGGCCAACCTCCTTCACGTTTGTTTCCTCAGTGTTCTGTACGGTGGCCAGCCCATCGCAGGGCCTTCTCTCCATTCTCCCAGCTGGGGTTGGTTTGTACTATGAGCCTGGGGGGTGGGACGCACAGGTATGATCACTCCCCACCCCCATTTTACCACTGAGGAAACAGGCTCAGGGCAATACAGTGATTTGTTGCAGCAGGAAGAACAGACAGTAACCAGACTGCAGGCCACCTGCGTCAGTGCTTTCCTGGCCACCGCCCCCTGGGGTGGGGATCCGCACTCTACAGCCCCACGGATTCTGGCTGCTGCCCAAGGCTTTGGTGGGCACCTGTCTAACCACATGTCAGAACTGGGCAAAGGCAAAATATTGGTGTGGGGTGGGGTGGAGTGGGGTGTGGTGGGGGTATGGGTGGGTGGGGGTGGTAGGGCAGGGGTGGGGGTGGGGGGGGGGTAGTGGGGGTGAAGTGGGGCGGGGGTAGACCAGAGGATCCAGCCAGGTTCTTTCAGTGGGGCTGTGGGGGCTGTGGGGGCTGTGGGGGCAGCTTCTTGGAGCTGGCGTGGGTGAACGGGTGAGGTACGCTTCCAAGCCTGCGATGCGTGTCTACCGGGTGTGCTTTCAAGCACACAGGATGCAAAGCAGGGTATATTTAGCCCGTGGTCGCTGCCGTGGTATGAGCCTGCTGCCCCGTTCCCCCTGTTGGGGAAAACCCTTTGGAAGCTTTTCTTCTGACTGAGGAATGTGTGTGTTCTTCAGTGTTGGTGGCACAGGGTGTGTACGGGGTGGGGGTGGGGGGTGTTGTCCAGAAAACCTGAAGACTCATGGCTCAACCGGGGAAAAAAGGTAACAAGTTCCCAGGAAGAAATAAATATACCTCAGCCAGAAGCAGATGACGGTCCTTATATCTGTCCTTTTCCTTGGCACCCGAGGGTGTTGTATGGACAGATGCGTGCTAAGACCTGGGAACGGTGAGGAGAGGCTATATTTATTCATTCACTGACTCACTCATTCATTCATTCACTCATTCATTCAAAGAGTGTTTATTGCACTTCTGTTACGCACCCACCAAACACTGAACTAAGTAAGTGCTGAGACTTTACTAGGGAAAACAATGTACCTGTTCTCATTGAACTTGCAACATTTAAAGGAGTCTTGCTGGTATGTAATCATTCTTGGCTGTCAGTGCTCTGAAGGAGAATTACTGGATGCCTTGAGAGGGTAAAATAAGGAATTTCAGTCCAGGAGTCAAGGAGGGCTTCCTGAAGGAAGTGGTGTTCAAGCGGAGTCCTGGAGGATATCTAAGAGTTCATTTGGCAACTTGCTGAGAGAAGGGAGAGAAAAGAGCAGAGCAGCAAGCATCCCAGGTCCTGGCCGGGGCACATGCTAAGACCTTGAGGTGGAATCAAGTGTGGCTTCTGCAGGCCATGAGTCAAGGACTCCATAGTGGCTGGTGTCAGAACTCTAATCTGATCGGGGACACAGCCCCTGCCCACAAGCATCTCCTTGTCTGATGGAAAAACAAGGGAGTTCGATCATGAGAACAGCTTTCCTGGCAGCAGAGATGTGAGGTCTGAAGCAGGGGTATTTGCCACGGAGGAACAAGTGAGTTTGGGAAGCCTTGCTGAATATGGCATGTCTCTGGTTTTGAAGGTGGGAAGTTTCCTGATTTGGCAGAGGGTGTAGGAGTTTGAAGAGCTGTGTGCAAGGCTGAGGAGTGGGAACAGGCATACTTTAGATTCGAGTGGGAGGTGAGTGAACGTTTTCAGTTTGGATGTGTATATTCTGTCTCTCCAATTAATTCCAATAACTACTACATATTTCCCAAAGACTGTGTGCCACGGAAGCGCTGATCTAGCTTCTTTTACCCGTACAAATAGCCCTTTGAGGTAGACATGACCATCCTATTTCACCGATGAGAAAAAAGGCTCAGAGGATTAAGTGACCTGTCCACAGTGACCCGGAGAAGAGGCGGCAGGACCAGGAACCAAACAAAGTGTGTCTGTGTTTGCCCTTCCTAATGACCTGACACTTTAGTGATAGTCCCTGACTGCTCTGGGGGGTCCTTCATATTAGCTAAAACCATGTTTAGTCATTTGCAGGCTTTGACTGGTGGCATAACTGTGGTAGTCTGACCTGTTGGCTCACACCCCACCCCTCTTTCCAGCCTGCAGAGGAGCAACTTGGAGTTCTTTATTGGAAAAGGCAAAATGCTGGAGGATGTGAGGCCTGCCCCAGATCCCAAAGGAAGTTGGAAAGAATCTGAAAACGATCTTTCCTCCACCCTATAACCACTGTCCACCAATCTTGATTGGTATCACCAAAACTAGGCGCTTTTTTTTTTTCTGTTTTATTGCTATATCCCCAGTCCTCAGAATAGAGTATGGCACCTACTAGACATACAATAAATTTTGTTGAAATCAATCTCTGTGGGTGGTGCGGGTGTTAAGGGGAATTTGACACACACAATCTCTGACCCCTGGCAGATCATCATCTAACTGAACATCATGCGACACACACATGCACATACATACACACACACACACACACACACACACACTCACATGCTCACAGGAAACCAGCCTCGGACCTAGCTAAGACACAGGAACAGCTGTTCTCTCCCTGGCCACATACAATGAAATAGTATTTACCTATAATACGACGGACTCAAGTGAGACTTGAGCCTGCCCACTAATTTTTCCCAGCGGTGAAATTAATCAGAAACAAAACACAAACCAAATAAACCAAAACAATATCGTCTAAAATTTTTGTTGCCTTCTTTTTTGGCAGGGAGCAGGAAGGGTAGGTGGTGAGTGTAACTTACCTAATGAAGTTGGCAAATCTTGAGTATACAGCCAGATGGATTTTGAAATACGTAATGTATATATACACGTGTGGAACCTCAACCTGGATATGTGTATAGAATATTTCCAGCACCCCAGAACTTCCTCATGCACTCTCCCAGAAAACACCCTGCTCCCGGGCAGAGGTTACTGCTATATTTCACTTTGCCTATTCCTGACTTTCACAGAAATGGAATCATATGGTTAGAGTCTGGCTTCTTTTGCTCAACAGAATGTCTGTGAGGTTCGCGCTTGATGCTATATGTAGTGGTTTCCTCTTTTTAACTGCTGTATGGCATATGTAATGCTGCATAGCAAATCTAATATATAGAAATCATATATGTAGGTAATATGAAACAAATGTATAAAATTATATACATATTGATTATATAATCCATTCGTTTATCCATTCTCCTATTGATGGGCATCTGGGTTGCTTCCAGTTTGGAACTATTACAAATAGAATTATAACGGACATTTCTGTGCATGTTTTTGGTGAGCATAACCACTAATCTCTATTGCTTATATACAAGGGGTGGCACTGCTAGGCTTATGTTTAACTGTAGTGTGTTTGTCAGCAAGTTTTCCAGGTTGTACCAACTTATACTTCCACCAGAAGTATGTGAGAGATTGGAGGGTTTTTAAGGTCAGGAATGGGATCCTTCTTCCCATCTAACTATCCTGGCCATTTCCCACAAGACAGGACTAAAAGATTGGGTAGGATTTTAGCCAGGATCTCCATGTTCTGGTGAAGCTCTCACCAGAACCTTAGGGGAATCAAGGCTTCCTTGTGGAGCCAGGGAGTCTGGGGGTGGGAGGCTGGGAGTGGCCAGTGGGCTGGGTGAGGATCTGTTGGGTAGGGTTTCTCCATAGTTAGCCCATGAGACAGTCCAGGTGTTCTGAGAGCTGCTGTGTGATGCCCCAGTGGATTGTGCTGGTGTCCAGGTGACATCTGTTAGTGGTGACATCTCCAATCTGCCTACAAATAAAAGGTGAGTGGTTCTATTTATTCTGGAATAAATTTATGGCTGGAGATCCACCTACCACAGTAGGTTGTCTGTAGTCTTGTTCCCTCTTTCCCAATTTTCCACTCAGCTCCCTACTTCCTCCCTTCTACAAGAATTTAATAGCTGCATCAAGGAAATGGGTCAAGCACTCTGGTCCCAGGGAGAAGGGAGAGGTGGGCAAGATATTCCCTGATGTCTGTTGCCCCACTGAAGAGGCTGAAGGACTAAAAACCTTAGACTCCTGTGAGAGGAAGCAGTGACTAGACCTGGAAGGATTATGTAGAGGGCTGAACAGAAGATGGGCTTGTCCCAATTAACTTCAAGAGGCGCCTTCCAGGGACACTTACCCTCTTGTCGCCACTGAGTGGCATGGTGTTGCCCATAAAGCGTCCAGAGTCAAAAAAAACAAAACAAAACAAAAAAAAAAAAAAAAAAGAAAGAAAAAGTCAGGTAGTCCTCACTTGGTGGCTCACTTCTGCCACTATGACTTAAGAGCACTTGGGAGAATGAAGTAAAAGGTCCCTAAGGAGTCAGTCAAACCTGGATTCCTGTCCTGGTTCTGCCCTTTACTAACAGCATTGAGGCCTTGAGAGTGATACTGGAGCTTTCAGGCCTTAGCTTCCTTGTCTGTAAAATGTGGCTGGTCTGCTGATTTAACAGAGGAGGCACATACAACATCAGCAAAAGGCACAGGGTGGGTGCTCACCAGGGGCTCCTTCTCAAGGGGCGAGGAGAAGTCAGGTGTGGGGAGGAAGTTGGTTTCCCAGGGAGTCCCTGCCTGGGCTGATCCAGGAGGCTGCCGGTGTGGGGCTGGGGAGACCATCTGCCTGACTTTATCCAGACACCTTTTTGACTCAGAATTCTCTCTCCTGAGAACAAACAGATAAAGGGACTTGGAGGTCAGCGAATGGACCAGAGTTAGATGTGAATTGGAGGGGTGGACGCCAAGCTAAGTTGCACAAGTCTTTGCAAGGAAGAGAGAATTTCATCACTTGGTGTTTGGGCATCTATTTGTTGCCGTAGGAATGACATGCCAGGGGGAGGGTCACTTAGGCCCACTTGTCTCCCACCCTTGGAGGCCAGGCCATGAAGAAGGTGCGGCTGGTGTGGAAGCCACAGGTTCAGTCCTCTATAAGTACTGCATTTAGGGGGCAGATCTGGGTCCTGCTCACTGCTCACCGTGAACTTTGTAGCCTAGCCAGGCACAGGGCATGCAACCTTTTCCCCAAGGCTCCAAGCCTGGCATTCTTAATTTATTCCACCTTCTCAAAAGCCTTGGTCTGACCTGGGGACCCACCTCAAGTGGCTTCCTTCCCTTGGCTACAGAGCCTTTGAAACTGGCTTAAGCATTTCCTGTCCCAGGCCGAGTCAGGCTAACGGGTGGGCCAAGCTTCCTCCCTGCCCCGCTGCTGTCTCAGGCCTGGCTTGAGTCAGGGCCAAGCTTGGGAAGGCATTAGGTACGGGGGCTTTCCTTCCAGTTCAGGGAAGGGGCTGGGGACAAGGAAAGGGCTGGGGACGAGGCAGGGCCTGGCTGAGCACGTACCGCTGGGGTCAGGCGTGGACCAAGTATGGGGGCAGAGGCACGCAGCCGGGCACTTGGAGAACAGGGGCGCAGAGCTCCATATCTGTCCCTCCAAGGCAGCCTGAGATAGCTCCCTGTGGGCGCAGGACCCACGGCAGCTCACTAAAAGAGCCAGTGTAGGTAGCTTTCAGCAATTGCTTTCCATTTAACTCTCCATATGCTAAGTTCTAAATTTGGCTGACTATCAGCTCAAGGCTGATACCCACTTGGCTTTTGCTTCCTGTTTTGTTTTGTGTTTTGTTTTTCGACAAATAAAAATCGTAAATAATTAAGGTGTACAACGTGATGTTTTGATATGTGTATCCATTGTGAAATGATCGTCACAATTAAATGCCACTCGGCTTCTTTATCAGGAATCCCACTCTCTGGGCTCCAGGGGCCCCTACCTTAATGATAATATCGCAATGGCAGTCGTGATCATAGTAACAGGGGTTCAGCCAGGCCATCCCACCGGAAGCAGAGAACACTCTTACCCCTTCCTGTCTGGACAGTCTTTGGGCTTTCTGGCAAAGTGCCAAGGGGTCTAAGGCTTGGGATGGATTCCCAGGCCAGGCCTGTCCTCTTCCATTGTCCCCATCACTGTTTTAGGGTCTGAGCCAACAGAGAAGTCCCTCCTGAAGATACTGCAGCCAAAGTAGCAAACATCTTGTTTGACAAACTACCAGATGTCAGGCAGTGCACTGGGAGTGGAGTGGCGAGGATGAGGGAGGGTGAGGGGAGGGGTGAGGGGAGAGCAAGCAGTAGAAAGGTTGCTGAGGCTGTTGGGTGAGGAGAGTAAGTAACCTTCCGCTTCAGGGCCTGAAGGATGGTGGGACCCTGAGGTGGGGGTGGAGGGACAGAGGATGAATAGGTGGGAGATGTACTGATTTGCATGCTATTTTTGCCGGGCATTTGCATGCTCTTCATGGACTGTCTAGAGCACAGCACAGGGAGGTTCCCAGGGGCCCCATTCTCTCTCCTCCCTCCTTCTCTAAGGTGCTGGGGTCTGCAAGCCCTGGACGGGGAGAAATGGACTGCGGTCCCCCTGGGCCACATCCTTGTCTGGGCAGGGGTTGCAGGGGTGGGGACCATGTCAGGAGCCCTGAGTCTGAGCAGAAGATGGGACCCCCATGGTGGGGAAGCCGGGGTTAGGAGACGGTGTGTGGGAGAAGGGGAGTGTCCCTACTAGGAGAAGCCGGGTGCAGGGATGCAGGGTGTCTCAGGATGAGGAGCTTTCTGGCTCCAGGCTTGTTCCTAGACCAGGGCCCCAAAGGAAGGAAGCCAGATGAGGCGTCTCCTCCCCAATCCTTATGAAGTTTTGTTTCCTGCAGCAAAGCCGGCTTTGACATCAAACGCCTTTCTTTCCCTGTGGTCCTGCACACCCACCAGCCTGCCCTGCTCCAGCCTCCTCCCTAGACCACCTCTGTATTCACTCCTGGGGGTTCCAGGCAGGAGGGAGGGACCAGCAGGGAGTGGGCCCTGAGTCCCTTCCTTGTGCCTTCACAGTGGCTGGCTGGGCCCAGGATCAAACAAGAACAGGGGTCCTGAGCAGGCTTTTGGGTGGACCTGGGGTGCCTGAGCCCTAGCTGGCTTCTGACTGGTCCAGGGTGGTTAGTTCCGGAGGGCCCTGGGGCAGGACTCTAGGTAACCTGGGAGGAATTCATCCCCACCCTGGGCTGTGAAGATCCTACCTCTTTGTACTTTTTCCTTTCTGGCTCTCAGTTTTCTTTGCTCACTCTCTTGCCAGCTATTTGATTTTTAAATCATGAACATATGATTAGCACCCTGTAGCCCCGTTAGCCTTTCCAGAGCACTTTTCTCACTGATAATCCCCACCTGTGCAACTGCTGCCGACAGGCCCACTCCATTCGGGGGTGGGGAGGGGGAGCATCTATCTCAGCTCCTGGAAACAAGTCTCCACCCGCTGAGGGGCAGACAGGGGGCAGCAGGGCAGCTGGAGGGCAGCAGGAGAAAGCACTTAGGGCTGGGGAAGGCTTGGTGCCCTGGTGAGGCCTCCGCCGGCCCCAGAAAGCAGAATGGTCAAGCCACACCTGGGGAGAGCCTCTCCTGGCTGTTGACTCAGCTCCCGGGGAACGGCTTCAGTTCATCTCTCCTGAGGGGAGGCCGGCCTAGAAGAGGCAGGAGACAATTTATTCCACAAAAGAAACAACCTCGCTGCCCGGCATGCCCGCAGTTTGGCGGACCCAGGCGCTCTTTGCACACACACGGGCTGGAACATGCCCAGGCTATGTGCACGCTCACAGAGGCTGGAAGGCATGTGTGGGATCTGTCCACACTCACAGAGGCTCTGTGCGTGCCCAGTTTAGGAAACACCAGCCGACTCTAGCTAGGTTGTGCTCCGGTGTTGTTTGACTTCAGGTGAAGTTCCATCTTGTCTTCATGGGCGCGATCAGGACACCGCTCTGCTATCGTGCACCTTGGAGTTCCCGTGACCCACCCCTCTTCCATTTTACACTTGACAAAACTGAGACCAAGTGGGGTGAAGCGACTCATCTAAGGCCATACAGCTGAGAAGCAAATTTTATTTTGAGTTACAGAGTTTAGAGTTTGGAGGTGACAGAGATTTGGGGGGTGACTTGAAGCCGGGAGCTTGCAGGAAAGGGACACAGGCTTTTCAGTCCTAAAGTCCTGAGCTCACGTCCAGCTCCAAACGTGTGTCCTTTGACGAGTTACTGAACTCCTCTGAGCTCCAGCTCCCTTTTCTTTATCTTTTTATTTTTTAATGTTTTAATTAATGTTTTAATGTTTTAATGTTTAATCTTTTAATGTTTATTTATTTTGAGACAGAGAAATTGGGGGAGGGGCAGAGAGAGGGGAAGAGGGAGAGAGTCCCAAGCAGGCTCCAAACTGTCAGCGAAGAGCCCTACACGGGGCTCAAACTCACAAACTGTCAGATCATGACCTGAGCCGAAGTCAAGAGTCAGAGATGCTCGACCATCTGAGCCACCCAGGCACCCCTCCCTTTTCTTTAAAGTAGGAGTCATCAAACCTACCCTGCAAGGTTGTTGCAAGGCTTGGGAACCATGTGGATTAGGAGCCCGGCACACAGCAGGAAAGCAATCGACCACAATACTATTTCATGCTACCTAGCATGGGCCGGGCTCTAGACTGGGGTTGCTGGGGAGGCTAGGGTGTCTGGGTGGGTAGAATGTGGGGTAAAGACAAGAAAAACCGGTATGTTATGGGACTGGTGTTATAGGGAATACTGAACAGAGACACATGGGTGGTGGTGGTGGGGTCTGGGTGGGGCCACTAAAGATTTCCTGAATTTTAAGGATGAATATAACTTACCTAGGCAAGGAAAAAAGGAAAGGACATTCGATTCCATTGAGGGCAGAACCCTAAGGACAAAACCCTAAGGACAAAGGCCAGGGAGAGTCTGATGTGGTTGATGTGGCTGGAGGGGCCTGGAGGGTACACAGGGAGGTGTGGACAGAGGAAGGTGGCTTTGGCCTGAAGGGCTGGGGAGTCTCTGAAAACAGACATATGTCAACACCAAGAGCTCTCAACAGAAAAGCAAATTTAGAAAGTAATGGACTTCGCTTCGATTTACTCTTTTTTAAAAAAAAAACATTTATTTATTTTTGAGAGAAAGAAACAGAGTGTGAGCAGGGGAGGGGCAGAGAGAGAGACACACAGAATCAGAAGCAGGCTCCAGGCTCTGAGCGGTCAGCACAGAGCCCAACGCAGGGCTTGAACTCATGAACTGCGAGATCATGACCTGAGCCAAGTCAGACATTTAACTGAATGAGCCACCCAGGCGCCCCTCGATTTACTCTTTTCTTCTCAAAGAGTTGCTTCATTGTTTGCTACAAACCTTTCACTTTTAATATGGGTGACTGGCAAATGACAGTGTGGGCACCGAACTAGTTTCCTTGGGTAAAAAGAAGAAATTCAAACCTACCTGAGAAACGCAAGTACCTACCCATTTATCAATGGCTTCATAAACCACTGCTTTGGGTCTTTAGCCTGGAGAGCTCCCTGAGCCCCACAGCTAGAGATTTGCTCTCCTGATGTTACCAATGTATTGCACACACGGAGGCTGGCGCTTGTCAAAGCTGTGTTGGGTGAGGGACACCTGGGTGGCTCAGTCGGTTAAGCGTCTGACTTCAGCTCAGGTCATTATCTCACGATTCGTGAGTTTGAGCCCCGTGTGGGGCTCTGTGCTGTCAGCACAGAGCCTGCTTTGGATCCTCTGTCTTCCTTTCTCTCTGCCTCTCCCACCCTGGTTCTCTCTCTATGTCTCTCAAAATAAATAAATAAACTTAAAAAAAAAAAAAAAGCTGTGCTGGATGATAGTGGGTGTGGGGGAAAGACTTTTCAAAGTGTTTTGTTAATTCAAATTGATTCAACAAATATTTGCAGGGCCCTGTTCTAGATGTTTGGGGATGAGGGCTGAGATACAGTGAGGTTCCCTCCCACATTCTAGGGGCCTACGGTGGAATCACACTGGCACTTTGTGGCTAACACCAAGTTTTCAGGTGAGAAATGCTCAGTCGTCCCAACAAAGCTCGCAGAGTAATGAAAGCCTGGCATTTTCAAGTCAGACTACACCTGGGCTTAAAGCTGGACTATTTGAAATCAGGCAAGTGACTTTGTCTCTTTCACGCCATCACGAGTAAAGTGGAAGGGCCAGAACCTACTTCATAGGTTGTTTTCCAGGATTAAACAGGATGACGAATGTGAAGTGCTTGACATCAAGACATACACAATAAGCCCTCAGTAAATGGTCACCACTGGTATCAGTGATCTTTGGGACAAACTCAAAAGCTGAGTGAGGGAGCAGAAAAGAGGCTTTCTTATGGTGAGGAGGCTGGTAATGAGTTTAAGGGGAAATAGTCCAGATCATACTTCAAAACCATTGGAGGGAAGGTTTCTCCAAGGCCAGGATTGGGCTTTGTTCATTTTGTATCTCCAGTGTCTACACACATAATAGACATTAATAGTGAGCCCTGAATGAATGGTTCTTAGCTCTTGGTCAGGATCCAGGAGAGACAGTTGGGTGGCACACTGTTCCAGGAAGATACTGTTTCCATGGCCAAGGAAGGTCAGTGGAACCTGGGACATCATCAGGAACTGGGTCATTTGTGAAATAAGCAAACACAGCATGGAAGCCCAGTAACACATTTCTGGAAAGAGTGCAGAGAGCAGAGAGTTCAGGAGATACCAGTCTGGGGGCAAGGAAGGAGAGGAAAACCTTGAGGCAAGTACCCTGGAGGGTCTGTGGCAAGAAAAACATCCTTGTTCCACAGTTCACACCTTTGACCTTAACCTTCATCAGAGAATCTGCCTGACTGTGTACCAGCAGCTTATGCAGTTCACTCTTGCGTTCAAACAATGGTGAGGGGCCTCAGTTTCCCACTCAAGAATAGGAATCTAGGGTGCTCAGGATGGTCTTCGATCTGACCAGGGAAGAGGCAGCCAAGGTCACAACAAGAACTTCCTAACGGCCAGTCTAACAGAGCTGGGAACACTCCCAAAATTGGGATGCTTCTTTCTCTGGTTTTGTGGGGGAGGGGGTGGACAGGGAGGATTCTGGGATGTTTGGGCAATGCTTCATCCTCATATGCTCACAGATTCAGAGAATCTTATAGCTGGACAGAGCTTTGGTCCATGCCCCATAAAACACTGAGGACAGAGTCCCAGGGGCAGGCAGTGATTTGATCAACGAAGCTGGGACCAGAACCCACACCAGCTGGTTGTTTCATGGGTCGGTGCACACAGTTTGCAAATGACTCACACATATTATCTCCGAGCTCCTAACTGAAACAGCCAACTGCCTACTTGACATCTCTTTCTGAATGTCTTAAAGGTTCCTCCAGCTCAGTGTGTCTAAGAGTGAACACTTAATCTACTCATTCTGGTTCCTGGCTCCATGACTGGTGGCTCCACCTACCCAGTTGAGCAAGCCAGAAAGAAACCCACACACACTCTCTTTCTCACACCTTCTGTATCCAATTGGTTACCGAGTTCTGCTGATTTTATCTCCCAAATACTTCTTTAACCACCCTCTCCTTTTCTCTACTTCCTACATCATTACCCTAATGTAAGCTACCCTGACCTTTCACGTCTTAACTACCGCAATAGCCATCTACCTGCTAAGGGCACCCGAGCCCATTCTAGACCATCCCTCACAAGGCCGTCACATGACCTTCACAGAGCACAGATCTAGATGTGCCACGCACACACACCCTAGCTTGGAGGAACTTCAGTGGCTTCCTTTCATCTTTAAGATAAAGCCACAATTTATTAACATGACTTCCAAAGCCCTACATCGTCTGGCTCCTGCTTGGCTCTGCCACCTGCTCTCATGTCATATGACACATGCTCCTCCTTCCTCCACACTAGCTACCCTGACTTCCCACAGTCCCACGCCATAGCCTCTCCAGCTTTCCTGTTCCTCTGCAGGAACAGTACTTTCTTGTTCCTCTGCATCAAATGCTCTCCTCCCTCCTTGGCCTGGGTAATGCCTTTTCATCCTTGAGATTTCCAGCCCAAACTCCATTTTGTCAGGAAGACCTTCCTGAGTGGGTCAGGACCCTCCTAGGTCACGTTCATGTAGCAATTGTCACAGCTCACGTTTTACGTTAGCTTGGTGAGTATTTGATGAAAGACTTCTCCTCACTATCCCATAAGCTCCATGAAAGGAAAGACCGTGTCTAGTCGTAACTCAAGCACATTGTTCAGTGCCTTGCACATGGGAGGCACCTAAATATTTGCTCACTGAACACGTGAATTAATGAATGCTCCATTTTTTCAGACTTTCTCCAAAGATGACACGATGAAGAAAAATCACCACTTTTTGTCCACAGATGGCCTCCTGTGCCTCTTTCTGAAACAGGATGGGGGGTTCGACAGTGAGGTACACATGAATTTGGTTGTGCCGTGAAACTCACATCCTGGTAGTTTCTTTTGTATTTTCCTAAAGAAGATCACCATGTTCTGGTAAGTGTGAAGAAAAACAGACTCAAGTGACATGTAAAATATGACCCTACTGCCATTTTTAAATGCATTGAAAATGAGTAACAGCAAATAGTAGGATACAAGTGACCTTCCTTTCTTTTTTTTTTTCCATTAAGTATTATTACTTGGTAGAGAAATAAAAAGTATAAGCACTTTTCTGAATGTATTGACACACACACACACACACACACACACACACACACACACTGGTTTAAAAAATGGAAGGTCATGTGTTCAGATACCCAAGAATGGAAACCATATTTCCCCTCAGCCTGGGACCTTTCTGAAAGCAGAAACCATTTCACTTCCCCTGCCCCACCCTCTCCCCATTTCGTCCAGCACTCTCAGTTTCAAGTGATGGAAAACCAACTCAAATTAATTTAGGCAAAAAAAAAAAAAAAGAAAAGAAAAAAGAAATGTAGATGCTTCCATAGCTGGACAATTCCAGGCATGATGGCTCTCAGAGCTCAAGGGATTGGTCTTTCTCTGTTCTTTGCTCTGGCTCTCCTCCCATGGTGGCAAGATGCCACCTGTAGTCCCAGACTCCTATGTTGTACCAGAAGAGACTGTTCTCCCCCCAGGAAAAGTCTTGATGCTGATCCCTGCACCAAGAGCTGTGGCCAGAGTGGGGGTGGGGTGAAACCTCTTACTGGCCAGGCAATAGCTTCTGGCGATGGGACCTGCAGGAATCTTATAGGCTACAGGTGGGTGCTTCAGAACTGGAACACCTTTGCCAGAATAAGGGAGAAGGGATGATGGACAAGCAAAACAAAAAGCAACTAGCACACCCTGAGCACCCAGCTCTGCCCACGGTACGTGCTTGACCCATAGCACTGACTGGCTGACCTCCAGCTGGAACCATCTGGGGAGGAGACATGAGGAGGGTCGGGCAGCAGGACCTCGCTAGGTCCCACATCAGCTGCTGAACTTCCATCTACTTCCATCTGTGCCAACAGTCTCTTCTGAACAACCAGAGAGAGAGATTCTGAGTCTATGCCCGTCCCAGAAACTGATGAGGAGGTGGAGAGCAATGTTTGCCAAGTTGCATGGAAAATTGCCCTTGAGCTTCTCCAAACACTGTATGCCCAGGAGGCCGAGCTTGATAACCGGTAGGACTGGGGCCCAGACTGGCTAAGCGGGCCACTCAGGATGGCCGGGAGTAGCTGGTGCCCTGCTTCCCTCCCAGCAAGCAGGGCCCACGGGCTGGCAGGTGCTCTGTAAGTGCGGATTGAGCTCTCAGGGATAAACCTCTTATGCAACACGTTGAGGGTGTAAGATGAAGAGGAAACATGATTTACGTGTTTGGGAAGTTCCTGGCCAGACGAGAGGAAAGTAACAAGACAAGATCGAGTCTGTACTTTGGGGCAGAGACACTGTGTGCTAGCCACCTCTGTGGCAGGGACTAGGTCTGCCCCACACCGTCTTTGCTTGCCTTGTCCTTTCTATTATTTCTGCCCTTGTGGTCCCAGCCCCTTTTGACCACACAGCCTGGTTCACTACCCAGTGCACCCAGGAGCCCCAGGCACAGCGCCTGCCCCTGATAAGAGAACCCCGCCTTCTCACGCTGGCCCAGCCCCACATCTGCCTGGAAGGTACCACCAGGCAAGGCTGGTACAGGCTCTCCTGGCAGAACCTCTGCTGGAGGGAAAGGTCCAAAGGTCATTTTTCGTGGGCCCAAAATGAGGAATGAGATTGATTCCTGCAGGTGCCACATAGGGGAGTCTTCTGCAGGCTTCACCATTTCCAAATACTCATCACTGAGGCCTGGAGAAGGCAGGCACAGGAGAAAGTTAACAGAGAGGCGGGGGTCAGGAAGCGAGAGCAGATGGAGGCGAGACCCTAGGACCGTGCCAAGGCCCTTGAGCTGGCCGGGCAGACTTGGGGCTACCAAGTCATACCCTGCTCACCAATTCCCGGCAGCTTCCACGGGAGACTGGGCCTGGCACTGTCTGAAGTCACAGCTCGCCGGTGAGCTCCAGGGCCCTGATGAGGCCCTCCGGGTGAGCCAGCCTCCTCTGCCTCACCCCTCTTCCTCTGTCCCCCACCCTGTAGCACACTCCTCTCTGCTCCCTCCTGTGTTATTCTTCCTCCTCCTCCTACTCCTCCCCTGAGCTGGCCTCCTCTCACACAGGTCAGGAGAGGCTGGTGCCAAGCCTGTCCGAGCAATTAATTGCCAGTGTTTGGTGTTTAAGACCGGCAGGCACTCCCACAGGGGTCCTTCTTGATCTTTCTGCTGCCACTGAGAAGACGGATTGTCCTGTTCCAGGCAAGTGCTTAATAAACATTTAATGAATGAATGAACACCTGTTATCTGATTTGAACCCCACAGCAACCCTTTAAGGCAGCCCAGACAGTTACTGTGAGTGCCATCTACAGCTGGGGAAACTGAGGCACAGAGAAATTATATGCCACACATAGGTATGCAGTGGCCAACTGGGGTCAGAATCGTGTTCTCTCAGCACCCATAACTGCACTACTGCCCACTGCCTGTCCCTGTCACCCCCCTGCACCCTCTCAGCCACTCCTTGGGCAGAGAGCCTGACAGGCGAAGGCACAGGGACCGTGTGGACTGATTTGCACCCCACTGGCTCTGGGCTGTGGGGACAGTCTGGGCTGCTCTCTCTGCTTCCTGTTAAGGTCTCCTCCCTGGGTCCACAGAATTCTCAGCTCCTCTCCCCCTTCACCCCACACCACTCGATGCAGGGACAGCACCCGGGATCAGCTTGCCCAGCACAGTCCCATCAGAGCCTCCACTGCAGTTAAAGCGAAACCTGGATGGACATGGCAGTGATCTTTGACCTGCTGGCCGGCAGTGCCAGATTAAAATGTTAAGTGACCTCCTTGACTTCAAATCTATGGGGGAATCAGAGAAAGTAGGATTCCCTGGGACTTGGAGGTGGGAAACACTAGAACACTTTTGCATCTCCACTGGTGGTCCTATGGCCCCCACAGCAGAATTGGGGGAACTCTTCTGGGGCCCAAGAAGACTTTAACCTCGGGAGTGGATGTCACAGAAGACCATCTCCAGGTGCTGGGGCTCCTCTGCCCCTCCAAAACCTACTACCAGTTCTTGTGTGCCAGTTTCTTTGCCAGGAGGCCCTGAATCTGGTGGAGGAGGAGTAATGATGTTAACTACATGCTTCTCATTGTCCACTAACTTGTCTGATCTTTTCCAGGACAATTGGGGGTGGTGGTGGCTGATAAAGGAGCTACTAGCCACATGTGGGTATTTAAATTCAAATCCATAAAAATGAAACAAAAAATTCCCCAGTTGCACATTCAGAGCACCTGGAGCGCTCAGCGGCTCCTGGGTTGGACAGCACAGATACTGGACATTTCCATAACTGCAGAAAGTTCCACTGGACAGGGCTGGGCAAGAGGCTGACCTTGGCTCCCTGAATAACTTCACAGGCCCCTTTTTGAAACTGGGCCTGTCCAGCGTAGGGGTGGGGTGTTGGGGGATAGGGCTCAGCTCACCCAGTCATCACTGCGAGAGTGTTCAGGCTTTGTGGGAAGGCACCACCTCCCCCACTCAAGGTCACGCCCCCTGGGCGGTCCGGGGCGGGCGCCCCTGCCGGCGGGGAGCCGCAGGGCCAGTGCTGAGGGCCAGGGGGCGCGTTGCCAGGACGAGCAAAGGAGGCTGGCTGGCAGAGCGCGCAGCGCGGTGAGCCGGGGAGGCCCTCCTCCCCGGGGAGGTCAGCGCTGCAGGGAGCTGGCCGAGGCCGAGCACAGCGCAGGGTGACCGCACACCTGCGGAGGGCGGCCTGCGCTCCCTTCCTCCCCCCTACCCCCGGAGCCATCCGGACTGGGGGCAAGCACCCTGCTCCCTCCGAGCCCCAGCCGTCCCCGTTAACCTGAAGGTTATTAATTTTTTTCTCCCAGCTAGAGGCGAAAGTTCCACGGGACTCAGATGGGGTGAGAGCCTCGGAAGCCTTTTACCACGGAGGCGGAGGCCTGGGCGGGATGAGGTCACGGGCACGCGGCTGGGGTGGGGGTGGAGGGAACTCCGGAGGAGGTGGAATGGAACCGTTAAGTTCTTTCCTCTCCTGCTCCCCGCACACCGCCCCCTCCTCGGCGCCCTCCTCCCGGGCCAGCCCCCCTCGGGGCGCCATACGCCGGCTTCCTCTTACCAACTGTCCATCCAGCTCCCGCCTCCCCGTTCCCCCCGCAGGGCGCTTCCTCTAAATGGCTGATTTCATCTTCCCCATTTGCTGGATGAACAAGTTCAGAATGCTGGGGTGAGGTGCCCAAGGTGTCACAGCTCAGAGGCAAACCAAAGGTCTTGTAGACCCAGGCCCACTGTCGCTTTCTGTCCCTGCACCTGCCCAACTCGCGTCTACACCCCAGTCTACCAAGTGAGGGACTACAGGAGTAGAGGAAATAAGGGTCTGCACTTGCTCAGGAGCCATCACTACAACCTTAATCAGTCAGAAAATCCTGCCAAGGATTCATGTCAAGCTACATTATAAAATGCTCCTTTGGGCTGGAAGCAATTGTTAAGTGAGGCGCTCCGTCCCAGAAATCCCTCTCCCGACCCTGGAGCCATCCCATCTGTGGCTGAGACTTTAAGCTATTGGTTCGCAGGCCTTGCCTTTACGGGGGTGGAAAGACCAGGGAAGGAACCCATTCACAGAAATGAGGATAAAAGCTTCTGAAATGAAGCTGGAAGTTCCGAGAAGTAAGATTAGGTTTCCCAATCCCTAGGGTAAAATGAGGCACGCAGGCGCCTGCGCACTCCGAGGCAAGACTGGGCCGATTCCATTCTATGTGGGAGGTGCTGCCCTGATCCAGCATCATCCTGGAGGCCTGGGCACAGCCTGCACAGAGGTTCGCGGGGAACCCAAGGTTCGTCCCCCTCCTCGCCACGAGATGTCGCTGCTGCTCACAGTTAGAGGGCATTGGGCTGGACCAACTCCGGATCTGACTTCTGGGATCAGAAACTCTGGGGGTGGACCCAGCCATCTGTGTTTCTAACGGACCCTCCAGGGGATTTTGCTGCACACTCATGATTGAGAACCACTGATATAGGTCATCCTGCAGGCCCCGCTGCCTCTGAGGTCTTGCTCCTCTGCAGGTGGTCAGCCTGTCACTAACCTGCAGTCCCCATCTTGCTACCTAACCTGGGCAGGACCTACGTTCTCAGAGCTTCCATTTCCTCTTTGGCAACCGGACAGGGCTTTTAAGAGGCCAGAGCGAGACAGCGTCTGACAATGTGTTTGCAGCGGCAGAGCACTATGCAGTAAGGGTGCGTCGTGGCCGCTGCTGTTTTATTCCCTTCATGACAAGCTCCAAACAGTTGAATGCAGCTGGTGCTGACGATTCCATCCTCTCTTTTTCCTTCTCTCAACACCCCTATTTCTCTCCCCACCCAGTATCCCCATTCAGGGACCCAGGGAAAGCCATGCTCAATGCAACATACAGCCTGCTAATAAAAGCTCAACTTTCATTGAGCACTCCCCATGTTCTAGATCCTGAGTTACCTGTTTTCTCTATTTTCTTTTGTTTAATCCTCACACAGCCCTATGAAGTAGGTGCTGTGAGGGACAATGACAAGGACACTAAGGCACAGAGAGATTACATCATTTTCACAAAACCATCTAGCTAGCAAGTGGTAGGGCTGGACTTGAACTCAGGCAGCCCAACACAGTGCTCATGTTCTCAAGGTTGTCCCCAAAACATGGTTCCCAGGCCCCTGTGTGGTGAGCCACGGTGTGGAGTGGTGGAAAGAACACTAGGTTTGGATTCACTTTCTAGCTCTGTGATCATGGGTGAATCACTGAACCTCTGGCCACATGCACCCCCTCAACAAGGCTGGGTCCTTCCTCAAACCAGCATTGACTTGGCATTGCCCTCAGATCTGTAGACCCTAGCAGTCTGCAATGGTTCCCTTGCTTTGCAATGTAAGAAGTTCCAGGTTTGTCTTGTACTTTTCCTGCCTGGACCTGGAATCAGCCTCTTCTCCAAGAAACCCTCATTAGTTTTGGGGATAAATGGCATTTCAAGATCACAGTCCAGGCCTTAGCATCCATTTTTTAAAAATTTAATTCGAGGGGCGCCTGGGTGGCTCAGTCAGGTTAAGTGGCCGACTTCGGCTCAGGTCATGATCTCACGGTCTGTGAGTTCGAGCCCCGCATCGGGCTCTGTGCTGACAGCTCAGAGCCTGGAGCCTGTTTCAGATTATGTGTCTCCCTCTCTCTGACCCTCCCCCATTCATGCTCTGTCTCTCTCTGTCTCAATAATAAATAAACGTTAAAAAAAATTTTTTTTTAATAAAAAATAAAAAATAAATAAATAAAAATTTAATTCGATCGTGTGTTGCATGTATGTAAATATATGTAAGTAGATAATTTTATTAACCAACGTTCTGAATGCTTCTGTGCATCAGGCAGTTTCTGAAAGAAGGCAGATCAGACTTTACTTTTTTTATGTAGGCTTTATGCCCAGCACAAGTGCAATGCACGGCTTGAACTCACAACCCTGAGATCAAGACCTGAGCTGAGATCAAGAGTGGGGTGCTTAACCGACTGAGCCACCCAGTCACCCCTGGAAAGAGGGTGAATCATAAACAAACAAATTATTACCACCAAATTTCAGGACCCTAGAAGAAGTGGAGGAAGCTATTCTAGGGCACTCATGCAATGAGGCTTCAGTAAACCCTTGGGGACAAAGTGGCATTGCACGTGATGGGTAGAATAACCCGGCCTCCCAGCTGGAGCCTAACGCTTGGCTGCCTCAGTGTCTATTTGGCTGGTGAGAGAGAGATGTTTGAGTTCAGGATGATGCCAGGTAATGAGGGCAGGTGACTTCTGTTGCCATGGTTACCGGCTCAGGTGGCCCTGGGGACTAAGGGTAGGGCAGGAGGAGTGCAGCTGGGTTTTCTGAGCAGCCTCTCTAAGTAGCCCCTTAGGTGTGGTGCCTGACTTCTGCATCAACAGGTAGAAGTCTCAGGGGCCAGCAGGGAATTCCGAGCACTGCCGTTGACCCTGCTCTGCCGCCACCCATCAGACAAGGGAGCTGGGGGCGGTGGAGCTTGCCCCAGCGAACGAGGACTGAGGAGGAATATGGGATAGGAGGTAAAGCACCTATAGGTGAACAGCAGGGCTCTAAGCCAGGGTGCATGGGAGTGAGAAGGGTGTGCCTAGCATTGGCTCCATTTCTCAAAAGCCATGGTCCAGGCTCCATAAGAAGCAGGTTCCTTCCCTGTTTTGTCAGCCTGAGGGGGCCTCTGACCCTGTGCAGCCATCACCAGAACCACAAGTGACAGCTCCGACCTCTGGCGTAATGCAAAGGGACTGGACGCCAGTTTAACTCTGAAACTTTCAACAATTACTGCCTGAGCCTCAGCTTATCACTGGCACAGGAAGACACTAAGAATGCCATTGTGGGGCGGCTGTGGGACTTAGATGGGCTGATGTGTCAGCGGCCTTGAAGAGGCCTGGCTATGGTAGACTAGGCCCTTTCTCCTGTGTGCGAAGCAGCCACTATGAGAAGATAAGGAGGGAGAGAACTGGAGAGAAGGTGCCCAACGGCATCTGAGGTATGGCTGCCAGTCTTACCCGATGCGGCCTTGACACTTGGGCTTGCACAAGCAAACAAGGGCCGGAGTGATGGTTTCCCCAAGTTTCAGGAGAACCTTGAGGTGAGTCTCAGCCTCCTCTGCCCCCATTCTCACAGAGTGCCCAGCCTGGGCCATGAAAACAGCATCTCTCCAGCCAGGGAGCAGACTCTCTCTGTGGATACTCTGTCAGGAACCTCAGGGTTTGGTCTGAGAGATGATGATTCCTGGCAAGACAAGAGGAGACCCTGGCCGGGCCCCTCTTCACAGTCTGGAGAGCTAGTTCACCGCCCTGCTGCCTCTCACAGAGGGAAGATCTGCTTTATTGAGGTGTCTTTTGTTAGAGAGACCAAAGGAGTTTGGGACCATGGGCTCTGCCTCTGAATGTGCCAGTGCAGTAACACAGAGAAACTGACTCTGGGGGTCCCCAAACCTGGAACTAGCTGCTGGCTTATTGAGGTGGCTAATCTCAGCGGTGCATCTCCTCTAATCCTTACGACTCTCCAAGGAAGGTATTATTGCCCCCAAATTATGGCTGAGGCTCAGAAAAGTTGGGACACAAAGCTAGGATCACACAGCAAACAAGTATTGAGTCTAGGTTTGAAACTAGAGAGACGTAAGTCTTTGAAGAGCGCCCCTCCTCATCCGTAAGGCCATCTGCCTCTATGCCAAGCTCCCACGAGGACAAGGATGGTTCTGGGCAACTCATCCCAGACACCAGAAAGCAAATGTTTTCTGAGGCTTCCTGAACTCAGAGAATGAGCGCTAGGATTCTCCACAGCCCCAACACTCAGGAACCTGCCTTGCCCTCCTCCCTGGACTCTGGAGGAGGATGGTTATTTGTTAAGAAAATGAAACAAAGGAAGTCAAAGGGTTTTACAAATAGACTGGCCTGGTGGGGGGGGGGGGGGGGGGGGGGGGGTGGTATAGCTCAGAGGTAGAGCATTTGACTGCAAATGGACAGACCACTATGCAAATGCAACATGGTTGCAATTTACTTTCCCTGGTGGGCATAATGCCTCTCCAAGGAACTATGAGGTTGGGTTTCTGTGGTTAATCCTTCTTTAGTGAAGTCCTAAAGTAGATTGATCAAGCCCCACAATCACAACTTTCTTACACAACTTTCCGCCCAGTACAGTGTGCACCAAATAGTTTATTATTACACATTCCCTGAGAGATCTTTTCCAACTTTAGATCCAAAGGGACTCTTTTGTGTTGACAGATTTAACTGTTAGGTGCATGTTGGGTTTTAGCCTGTTAAGAAAACCAGGACAGGCAGAGAGTCTGAATTCTCTTACCCTTTGAGGAAATGGGTAAGCTCAAAAGAAGCCCTACAGTTCCCTCTGGGTTTCACATATGTCAAGAAAATAGTGTGAACTTAATGGAAACTGAAAAGCTATTGCCTAGAAAATAAATGGATAAACTTCTTTTTTCCTTCAAGAGTCCTTTTTTTTTTTATTAATATTACACTCTAGGTTTTTTAAAAAAAATTTTAATGTTTATTTATTTTTGAGAAGAGAGAGACAGAGCATGAGCGGGGTAGGAGAGAGAAAGAGGGAGACACAGAATCTGAAGCAGGCTCCAGGCTCTGAGCTGTCAGCCCAGAGCCCGACGCCAGGGCTCGAACTCACGGACCTCAAGATCATGACCTGAGCCGAAGTCGGACACTCAACCTACTAAACCACTCAGGTGCCCCTATACCCTGGTTTTAAAGGGCAACGTAACCATAATTCGAACACCTTGGAAAGAATCCCTGCACATATGAAGTCATATTCTTCATCTAGGCTACTAAATTAATTCCAGCACAACACCAGGGGGTTCTTGGGTGCAATAAATTGGCCTTTATCCCCGCCTTTATCCACAAGTACACCCACCACGGTGGGCCCTGCTGTTTCTAGACGAATTTTGGCATAATTATCATCTTACGGCGGGATAAAGTCTGGGAGGTTGATGTAACGTAATTTGTAAGTAGCCACTCCATTGGTAGACAGCTAGATTGCTTCCAGTATGTGTCAGAACAAGCTTCGGAATCTTGGCTTTTCAATTCCTGTTCCCAATTTCCTCCCCAGGAGGTTTTCAGAGATCCCAGGCAGCTGGCACAAGGCACTCAGCTTCCACCCAGAAGTCAAAGGGGCCCCTTGCCCCAGCGAAAAGCATGTTGGGGCCTCAACACCGGCTTGTAGCCTCTCTGTGTTTTTGCCTGTCTGTGGTTGATTGGATGGCTCTGTTCTTCTTTCCTGACTGGTTGTTTGGCAGGAGGAAGTTAAATTGAGCTTTTGCTTTATCTTCTGAGAACCAAGGGCACAGGTGAAAGGAACTCTGGGGAGCCTGCTGCCACCTTCGGGCAATTTCCAGCAGCCAGCATAGGGTCTTACACAGCACAGGGCTCAGCCTCAGCTGACATCCTGACTTCTTCACCAGCCCTGGATTTCAGATTCAATCCCCCACCCCTCCTTGTCCCTGGGGTCCCTCGTTAATCAACTCACCAAGTACATCTATCTATGTGGAAGACTGCTGAAGCACCTTTTCCAAGCAGCCTTCCAGGATTATGAGAAGAGCAAGTAACATGGAATTCTACACAACACACACACACACACACACGCACACACACAGTACTTCCTTATCGCTCCAGATAAAATACTTGTAACACAGAGAAAATGAGATGTGTTTGGTGTTCACGACCAAGGCTTAGGGCGTACATGCCCATCTGATTTGTGGATGCCACAAAGGCAGCAATGGGCAGGGGAGTTTTGGAGAAAATGAGCAGAGATTATCATCCTGACTTTGTTACCCACTCACTGTGCTGTGAGAGCAAGTTGCTTGACCTTTCTGAACTCATCTCAGCAGGTGTGGGAGTAAAGGGCATCTAAGCCCCTGCTGCTTTGGGACCCTCAGTTGAGCAATCCGGGGGCAAGAGAGGGGTGTGTACAGTGTGAGAGAGGGAGTGGGATCTGGGGAGCCAGGGGCTACTCTCTGGGGGTGTCCTTGGATCTCTGCAGGCCATCAGCCCAGCGGTACACAGCCTTGCTCCCCTTCTCTGGCTGGAAGCCCCCGAGGGCACAGATGAGCCTGCCTTCTCCACCTTCACCCTCAGCACTGAGCCTGGGGCTGGCACAAAGTACCTGCTCAGTGAAGCTTTGTTGGGGAGATGAATGGGGGCCAGGACGCGCAGTGAAGGCCGGATGTGGTAAATGAAACAATACACTTGGAGTTCCCGGAGAGCTCATGTAAGCTCTAGCCATTTATGAGTCTATTGTAAAAGACCTTGAGGGAAAGACTTCCAGAGAGAATTGTTCTCAGGCCTTTGTGTGTGACAGTAAGGCATTGGCTCTGACTTATGGGGAAAGATTGTACTAGATCAGCCTCTCTGTTGTCCTTGGCAGGTCTTCTCTGTACAAAGCCACTGGAGGAGGAGACACTCTGCTGATGTGGGAACCCCACGGAGGACAGGGTCACTCAGACCTGAAGCCTCTCTCTGTGGCTCACTGCTCAGTGTCACCGAATGGGCGAGCCCAGCCCTCAGGGAGGTGGTGGCAAGAGAGCCCGCTTATGTGGAGGACAGGTATCCAGGAAGCAGCAGGGCAGAGGGCCCCAGGCATCAGAAAAGGGACCTGGTTGGTGCTGGCCGAGAAAAGTCAATGTCCAAAAGGGGGTTGACAGGGTTTGCAGTGCAGGGTGTAATACCCCCCACCCCCCACCATTCAGCTTGTCCATAAACCCTTCAGTCAACTCTGGTTTAGGGAATAAGTATTTCCAGAGACTGAGGCTGAGCCCAGTGTTCAGGGTTGCAGAGACAAGAAGTGTCTATATGCTGGGGTGGCTGCCGCAGGGGTACTGGTCCTGCCCCCGTGCTCCAACAGCAGTGTCCCCACAACGACCTGCACCACCTCCCTGTTGCTAATGGTGTTTCCTGCTCATCATATGCTACTGGACCTCTTGGTGGCATTTAATGTCACAAACGACCCCTACATTCTTGACTTTTCCCCTCTGTCTCTTCTAGAAGCAGAGCCCAGGACAAGGACATGGGTGCAGATCCTGGGGCTTGGGAGGTAATGGAGGAGGCAGGAGTGAGGGCACAAGAGAGTGAGACAGGAAGAAAGGAAACCAGCCTAGGGTGTGTTAGCAAGGTCACTGCCGAGGGCAGCAAGGTATGATCCCTGGGGACCCCTTGGGAATTGTAACGTCATGCTTTCCAAGAACTGTCAACCTGATGGACGGGAGTCTGGACATTTATCTGCCAGCTCCAACCCCCTGTAGGTTGAAGATTGTCCCCAGTGACACTAAATGCCCCATGTTTGGGGACTACACTTGTATGCGGGCCCACGGGGCCTCCTCGGTCTCAGGCAGTCGTGAGCTCGAGCTAGGATGTTGTCAGTTAAAGGAACATCTGACTTCAAACAGAACTGGACTCTGGAGCTGTGCTCAGAGCAGAAGAGGGGCAGGGGGATGCGCTGGGGGCGCCGGAGGCATCGTTGCTGCTATCCCTGACCACCTTTCCCCTGTCTCTCTGGGGTGCTTCTCCAGACCTGTTGTCAAAAAATATCTGCCAACTCTGCTTGATCTCCACTCCTTTTTCTAAACTTTTTTCTTTAAGTTTATTTATTTTTGAGAGAGAGACAGACAGAGCACGAGTGGGAAGGGGCAGAGAATAAGAGGGAGACACAGAATCTGAAGCTGGCTCCAGGCTCTGAGCTGTCAGCACAGAACACGACGCCGGGCTCGAACCTACGAAATGAGAGATCATGACCTGAGACGCAGTCGGACACTGAACCGACTGAGCCACCCAGGCGCCACTCCACTCCCTTTTCTAAATGCTCACATACTATTTAATACAGCCCAGGGTTTTGCCAGGGCCCTGGGATGGTGTCAGAACAGTATGGAGACACATGGCCAAGGGACGCTTATATTACTTTCCCTGTGTTCCTTTGTACGAGTTTAGGCAAGGCATGTTGCCAGGCCTCCTGGCGCTTTCTCAGCCTGCTCCTCTGGGGCCCGGGGGTCCGTCCCAGGCGCTCTCCTCTTGTGGTCCCAGCCCCTGACAACCTCCCAGATCTGTATCTTCGACAATCACCCCATCTCTGTCTCTTCCACATCCACACAGCTAGAGCTGAGCCTGGCTTCCCCGTGGGTGTCATGTGTCACCACCATCCATCGAAGTCAGAGCTCCCAGACAATCCCCCGTCCCTTGTTCTCCACGCCCAGTCCCTGCAGCCTCCTGGTGGTCAGGCAGGGAGCTAATCACCGGGCTGCCACCATTGCTCCTGACTCACTGATGTCCTTCCTTGGGAACGGACTTCAGAATCCAGTAAGATCCACATGTGATGTTCAGGCCCACATGGGACAACCTGTCTCATCCTGCACAGTCATACCTTCTCCCAGGCCCCAGGGCACCCCTCCCCCATAGTCTCACGCAGTGCCTACCCCCAGGGCCCCCATCTGCTTGTGCCCCTTCAGGTTGTGTTCTCTCGAATGCAATGCCACATGGCAGGCCCCTTCTTCCCATTCCATGACCTGGCCTCCTCCCAAAAACATTTCCAGGTTGAGAGGAAGGGGCTCTCTGGCTTTCTTAGGTCGACCCTGCCTGGACTTGGGTGTAGAATGGCCAGGCTCCCAGACCACCCTCCAGAGGCCCCCGGCTTTACCCACCTTCCCTGGCATGTGCACCTGAGCTCACAGTCCATTCCTGCCTGGCTTGTGCCTGGTGCCCGTGCGTCCTTGAGTCTGTGACAATTCATCTCTTGGGGCTCTTTCTTCCCAGAAAGCCCAGGGACAGGTCTGTGACATTTGCTTAGCACAGGCATCAGGCTCAGGGTGCTCTAATAATAATCTTTTTTCTTAAATGTTTATTTGTTTTTAAGAGAGAGAAAGAGAGCATACATAAGCGGGGGAGGAGTAGAGAAAGAGAGAGAATCCCAAGCAGGCTCTGCACTGTCAGCACAGAGGCTGATACAGGGCTTCATCCCATGAACTGTGAGACCATGACCCGAGCTGCAACCAAGGATCGGATGCTCAACTGACTGAGCCACCCAGGTGCCGCTCTAGCTATCATCTTTAAATCACATGTATGACAAACATGTAGTTAGCATGTGCTGGGGCCAGGGCTCCTTGCCCTTGAGGAGCTTGGACTCTGCAGGGATGCTGAGCCAAATGCTCAAGAAACAGTGTGAAGCACAGCTGATTCTCATTATTTGAGATAACGATAATGTTCTCAAAGTCACTGCAAATGCTGGAATAGCAAATACTGAACAATCGCTCCTGGGGAAATACAGGGTTAGTTTCCTAAAAGCCTCTGGTCATGACATCTTTGCCAATCAATCAATATATAACCTTGTTGCATGTGTTTTACCATTTAAAGACACTTTACTTCTATATAATGTCGATTCATTAACATTGAACTCATGGCCAACAGTGCCATAACTCATGCTTGAACCAAGCTTACGTAACGTGTATTTTCTCTGTGAGGCACGTCACAGTGCTTAGGAACAGTACACAGCACTTCAGCACTGTACTTGGGGCCTTTTCAAGCAGAGAAATCACCAACAAAAGGCACCAAGTATGAAAAGTGTGGCACTAACTAGACCATGAAAGGGACACGTTTATAGTAGGAGAGCTGAGACAAGAAGGTGGAGGGTGGCTTTGTTCAACCTCAGCTGGGAATGTGCTCACCAGGCAAGTCAAATTTTTCAATGCTTTGTACGGGTCCAGAATGACCACAAAAGTGCTGTGAGCATTGATTTGGGGATGACAGATTTTAGCAAGCAGGAACATTTGCAAATAGAGAATCCATGAGTAATGAAGATCCAGTGAAGTTTCAGGTTGTGGAGAGGAAGGAGCAACCAGGAAGACAGGAAGGATTACTGGGGTTTACCACTGGAGCGAAATTTCAAGGGGAAGTGACACTTCCCCAGGCGGGCACGTGTGGGGCAGAGGGTGCATTGTGCACAAAGTCATGAAACAATGGGGAGTGAGATAGTTAATTTCTTTGGGATGAAGATGGGAGACCTGGGAGGGGACATGTCAGGAAGAGCTCTGATCTCCAGGAACCAAGGGAAGGGCAGAAAGGTCCCACATCCGTCCCTTCTCACAGGGCTCTCCAGCAGTTAGGGTAGGGCCAACTGCTGTGGCAGAGACACTCCACATGGCTTGACCCAATGCATTTCTTGTGCTATTAGAGCTCAGCATAGGTGACTGGCAGGCGGCTTTCCACATAATTTATACCTTGGCTCCTTCTAAATTGTGGCTCTGCCATCCTTCAGAGCCCGAGTCCTTGCTGTCCATCGGCAAGTGGGAAAAGATGGGAGGTGGAGAATTACACTGGAGACTTCCATAAGTCTTGCAGTCGCACACATCCCTTCCACCCACATTCCGTCGTCATGTGGTGCTCCCTAGATGCCAGGGAGGCTGGGTAATGAAGTTCCTGGGTGGACAGCTGCTTCCCAGAAATGTGCCTACACTTGGGAAGGGGGCATGCATCTTTGGTGGATAGCTAGCTGTTTCTGCCACGGGCTCTCAGGTCAGTCTGTCAAAACACAGGGCAGAATCTAAAAGAAGTTGGTAGTGATTGGATTCTATGGAAATGAGCCATCTGTCTAGCACAGAGTAGATAGTCAGTTAACGCAGTGAATGAATGAATGAGAAATGCATTATGTCTCTCTCCTGAGTTCTGTTTAGCCTAATGTAGTTTAGCCTGAATGAAGCTAGAGGGAGGAGCAGGGGAGAAGGACAGAGAAAGGGAGCAGGGGCTTAAGCCAGCCAGCTGGGAGGAGGAAGGTGAACATTCACGTTTTTCCTGTAGTCAGATACAATGCTGCCTTTCCCTGGAGAAGGAAATGGGGCCACAGGAGTGGCAAGAGGGCTGCCTGGAGAGAAGAGGTGTGAGTAACCACGAGTGTGGTCTGTATCTATGAATATGATGTCAGTTTAATCCAATCTCATTCAGGATTTGGGCTACATGGACTTTCTGCAGGACTCTGAAAGCCCCATGCATGACTGAGCGGCTAGAAGTGGTTTGGAACAGTCCTCACAGCCTGGAAGGAAGCCAGGGAGGAGGAAACAGGAGGAGAACCCCCATAAGGGCAGCCTGACATCTGGGATAGGGGATCTTCTCCAGTCTCCTCATGGTGTTTAATCTAGCCTTGTGCTCAACAGCTTCCTAAATCCACATCCCCAATTTATTAATCAAGCACCATCTGTGAGGCAATGTCATGGGCCCCACTGGTGTTTCTCCATCTGAATGGCTGCTGAATATTTAACTACGCTTCAGCAACTTCCATTGATGTCAAATGAGAGAAAAAACAACCACCACCTTCTCTCTCTAGTACAAATTCACACTCAGCATGGATAATCACAAAGCCTCCACAGGCTAACAAATCAAAATAAATTAGCAGTCAACACAAACGCCAAGCCCTCTTTGAGCTACAGTGTTAAGGCAGCAGGCAAGGGAGGGAAGGAGGGAAGGGATGACCGTCTCTCCTGGTCACGGACATCACTGAAAAGTGCAAGAAAGGAGCCAGCTGTGCCAGGAAGGAAGATACAAAAAAACCTGGTCATCTGTGTGCATGTTCTCCAGAGTCACAGGTCAGGGGTCCTGAAGTTCACCCCTCACCCCTTGCTGCAGTGAGATCTTCCTTTTGATGGCTGACAACATTGACCTGTATAACCTCATTTACATTACTTGTGAGTGTGTGTGTGTGTGTGTGTGTGTGTGTGTGTGTTTGAGGGTGAAGTATTAAGACTAATGTATGGCTCGGGGCACCTGGGTGGCTCAGTCGGTTAAGTGTCTGATTCTTGATTTTGGCTCAGGTCACAATCTCACGGTTTGTGAGATCGAGCCCGGAGTCAGCCTCTGCACGGTTAGTGCTTGGGACTCTCTCTCCCTTCTCTGCCCCTGCCCAGTTTGTATGAGCACACACGTGCTCTGTCTCTCTCTCAAAAATAAATAAACTTTAAAAAAAAGAGAGAGAGAGAAGGAATGGCCCAGATCCTGACTTAAGACTCCTGCTTGAGAAGATGGATGAGGGAGGCAGACTCACTTAGGGGATGCAACCACAGAGCAAGCACCGAGTGGCACAGCACCCAGGGAGAAAGTAAAAACACGCAGGCAGGCAGGTGGACAAGCCGAGTCAGTTCATCATAGTGTAATTTCTCCTTGGCTATGCGTTCTGCTTTATTTTCAACAGTTAGGACTAGATGCGTCCAGAAGTCACTCCATCATCTGGTACCTGGCACAGCATCACCTGAGATCTATTATAACGCAGCTCGGTGCCCATCACCGAGGTCGATGCCGCTCACAGGGCGACATGCCTCCGTGTCCGTGCCCACTAATGTCTGGGGGGGCGCACAGCCTGGATACACTGGGCCCCTAACCAAAATAGTCTGCAAGCGATAAAGCGTCCAGAGCCTGGAGACAGACGGGAGGCTCAGACGCAAGTATCAGATACGGGAGAAGGGCAACAGAAGACTCCTGCCAGTCCCGCATTTACCTCAAATACCTCAAAATCCATCCCCATGATCCATGTTCCCTCTTCTCCCCAGATTATTTCTCAGCCTCACCTCTCCTTGAGAAAGTCAGCAGAACTTCCTGCCCTTGAGCTTGCTTGAGGGAAAGAGAGAATTTCAATTAGCAAAGAGGAGGACAGATGGTGAGGCAAAGGCGAGGACATGGCTCTTCAGGGCCAGCCCCCAGAAGGTCCCCTCTCCCGGTGGAGGGCAGCGCGTGGGAAGAGGGGAGCTTCACCAAGATGGAATCATCTGTCCCCAGCAGGTGCGCCAGCCAGAGCGCAGTGAGGAATGCCATCTGGACACAGGTGCCCTGTCACCACCTGGGTCTTCCCAGGCATCTGTGGCAGGTCAGGCGGGCTCCCTCTACGGATAATACAGCTCCAGGTGAAAGAGGCTTAGGTGGGTCGCCATGGCAACGCAGATCAGGGGTTGGCCCGCCTCTGAGGTTCAGGAGGAGGAGCTGTGGTTCCAGCCTCCTGAGACACACACATACACACACACACACACACACACACACGCTCCACTAACACCAGCTCGGGCTGGATCCCTCCTCTCGTCAGGGTTGTTTTCTCTCTCAGCACAACTTCCGAGAGACAGAAAGAGGGAAGAGCATGAGGTAGCAGGCAGCAGCAGAAGAGAAAGAAGAAGAAGACGTTTAGAATATAGTCTTCCCTCCACCCCACCCTCCCCTGGACACTCTCTTCTCCCAGGCTGGGAAGCAGAAAGGCCCCCCACCAGAACTTTCACCTCCGGAGAGGGTGACCTCAAAATGCCAGGTAAGAGGGTGGTCTCCCCAGGAGACTGTGGTTTCCCCACCTGAAGTCTGGAAGCAGGAAGCCGGTCCCGAAACCTTTTAGACATGAGAGCAGAGGCTGAGAGCTGGGAGGGGTGGCTTCAGGGCTGCAGCAGGTTGGGGACAGCCTACGGAGCAGTCTGAGTCCAGGGTCCAGATGGCCTCAGGGAGGCCTCATCGGTCCTAATCTGTTCCACAAGGGTCGGTTGATTCCGCAGTATCTTTAGGGCCGTGGCCTGTCCCGTGGGAAGCCATAGGTTCATCTGCTCTGCAAGCCCCAGCATTTTCTCTCCTGCTTTGCTGGGGAGGACCCAGTCAGGGGGAAGAAAGGGGAAACCCGCCAGAGATTTCTCTCTTCGATTTGAGAACTGCGACTTGAGTACCCACGAAGTCGGTGGAGCTCCTCCTCCATGGAGGACCACCTCCTCCATGACCGTGGTCAGTAGTACCTGAGCATTTGACCCCTCCTGGTTGCACGTGTGCCTCAGAACAAGGAGGACTCACTGCCATTCATTCATTCATTCATTCATCCAGGAACCACTTATGAGTTGCCTCACATGCCAGCAGATACAAGAGATATAGCTCTTGCTCTCGACAGAGCTCATAGCTAGCTGGGGGAGAGAGAAAAAAACAATCAAAAAAGTGAGAAATGTATTTGTCACAGATGCCATGATATGATAGGCTCTCATGCCGGCACCAGCAGGCACCCAGTTTACCTCAGTGGGGGTCGGTGAGGGGCAGGCTGCAGGGGGCCCACCCTGGAGGTGAGTCTTAAGAGATGAGCAGGTGTTTGTCAGGTGAACAGAAGCCCACAGATCAGCAAGTCAGCCCGAGTCACACCTGGCTTGGTGGATTCCAGGTTATTTTTCTATGATGCCAAAAAGAAATAAGGTCAGTTTGTAATCTGTGAAGTTGGCCATGGGCCTTGGCAAAAACAGGGCTGGAAGGAAGGTCACAGCGGGGAGCATTTACTCTCTGCACCTGCTTCGAGGCCTCCGCCCAGATAGAGGGTCTGGCTTCAGCAGGGCCATCCTGCCTGCTCTGTGAAGCAGTGGGCGATTTGGGACAGCCCAGCGAATTACCGCTCCATGCCCATGGGCCTGGGGGACATTCGAGGCAGCCCCCGCCCTGAGCAGCAGACACCCAGTTCAGCTATTGGAGCCCTGCATCGGAGGAGGGGCCTGGGCGTGGCTCCCTTTGTACTGAGACAGCTGCTTCCTGGCCAGGACTGCACAGCCCCTCCCTGGTTGGCCAGGGGGCTGGTGGCCTGATCTCAGCAGAAGCAGGTGAAGCTCTCATGCCTGCTGCCTGGGTATCAGAGGCTGGCTCCCAACTCCGAGGGCACACCCCTGAATGTTCCCACCAGAGACATTCCCCATCTCCTCTGGAACCAGACCCCTCCTCTTGCCCTTGAGCATGGGGATGGTTTTTCTAGACTATCTAACGAGCCACAGCTGGTGGTAGTGTCTCCCAGGGAGCCATGGAAAAGATTATCCTCAGGGATGTTCAAAAATAGGCTGAAGGAGGAGCTCAGAGAGTGTGGGGGTGGAAAGGGTAATGAAGGGGAAGGGAGGGAGGAGAGGGAAAAGCAGAGAATAAAAGGGAGAGGGCTTAGCTGAGTGATGCCAAAAGGTAGAGAGAGCATGGGAGGACTTTCCTGCTGGTGGGGGTAAACTGAGGCTCCCCTGCCCGAGCTTTCCCTTCATCCAGGGGGCTCAGCTCTCCCAATGTCATGACCAGAATTCAGGGTTAGGGCAAGGCCAGGAACAAGGTTGGAGTCAAGCTTGCACCAAAACCACGGACGGGATCCTTTAGTTTTTATGGTACAGACAGACCCTTTTGGAAATCTGTAAAGGCTTTGGACATATTCTTAGCAAAATGTTTCTAAATGCATAAAATTAAGTCCATAGTATTAGGAAAGAAATCAGCTATACTGAAATGTAGTTATATATATATATGTGTATATATATATATATACACATATATATATGTATATATGTATATGTATGTATATATATATATACATATATATATATTTTTTTAAATCAGTTTAAGATATGGTAATATATGTGCCTATCTATCAACATGTAAAAGAATAAAATCTAGTGGCAGGGTTAATATCACGATTTCACAGTAGTGATAAACATAAGCCATATTTTAAGAATGACAGCTTTCAAGTGTTAGGAAAATACCTGTGATCCCTGCTGGAGATAAAGTCACAGGAGCTACCCATACTGCTTGGCCAGTGGTGGCCTGCATTCATAACTGACAGAAATCCCACATTTCAGTTAAAGTTAGTGAAAGTAGAGATGTTTTTTTTTTTCCCTACCTGAATCCATAAACCTCAATGTCTTGTTAATTTATAAAGCACTTACATGAACATCCTTTTTTGCTCTTCACAGTACCGTGGAGTAGGTACTCGTACTACCCCATCTTATAGACAGGGAGACTGAGGCTGGGAGCAGTGAAAGGGACTTGGACACAGGAAACCTCTGGCAGGGAGGAAAAGGCATAGGAACTCGGGCTGTCTCCGCGAGAGCCCCCAACCCCGGCCTGCTTCATCTGAGCTGGCGATCACCCCATCACAGGAGGGCAGGGCGGGTACGCCCTCCATCGAGCTGTTCTGCCGGGTTACAGCAGTGCCCTCGCGTAGGGGGCTACACCGCCACCCGGCGCGCCCCTCCGCAGTAAGGTCCTTGCCCCTTGCCCTTCTCCCTGTTTTCCTTCCCCTCCTGAACGGGCGCTCCCTGATGGAGCCCCGAAGCAGGCACAGTGCAGGCCCCCTGCACACTCCCACCTGTGTGTGCGGGGCCTCATGGGTCAGAGACCCGGCCTGGCCCTTGGTGTCCACACCGCAGACCGCGGCTCCCCACTGCCGCACCCACGCCCCTCCATGGAGAAACCCTGCAGCGCTTCAACAAATCTGAGGGAAAGCGGGCAGAGGGGCTGAGGAGAAGTGGAGCCCACCGGTTAGAACGACTTGGGAAGGCTTCCTACAGAAAGTGAGTTTTGAACCAGAGTTTTCCCCCAACTTTTAAATTGTGAATATGCTCCAAGATGCAGGAAAATTGAAAGACTAATGCAGTAAACACACATAAAATCCCCCTAGAAGACGGACCGTCACTACTTTGCCATAGTTGCCCTGTCTGTGTGTGTCCGCGCACATATATAGGTGACATTTTTCTCAGGGACTGGAAGGGAGGACATTGCAGACATCAGGACACTTCAGCCATGGGTACTTCAACATGGCCTCCTAAGTTGGGCTATTTGTCCACACTCCCCTACAACCATAACACCACTTTTATACCTAAGAAAATCAACACTCATTCCCTAACCTCCAGTTCATATTCAAATTTCCCCCAAAGTCCTGTTTTAAACAAGGATTCAATCAATGTTTGCGCATCAGAGGCAGGTTGTAGGTGCCGTTGACTGAATGAGAAGCAGGCATTCGTGATGGGAAGGTTCTGGAGTCAGTCACCACGGTGCTGGCGAGGCCTGGCAGTGAGCAGGAGTGTGAGGGGACCTGAAGCTTACACTGAGGAATTTGGCTTTGCCACAGAGGGAGGGGGGTTAATCCAGATTTGGGGGGTAGGGAGGAGTCAAATCCACATTGTGCAAAGTGCCCAGAGAAGACGACTTTTGCCGTTCTGATGAACCCTCTGGGTGTCTTTGTCATACCACATTTGGCCATCACATTCTTCCCCAGTCACAACACAAAGTCACAACACAGACTCACACGGGGGCTCGGCTGTGGGTCAGGTCCTGGGGATGCTGTGAGCTAAGCCAATGACCTCTGGCATCTGGGTAGCCAGCCTGACTCTCTGTCCTGGCTGTCCCTGCGTCTATCCCTCTTTCCCTCCTTTGCCCTTTTAAGAACCTAATGAGAGCTGCTGAAGAGCCTTCCGGGACAGCAGCTGGCACCAGAGACAGAAATAGCTCCGCAGAAACCTGGTCTCTGTCAAAAGCTCCGGCCCCAGTGAGGGCTGGGGGAGGAGCATGGGGAGGAGGGGGGAAGATTCAGAACCTGCCCCCTGCCCTCAGGGGCCCCCACCATCTGGACCAGAGACGCTGAGAGCCCACAGAACCCAGGACCTAGGTGAGGTCACCCCGCCCATCCCCTGCCATCTGCCGTGGGGTGAGCACCTGTCTTGACAGGCCAGCTGGGGTCAGGGGCACAGCCTTGAAACCAGGGGAAAGGGACTCCAGCCAGGGTTGTACTTTAGGCCGCATTTTGGCCTTCTTCTGGCCTCACCCACCTGGAGCAAGGAGTCTTGGGGTTAGGAAGACGTGCACATCTTGAGGTCACTTCCCTCCAGATCAGGCCTTAAATTCTGAGACCCGGAACTCCCTGGCCAGACAGTCCCCAGCCTACTTCCAGAACGTGAGCAAGTCCCCTCCAGGGCCCCGTCCAGGAGTCCCCTCCAGGGCTCAGGGTGAGCCACACCACCAGTGTAAACAATCCCAGGTCTGCGGAAGTGGCAAAGAAGTGGTTGTTGGTAGGCGTGCGGATGGGCCTTGGACGTGAAGGCTGGGGTGTCCCCACACCTTTGCCAGGCCCTTCAGCGGGTGAGAAGAGAAGGGGTCAGGCTGGGAGCCAGACCCGGCTCAACCCACGCCTCCGTGTTCTAGCAGAGCCCTCTCGGGAGTCCAAGAATTCTCAGTTTGAATCTGAGCCTCCAAGTTGTTATGAAGGTACGGTTGACAAGGAAGCAAAACATATTTTATTTAATAGTTCGTTAGCCCAATTTGTAACTTATGGATATTTAGACGCATGGAATGTGAGGTTCCATCTGCGATACTGCCCGAGTCCCCTAGCAAATGTGTGGTGCCCTGGCCGGGCCTGGAGTGGCCTTGCTGCCGCGTTCCGGAGACCAGTTTGGGGTGGAGATGAAAGTCTTCAGTGCCTCCCAATCCCCTCTTTCTGTGCTCCCCCTGCCACAGGAAGGCCCTCCAGGCCGGGCCCTTCCTTCTCCTGCTGCCTCCTTCCAGCTCAGGTCAAATCCAGGCTAAGAAGAAAAAAGGCTCTTTGAGGAGGAAATGCTTGACCCTAAGGTGAGTCCCTCAGAATAGGTCTTAGGAAGGGTGAGAAGTTTTGGAGTAGGAAGGGACTCCCAAGGGAGCAGGGTGGGGGGCCGGTGGGGAGAGAGAGAGAGAGAGAGAGAGAGAGAGAGAATAAGGACTAAAGCACCACAAGGCAACCCCATCCATCACTCTGGGATTAATCCAAGTAAGTACTGTACTCCATTTACTGATGGACACTCGCCATAGGCCAGACCCCTGCTGGGTGCTGGGTAGGATGATACCCAGGACCTGGCTTCTCACTCGGTCTGGACCGGTGCCAGAGATCTGTTGTGTAGCAATGTGCTTACAGTTAACATTCCGTACACTTCAAAATGTTTCAGGTGGTAAATGTTATGTCATTTGCTTTTTTTAAATTATTTTTTAATGTTTATTTTTGAGAGAGAGAGACAGAATATGAGCAGGGGAGGGGCAGAGAGGGAGACACCGAATCCAAAACAGGCTCCAGGCTCTGAGCTGTCAGCACAGAGCCCAATGTGGGGCTCAAACCCACAAGCTGTGAGATCGTGACCTGAGCTAGAGTCAGACACTTAACCAACCGAGCCACCCAGATGCCCCTATGTTATTTGTCTTTTTTTTTTTTTTTAACCACAATTAAAGGAAAATGGAGTGGAGATTGGCTCAGAAGGACCAGCCCTGGGTTGCCAGCTAGGAGGCAGCAGCTGTAATAAATATATCTGGCAGATGGGCAAGGCCTGAACTAAAGGAGGGAGAGAGAGCGGACAGACTTAGGAGAATTATAATATTTAAATTTGAGAGAATCAAAAGGAATTGGATGCAGGACTCGACAGATGAGGCAAAGGGATGAGGTGATGCCCACTGGCAAGCAGGGGCTACGGAGAAGCAGCAGCCAGTGGGGAGGGAGGTGGGTTACGGTGTGAGTGGAACCTGCAGGGGGAGGTGTCAGGAAGCATCTGGTCACCCTGACCTCAGGTTGAAGAGACAACTGGCGTATGGATTTTGATTTGGGAACTATCTTCACTGTCAGTGGAGACGTGTGAACGGATGAGGCCGGTTGAAATGAGATGGACAGCCTGAGATGGAGCGCCAGGGAACAGCAACAACCCAAGGAAGGCCAGGGGAGGGGTGCCCATAAGGGCTCTGAGAGGGAGTCCCAGGAGGCAGACGGAGGCAGGATGTAGACCCAGGGTTGTGGTCTAATGGAAGCCAAGGAAAGATTATTTCCACAGGGAGGAGAGGTCAGTGGGCTGGGCTGGGCAGCCTCAGGTGAGCTGGGACATGTGCTAACCAGCCGGCAGGGGTGTGGCGGGGGGGGGGGGGGGGGGGGGGGGGGGGTGGGGGGGGGGAGGGTGTATGTGGCAGGTTACACTAAGAGACCATTCAAGGGCGTCACATCCCTCTGCCTTGAGCCTCACCAGTCTCTTTCTCCTCCAATCATCTTCCAGGGATGGGTGCCCAGCATTCAGGTGCAGGTGCAAGATGAACTGGTGATAGCGGGGAGGGGGGCGGGGATGTTGGGGTGCAGGGGTTGAGGGAGGTCAACCAAGGAAGTCTTCCTGGGGAAGGAGGGCCAGGGCCAGGTTTGGAAGCATCATTGGGTGAGGCTCCATGGGGCAGAGAGGGAACTATTCCATCAGGGGGTCCCCACATGACCTCTGACCCCACAGCTCAGCCAGTGTCTCATCCTCAGGAGGGATCTCTGAGCGACAGGAGAGTGTGGTGCCATGGGGGCCAGAGGAGACTGTCCTCCACGTGGCCGCTGACAAATGCCCCCTCACTTGGGGAAGGTCAGATCTGTGGGGACTTGGTCTTTCACCATCACGCATGCATGAATTCTTTAATCATTCATTCCTTTGTGCATGCATTTATTCACTCATTCATTCGCAGTACTACCCAGCACCAGGCATGGAAGGATGATTAAGGCACAGTCCTTGCCCCCATGTGACACAGAGCAGGGGGGTGGTGGAAGGTAAATTGTCACACTCCACTAAGTGTTCCTGGTGCTATGAAAAATGTCTGTACAGGATGTTTTCAGAGTACCAGCTGGAAAGTGGTCATATCAGGAAACACGTGTCAGAAGAGTTGCTGACCCTAGAGCTAAGTCCCAGGCAGAGGAGGGAGGGACACTGGAGAGAGAGTATGGAGCTGTGGGTGGCCAGCATCTTCGGCAGCACCTACAGGACTGTTCGTCCATCTCTAGTTGGGGTGCCCTTCATGAGGCACCATGAAGACACCATTCACTCTTTTGATATTAAGCATCAACCTGACCCATGCACTTTTGAAAACACAAACACGGTTACAAGGTGTCCTTTTGCCTGATTCAATCAGATCCCTTGGCCTCAGACAGAGGATCCTGGTGCTCACGGCTCTCAGGACAGAACATAGCCCACCCACCCCCAACCCATTTCCCCACACTACAACCCAGCCTCAATTATTCTGAACACACGAAGCAGTTAAGGGTGGAGAAGAAAAGATCCTAACTGTCCAGACCCCAAGGACAGGGTCTGATGGTCTGTCCTTCTCTCCCAACCTCCCAGGAAGGGATCAGGGTGTAATCTGAGGCCCCCACTCATGATAGACTTAGGCTGACTGGAAGATGAAGGTTTTTAATTTCCTAAATATAATGGTTGCTAGGGATTGTTCATGAATAAAGAAGAGGTTTGATTTTGTGCCACCCCAGAAGGCTATTGTTACCCCATAATATTTTTCCTCTTTGTGTCTGATTCTCCAGCATTAACAATTCATTTCTCTGCAGGGTGGTGGGAGGGCTGCCTAAAAATGTGTGTGTGTCCATGCCTCATGGCCATGTTGTTGAGGCTGAGTTCATGAAATCACTTTCCTCGGCCTCTGGGGGGTCTGGGCAGGAAGAAGACCATTGGTGCATGGAACAGAGTGTTCCCCAGAGTGGGAAGGTCATAGAAAAGGCAGTTGGGGCATCTTAAAGACCCACTTCAGATTTGGGCCCAGGAATGGCCCTCACCTTCACTGCTATCAGAGGAACAAACCCACCTCTGACAGCCATTGGGGTGTGTCTGAGATGGCAGTTCATGTATCCATCCAATCATGTATCCACCCACCCACCCATCCACCCACCCACCCACCCATCCATCCATCATCCATCCACCCATCCATCCATCCATCCACTCACCCACCCACCCACCCATCCATCCACCCATGCATCCATCCACTCATCCATCCATCCATCCATCCATCCACTCACCCACCCACCCACCCATCCATCCACCCATCCATCCATCCACTCATCCATCCACCCATCCATCCATCCATCCACTCACCCACCCACCCACCCACCCACCCATCCA
>NC_064813.1:30878946-30968916 GCF_023721935.1 Panthera uncia
CCACCCATCCATCCATCCATCCATCCATCCATCCATCCATCTATTCATCTAGTCAGTCAGTCACCAAACCTGTATTGCACAAGACCTTGTGGATATATGAGTTAGGGTCTCTGCTTCTGCACCCGATACTCCTTGTATCATGGCTGGGTTCGCCACCTGGGACACCTTCTCCATCAGTCCATGTGTCTGAAGCCTGCATTCCCTCTTCACCCTGCTCTCGCCCACAAGCTTTCCATGACCCCTGTCATCACCCAGAGTCACTCCTTCTGCTCCCCATCAATACTGATGCTATGCTTCATCAGTCACGTTTACCTCTTTCTATTGATATCTGCTGGAAAGCAGGGTCCCCGACATGCTTTCTTGCTTGTGTTCCTCCCACAGGTGTGCACACAGTACCTGATTAAGGCTTTTGAATAAATGAATGGTAAGTTGTGTCTTTTGCAGGGTGATGTCAACCCCATACAGTTCCAAGCTTCCTTCAGCAACAGGTTGGGGCATTAAGAAACTCAGGGTGTTTTCCTGTCAGGTTAACATAAGATGTAAGTGTGTATTTTTCCCCCTTAAATCATAGGGATAAGACTGTGCTCAGCCATACACAGTATATTTCCTTCTTTGTTTGGAATTAGCAGAGATTCAGGAGGGCAGTGTCTCTGGGCTCAGCCATCTGCATGCATTAGGGATCGTTATAACCTGAGACTACTTGTACGTGGTGTGCAGAGAGCCCCGAGTTTATTCACAACTGCTTCTCACGACAGCCCGATCTTGTCTTACAGAATTAGAAATGATTGCTCAGAGAGGTTAAGCAACTTCCTTGAGGCCACCCAGCTGTGAGGGCGGAGCAGGTCTTCTCTCGCTGGGGTCCCAGCTGTCCTCCCTCCCCCTTGTTCTCCCACCTTAACTGACAAAGGGGTCCAAGGAAGACGCACTCCTGCCCTGTCTCGGCAGGGCCTGGGGGGGCCATGTCCCTCATCCCATGGCTTCGGTGGAATGAAGGCCCCCCGCGGCCGTCATCCCGGAGGCCGGCTGAGATGGTGCTGGACACGCTCATGATGGAGCTGGCGGGGCAGATGCGAGAGGCGGAGAGGCAGCAATGGGAGCGCAGCAATGCGGTCAGGAAGATCTGCACCGGGGTGGACTACAGCTGGCTGGCCAGCACACCCCGGCCCACCTACGACCTCAGCCCTGGCGAGCGGCTGCAGCTGGAGGACGTCTGTGCCAAGATCCACCCGTCCTACTGCGGGCCCGCCATCCTCAGGTAACCCCTGCCGCTGGCACCGGGCCCAGCCATTGCACTGTGGGCTCCAGGGGTGTGGCTGCCGTGGCGGTGGCCTGAGGCCACTGGACCGGGAGCCAGGGCACCCAGATGACCCAGTTACCTGTTAAGAGGAGCAAGGCAGGAGGCCAACCCTGAAAGATCCCAGCCCAGAGCTGGGGGTTCAGAAGGAGGCAGGAGGCAGCTCCCGGAGGCACAGGAGTTTTGACGGGAGAGAACCCCGGGCCTTGGAGCTTTCTGTTCTCCCCGCCTGGCTTACATTTCCCCTGGATTTTAACGTAGCCGGCTCTTCCTCCTTCATCAGTTCATCTTCTTTGTTACCTTCTTAGAAAGGCTTTCCAGGTAATCTCTCCAAAATTGAGTTTTCAATTATCCTATTTCAAGCCAGCTTTCATATTAGCTTGCCTAAGGGGGCTGTGCACGCACGCGTGAGTGCATGTATGCGTGGGCTTGCTTGTGTTGTGCGTGTGCGTGTGTGTGCATGCGTGTGTGTACAGTGTCCGGAGGCCTGGGGCACTGAACATTTAGAGATTTAGAGCGTGGGTACCACAATGCTCATGAATATAAATGTAACCTTGCTAAAGCTTGGACCCACATGGCCTGGTCCTAGTTGGATTCATGTGATGTGGAAGAAGTGTGGTCCCAACAACCAACAATAATTTCCAAAGTCACTCAAGTTCTTTAGCTGCACTCGTAAAGGAATACAGATCCACAGGAAAGCATCTGAACACCCCACTTAGTCTCCCCACATCTTTAGTCCCCCGTCTCTTTAACCAACACAAGCATCTATTGTACACCTTTTTTTTCTTGAAAATTCTCCTTAAAACTCCTTCTTCTTCCGTCCTAGCTACACTCCTTTGGATTTTGTAGTCTTTTCCACCCCTGGCCCCCTTTCTTCCTCCAGGATGAGAATTCTTACCCTCTCCCCTTTCTCTTGTTCTGTACCAAGGAACCCCCCCTCCCCCGCCCCTGCCAAATGTACCTACTTCCAGAAGCACCTGAGGAAAGGGGTGGGGTGAGTCGTGGCTGGGGCGGGGGGGAGTGGGGGTTGCTGACAGAATTCAGGCTGGTAAACCAAGCCTCTTAAGTGAGGAGGAGGCTGGGGATACACATGTGTTCATGATTGTCCGCTCACATTTCCTGTCTCACTGCTGAAAAGTTTGAGAAGTCCTGATTCTCAAGGTGGTGGAGGAAACCAGATGTTAAATGGACTCGCTAATAACTGTTATTCATTTTGAGCTCTAAGCAAAGACATTTGAGGCAGAGGAAAACCTCACCCAGTGGGTAGCGTGGAGCTATGGAAGGAGTATCGCAGGCCGGTGCCATCATCAGATACACATTTGGGAGAGATCCCTCTGGCCAGGGGGCAGAGAAGGGTGGGAGAGGTTAGCCAGAAAGCCTCACATTGGTAAGGCCGGGCCATGCTAACACGAAGTGGGCTACCCTTACTACTCTGGCACCGAGAACCTGAGGTTAATGTCAGGATCTTCACCTATGGTAGCTCTTTAAACCCCACAGAAGGGTTTATGACCCCAGTTTACAGATGAGGAAGCTGAGGCCCACAGAAGCCAAAAATAGCCGAGCGGGGAGCTGCACTCAGGATAGGCTGGAGCAGTGGGGGGGGGGGGGGGGGGGGTGGGGTGGTTTCTGATTGACGTCAGAAGCGGGGAAGTGGCTGAACCGGGAACTGGCCCCTGGGCGTGCACGGGAAGCCCCCGGGGTTAGACAACCCCCCCCCCCAACCTGCCACGGGCCACGTCTCGTGACTCACGCACAGCCCTGTCCGCTCTGCCCGCAGGTTCCGGCAGCTGCTGGCCGAGCAGGAGCCCGAGGTGCGGGAGGTGTCCCAGCTCTTCCGCTCGGTGCTGCAGGAGGTCCTGGACAGAATGAAGCAGGAGGAGGAGGCCCGCAAGCTGACGCGCCAGTGGAGCCTGCGGCCCCGCGGCAACCTGGCGCTGGCCACCTTCAAGACCCGCGCGCGCATCTCTCCCTTCACCAGCGACATCCGGACCATCTCGGAGGACGTGGAGCGGGACACGCCGCCGCCGCTCCGGACCTGGAGCCTGCCCGAGTTCCGGGCGCCCAAAGAGGACTGACCCGTGCCCTACCCTGCCCGGGAGCCGAGAACACCTGCGGGAGGGCATGATAGGCCGGTGACCGGGTCCGAGTCCTGGAGCCTCCCCACCTGCCCTCGACAAGGGGCCCAAGAGGTGGCCCCGTCCCAAGACAGCCCTGTAAGATGCAGCAACCCTCTGGCCCACACTCTGCCACCAGCCACACGGCTCAGGGTCAGGGCTTGGAGCCGCAGCGGGTCCCCCTCCCTCCCTGGCGAAAGTGGAAAGTCGGCTGCAGCGTCCCCTTCCCTGCCTCGCAGAGATTCAGGGTTTTGGCAGACAGACCCCGGCCCCATCTGTCCGGAAGGGGAAGAGTTACCCTTTTTGCCAAGACCTGGGTTCACACCCCCAATTCAAGGATGTCCTACTCACCCCCTCACCCTGGGTAATGTGGGACTTGTTGGGTGATGTCCATTCTTTGCTGTGACTGGCTGGTCTCTCCGCTGCAGATAGGTCACAGCCCCATGGTCAGGCAGAGCTGAAAGGGACCACAAAGGCCAATAGGTCCACTGTCCTCAGCTAGTGAAATGCATAAACTGAGGCTCAGAGAGGGCCTCATTCTTACACCTTAAACTGCAGCCAGTGAGGTTGTTCCTGTAGGCATAGTCTCTGCCCCTGAGTCCTTGAGTGCTGGGCTATGATGGGACAGACCCAAGGGCCATGTCTCCACCTCCCTGTGGTCTGACACATCTCTTACCTTGGAATTGGCATGAGGGTCTAAGGTGGCCGGGATCAGAAGTAGGCTACCCTTGCCCCACCCCAGAGTGTCATCATGTAGGATGTAGCCAACACCTGGCAGCTCCTTCCGGAGGTAGAGCTTCAAGGCCTTCCCACTCACTGCTCTGAGAGCCCAGGTCTCTGATTCCAGGGCCCCTTCTGTATCTGGTCACATGTGCTCTTTGGCTGTCCTCGAGGAAAGTGATGCTTAAACCCCTAACTGGCCTCAAAGAACCAAGTGAAAGTTCTAGAAGAGCCTCCCTACAGGCTTCATTTGGTGTCCTTCCATTTCGAATACGGTTAGACCTTTATAATGGACATGTGGTGCTCCGGTGTCTGGAAAGTCTAGTGGCTTCCCCACATACCCAGGGCTGAAGTGGGGTGTGGTGGGATGGTGGAGGAAGTGTCTGTCCCCAACTATCAGTGCATGCTCAGAAAATGTAAGTGGATCTTAATATTAGTCTAAATAAAATGCCAGGAGATAAGTCAACAGGGAAAAAAATCCATATATTCCCTGACCAAGCTCAGTAGAAAAAAACTTTTTTAATCATCTGGTTTGGGATTATTTTCATTCAAGTCTAGACAGAAAATCACTTGACACTGTCAAGATGAAGGAGTTGTCTCATTACATAATTGGTGGCAGTTGAAAACCACTTAAATAGGGGCACTGGGGTGGCTCAGTTGGTAAAGCAGTCCAATTCTTGATTTCAGCTCAGGTCATGATCTCATGGTTTGTGGGTTCGAGCCCTGCATGGGGGTTCCATACTGAGTGTGGAACCTGCTTGGGATTCTCTCTCCTCTCTCTCTGCCCCTCCCCCTGCTCACACTCTCTTTCTCAAAATAAATAAAATAAACTTAAAAAAAAAAAGAAAATCACTTAAATAAAAATATATACCTCAAACATCTTACATATTTTATGTTAAGACATAGGAAAAAGTTCGTTCAATTGCCAAGCTGTGTTCATTATTTTGTGACATGTGTGGATTGTCTGACGGGAGATCCACACTTCAGTTTTATTGGCCTGTGTGTACTTTAACCATACCAATAAGAATAATGGGCACAAACAAGTTTGGAACAAGCAGAAGTGACCCTTGGTGAGCAGACAACTCAGTTGGGAGGGGCGGGGAGAGTTAGAATAGGATCGACTAGCTGTGAGCTTTCTGGATACACGGGATGTGGGTCAGAGTGTTTTTTCTGAGGGAAGGGAGTGTCAGGGTCAACCTGGTTGTGGAGGAGATGATTTGGAGGAGGTCAGTTAAGAGAATATCTACTGTTTTCCTCCTTTCCCACCACCTTACATGTCCCTATCCTCCCCAAAGAAAAAGAAGATCTGAGACTTTCAATGCTGTGTGCTTCTTTTTAATGTTTGTTTATTTATTTTGAGAGGGGGGGAGGGGCAGAGAGAGAGGGAGAGGGAGAATCCCAAGCAGGCTCCACACTGTCAGCACAGAGCCTGATGCAGGGCTTGAACCCAGAAACCATGAGATCATGACCAGAGCAGAAACCAAGAGTCAGATGCCCAACTGACTGAGCCATCCAGGTGTCGCAACGTCCTATTCTTTTTTAAGGTGAAGTAACTGGCCGCCCGTGAAAGCCTTCCCTGCCCACCTCGGTCAAGACAGAACCCACCAGCTTCAGACACAGGTTGTCCTGCAGTGGATTCCAATCGCTCCTCTGGATTCAAGTCATTAAAAGAGAGTAATGATCTCTGACTCAATTCCTATGTTTAAATCCCCAGTAAGAACAAATAAAAGAACAGGGGCGCCTGGGTGGCTCAGTGGGTTGAGCATCGGGCTTCAGCTCAGGTCATGATCACACAGTTCCTGAGTTTGAGGCCCACCTCTGGCTCTGTGCTGACAGCCCAGCCTGGGGTTCTGTGTCTCCCTCTCTGTCTCTGCCCCTCCCCCACTCGTGCCCTGTCTCTCTCAAAAATAAACATTAAAAAAAAAACAACAAATAAAAGAACAAAACAGTTTGAGAGCCTCCTTGTGAGCGTGTGGTAGCGGCGGTCACAGTTGGTCAGGACGGGTAGAGCACGCTCAAGGCCCCGCAGGGCGGCCCCGGTCCCCTCAGCTCAACACCATCAGCCACTAGAGGGAGCCAGTGAGGGCTTGGAACCCTTGGTGATAAGATTTTATTTTACTTCGCGGACTTTTTAAAAATCCTATTATGAAAATTTACAAACAGAAGAAAGGGATAGCGAAAGGTGTAAGAATCCCCCATATGCCTGTCACCAAGGCTTAGTAGTTATTAACATTTTGCCATATTTGCTTTAATCTATTTTTTGGTGAAGTATTTTCAAATAAATCCCAGGCAGGATAACATTTCACCCCCGAATACTTCGCTCTGCATAGCAAAGGAATAAGGAAAGTTTCCTGCGTGACTCCAGCACAATACTATCGCTCCCAGCAACATTAACAGTAATTCCTTAATATCATCTAATAGCCAGTCCATATTCAATTTTCCCTAACCATGCCCAACAAGTGATTTTTGCAGTTTCATTTCTTTGAACTGAGGATCTAATCAAGCCTCACACATTGACACAAAATTTATAATCTGTTTTATACTTGGTCAGATAGCATTTATTTAATTTCACAATGAAGAATTGCTTAAACAAAGTGTTTATGGAACATTAGTGTTAATATGCAAGAAGTTAATGACTGCACGTAAATGAGAACAACTCTGTAAATTAGCCTAAGGACGCTCTTTACTCAGATCCTTGTTATTTTCATTTGATTAAAATGCTTCCACAGCAACCAAAATTCTCTAATACCTTAAAAAGTAATGTTAAAATATGGATAGTGGCAATATATCTAATTTGACTTTTCATTTGATGAAAATGCTCTCCGTGTCTGTGTGCTTTATTTTCTGAGACATGTTTGCAAATAGCAACCTTAAAGCCTCCTCTTTTCTTGCCATACACTAAAATGTATCAAAATAACTCGGGGGAAATCTCAAGAATTCTAATAGTAGGTAATAAAAATAGTTTTTATTGCCATTATTCAACATGTAGTGAAATTTTGGTCTGTCTTAATATTCATATGGCTCCCCAACATAACACAAAATGTTATTTCAAAATTTATTTATCGACAAATCATTTTTAGACAGTTATTTTAAAACAATTTAACACTTCACATCATTTGTTAAATGGGGAAATTGGCATCTGTTCCTTTTTACGAGTGTTATTGCATAGAGTATTAAATTAACATGATTCTATTTAGTCAGGTGTTAATCTAAAAATAAAAACATTGACTAAAAATCATGACTTTATCGTATTCAAGGCAAAAATAACAGAATGATTTTTTAAAGTTTCTAAAAATGTCTGAGAGTTTTTATATTCATGAGAAAGGCATTCACAAGCCAGCAGAAGTTGGAGTGTTTTCTAGCACATTTGATTGTATTGCGTTCCAGTTATAATTCCCTTGCCGGAACAAATGCAACATGCCCAAAGCCCTGCAGTCAAACTTGGAAGTTCTCCAGCCCAGTCTCCCCTCCCAGCTAGGATTTGGTGTGGGGAGAATTCCATGCTGGGAACAAGCTGTCGGTCTCTGTGTAGCTGAGTCCTGAAGTTAACAGCTTTAGCATCTACTTCTGGTCCCTGCTCCGGACTGGGGGCCTCTGCTCGGCTCTCGCCAAGTGGTCCAGGCTCCAGAACACAGGACAGAGGGGATCTAGTTGAGGTTAGCCTGTCCTTAGTAGAAAAGAAATCAAGGTACCAGGCAAAGAAACCACCCTAATGTGCACAAGGGACGGGAGGAATACATCTTTTATCCAAATAAGCCAGTGCATCGATATTGCTAAGGATGGAAATGGTTCTGTCTTCAAGCAAATTCCTTTATTAACGTTTGAATGGTCCTTTGCAGTTTACTCCCTTTATCTCCAGTTGATCTTGACCATTGGGTGAGGTGTATTATGTTTTGTCTCAGGCTGTAGGCAAGTGGCCTGCCTAGACCTAGAAGCCAGGGATCCTTCTGTTGTGTCACTGCTCCTCGGTGTTATAGAGCCTTACATCCTCTCAGTACAGCCCCCCAGATCCTGATCGCTGTACTTATCACACAGGGATGTAAGTGTATGTGGTGTTTCTGTTCACTCCTTCCCCTTCTGAGGCATTCCGCTGCCTCCAATACTCTGTGAAATCCTTAAGCGCAGGAACCGGGTCTTTCATCTCTCGGGCTCTACCTTCTGGATGCAGGTAGGCACTTTACAAATGTGCTGAACAGATGGGTGCATGTGGACACCAGCTTGGAGGGCTGGGACCCCGTGGAGCTGTGGATGAACACTAAGGCTTTTATGATGTATCCATATCATTCAATGGATGAAGTTCTATGAGGCCAGGGTGCATGTCTGACTTGAGTGTGTATCTCCCAAAATATGCCTGGCACATAGTAGGTGGTGAATGAAATAAAGCAGCAACACTTCTCATAATCCCTGGATGAAGCCATGGGACATCCTTCCTCATCTGCTGAGGAACTTTTCATTTTGGTTGGTTTTCTCTCTACCACTCCATCTGCTCTTAAAAGGTTTCCTATCTTTTACTCATAAACAGATTTTGCCTTGCCTCGGGGGCTGGAGGGGAGTTTAACAGTGCAGATAAAATTGTGGGGACTTTGGGGCTGCTGGAAATTCTGGGTTATAGTTCTCGCAAAATGGTTTTCCCCTTACATCTTTGCAAATCACTCCCTTCTCTGAGGCTCCTGTTCCTCATCTATCAGATAAGCATAGCTATGCTGTCTACCTCCCAGGCTTGTGGTGAGGTTAAAATAAGATCAAATGCATTGCAAACTATAAAGGAACTTTCAGATTTAAGATCTGACCGTTGTTCGTGACAGTTTTCCTTTCAATTAGTATGGATAATGGAAAGTCGATGGGACACACTGAAGATCATTTGTCACCTTCCTTCCTCTGGGATATCCAGACTCAGCTCTTTAATCATTGCTCTTGAACCTGATTGCCCTAATCTTTTAGATCTGTGGTTCTCAGGCTTGGCTACACATTGGATCATCAGGAGAGCTTTTATTCCAGTGCCCAGCTGCAACCCAGACTCCATAAATCAGAAACTCAGGATGGGTCTCAGGCATCAGGTTTTCTAAAACTCTTCAGGCGATTCCATTGTGCAGCCAAGGCTGAGAACCACTGTTTTAGGTTACTCTCGGGGTGGGGGGGAGGGGGAGGCTCAGGAAATTCTCTGTTGTCACATCTGAATCTATCTGAATCTAATACGTGCCTGAATAACTTCATCTCAATAGGAGATGAATGTACTTTGGAACTATTACATTGGCCTTATGTTAGGTTAGAGACAGATGATTGCAAGACTGTCACATAGATGTTTATCATCTTTGCTTAGCAATGTTCAGGAGATGCTTGGAGAGGACATGAGATGTATCTTTTAAAGAATGCTGAAAAGACCAGTTTATAGCAACTGAAAAGATGGAGAGAATGACGGATTCTGAGTTGTTTCATATAAACCTGGAAGCATACAATCGGGTAGGATGACAATTATCTGGTGTGTGTTGTAGCAAACTATTCATGAGGCTGTGTGTGTGTGTGTGTGTGTGTAAGAGACAGAGACAGAGAGTTGAAATCCAGTAGGTGGCAAGACCAGGAGGCAGCTGGCAACAGCCAGTGGGAGGGGGGAGGTGCCCTCGCTGGTGACACTCTGACCCATGAGGCTTTACAGCAGTCTTCAGACCCAAGTCAGTCTGGGAAACTGAGCTGGGTCTCACCTGCAGAAGACGCATGAAGGCCCCCTGGTGGTCATGGGAAGCTCAGCCAGAGAGTCCATCCTGTGGGCTGTGGGTCCCCATGGATGAGCTGGACACACAGGTCTCTCCCCTCCCCCCCACCAACTGGCCACAGCCAGCCCACCTCTCCTCTCCAACCACAAGGCTGCCTGGGATGGCTCTTGGCCTGGGTAGGGGCAGATGCTGCTCCAACATCATATCCTCTCCTTTTGTGTGACCTGGGCCCAGTTATTTAAACTTGTTGAGTCCTGGGACGCCTGGGTGGCTCTACCGGTTGAGTGTCCAACTTTGGCTCAGGTCATGATCTCACGGTTTGTGAGTTCGGGCCTCGTGTCGGGCTCTGTACTGACAGCGCAGAGCCTGGAGCCTGTTTCGGATTCTGTGTCTCCCCCTCTCTCTGCTCCTCCCCTGCTCACACTCTTTCTCTCAAACATAAATAAAGATTAAAAAAAAATTTAAACTTGTTGAGTCTGTTTTCTCATTTGAGTAATAATTTTTACATGACCCTGTTGTTGTGGGGATTAACTGAGATTAAGGCACATAAAGCTCCTGGAACCAGAAGAGGATTACTCTGAGTCCCTCCCTCCATGCTAAGAGGCACCTTGCTTTCTACCCGTGGGCTCTTGCTTTCTACCCACTCACCTGCCCTCTGTGTCCTCAGGGCCCTGTCCCCAGGCTCCATTCTGGGCACCTCCTTCCCATCTAACAGCACATGATATTTCTGTCCTGTGATCCATTTTTTCATTGACCTCCATACTTCCCCTGGGAGGTAGGTGAGGCAGCAGCACCATTTCTAGCATGCCCAACATCAAAGAGCACATCATGGCAAGAACAGCAAGAAAACAACCTGCCATCTTGGGACACTTACTATGTGTGCTCGGCACAGTGCACAATTAGGTCATTTTATCCACACAAACAACATGGCGAGGCAGGTATTTTTATCCCACTCTACAGAGTTTAGGCAGTTTGTGAGTTTTCCAAAGTTGTACAGAGAGTAACTGCTATACCAGAATTTGAACCCCCTTCTCATCCGCTGTAAAGGCCTCCCCCCCTCTCCGGCAGCAACCTGGATTCCTGGAAAACTGCTTTTCTTCCAATAAAATCCTATCCTCTAGGAACAGCCTAGTACTCACAGTTGCCACAAGCACAGTGCTGGGCATTTCAGTAACACCTTCCCTTTGCTTGGAAACATTTCTGCTTAGGATAACTAAATGTCTAATGCAGAATAACCCAGGATATGTACTCTCATGACTCAGTCTTTCCATGGCCAGAATCAGATAATCCCCAGAAAAATATCAACCCTGGCTATTCTCATAAGAGTGCTTCAAGGGAGAAGGAAAGCATAGATTCACTCTTTTTCTTCCCCTTTCCTGTTCACTTGGGTGGAAACAGTACTTGCTTAGCCCTGAAAATATGTATTTTTAAATGTTTTTCAAGCGGTTCTATGATAAACCTGGATTTTCAGACTTAAGGTCCTGACCTATTGAGTGGTTCATGAAATCAGTGTATTGAGTTGTGACTAGGAATTTGCTTTTCTTAGCAATAGAGTAGAAAATATCAGTGCGTACCTCACATAAGTATTACTTCATGAAACTTTTGCCTTGGTTATGTATCCGTGAATATGTATATATGCATATGTATATGTATGCTAGGTCACAATGTAAAATGTATTTCTAGGGGCACCTGGGTGGCTCAGTCGGTTGAGCATCCGACTTCGGCTCAGGTCATGATTTCACAGTTGGTGGGTTCGAGCCCCGCATTGGACTCTGCTGACAGCTCAGAGCCTGGAGCCTGCTTCAGATTCTGTGTCTCCCTCTCTCTCTCTCTCTGCCCCTCCCCCACTCACGCTCTGTCTCTCAAAAGTAAATAAAAATGTTAAATTTTTTTTTCTGTGTCATTCCAATTTTATTTTTATTTATTTATTTTTTATTATGAAATTTATTGTCAAATTGTAAATTTTTTAAAATGTATTTCTATGAGTCTCAGAAAGGATTTGGAAAATGCCAACTGTTTGTTGTGTAGAATTGCCATTAGGATTTATTATATTAACAGTTCTTATGTTTTTTGTCTCAGGACACTTCATACTCTTAAAATTTATTAAGAATCCCAAAGAACTGTTGTTTATAAGGGTTATATCTATCAATATTTACTGTATTAGAAATTAAAACTGATAAATTCAATCTTTACAAACTTCATTTAAAATAACAACTAGAAACCCATTACACATTAACATATTTTTAATCCTATATATATATATATATATATAAACACACAAATATACATACATACATATATATGTATATATAGTATACACAGAGTATATACATAGTATATATGCATATACATAGTATATAATATGCATATTCTATAATATGCATATACTATTGCATATTAGTATATTAGTGAGAAGAGTGATGTTGTTTTTACGTTTATTGAACATCTGTAATGCCTGGAGTAAACACACCCTAAGGTGACCCCAGTGAGTCAAGGGAGTGAGGGAGAACCGACAACTTGCTTCTAGCCAAAAGAATGTGGTGAAGGTGATGATAGAGTCACTCCTGTGACTGTGTTAGGTTATATAAGACTCCATCATAGCAGACTGGAGTGAGATTTTCCTGCTGGCTTTGGAGAAGTAGTTACAATGTTGTGGGAAGCAAAGACTAATGTTGTCACATGGCAGGGACCTGTGAGCGGCCTCCGGTTGCCGAGAGCAGTCCCCGGCCAACAGCTGGCCAGAAAATAGGGACTCTGGCGCTGTAACTCCAAGGCACTGAATTCTGCCAATAAGCAGTGCACTTGGACAAGGACCCTGAGCCTCAGATGAAATTGTGCCCTTGGCCAACGTCTTAATTTTAGCCTTGCGAGACCTTGTACAAAGACCCTGAGGAGCCCATCTGAATCCAGACTCCTGACTCACAGAAACTGATACAAATGGGTGTTGTTTTCAGCTGCTATGATTGTGGTTATTTTTCACACAGTAATGGGAAACGAATACATATGACTTATACCTGCTTCTGCATTCAACCTATTGTGATAAGATGTTTTAACTGAAGTATCTGAAGAAAATTCACCCTCTCACAGATACGCACTTAGAAGAGGGAAAAGTATTTTATTAGTTTTTTTTCAATCCTGCTGGGAGGGGGAACTAGGGTACTACTATAATGGGTACAGAATTTCAGTTGGGGATGATGAAAAATTCTGGATATGTAATGGGTGGTGGTTGTACAACAATGTGAATACACCTAATGCCACTCAACTGTACACTTTAAAAAATGGTTAAGGGGTGCCTGGGTGGCTCAGTTGGTTGAGAGTCCAACTTTGGCCCAGGTCATGATCCCGCAGTTTGAGCCCCCCATCGGGCCCTGTGCTGACAGTGCGGAGCCTGGAGCCTGCTTCAGAATCTGTGTTTCCCTTTCTCTCTGCCCCTCCCCAGCTCATGTGCTCTCTCTTACCCTCTCTCTCTCTTTCTCAAAAATAAATAAAAACATTGAAAAGATTTTTTTAAATGGTGAAAATGGTGAATTTTATATTATGTACATTTTACCACAATTAAAAAAAAAAACAAAACAAATTATCCACAGTTCAGAGACCAAAACAGTTAGTTACAATGTGGAATATGAAATCATAGCAATGATTTTCATACTCTATTCCATTAAAATCCATTAGTCAACTTCGTACTTCAAACGGCTTTTACTGGTCCATGATTCTGTAACATCGTGCATTGATTATCTGAGAAATATTGGTCTACTAAATTATGCAGATCTTCTAAAAAGTAACTCCCTTAGTTATACAACATAAAAAATACATATTCATTAACATCATTACTAATCTCATCAGAAAAGTCATTAAGTTTGGATAAACTGTTAACCTCATGATCTAAGACAAAGAGGGAAAATGAGTAGTGGATACAGATTTACCAAAATTCTGGTTTTTCCTTGAGAGCTCAACTTTTATCATTGGCAACAAATACAGTACTGTTTGCTATGTGCTCTTACATAGAGATTTAAAATGTGATTTTAAGGCCCTGATTGGGAAGAGCAGCTACTGCCCGAACTGTTCCACAGAAAATGGAAGACAAGATGAAAACTATCTTTGCTGCTTTGATCATATTTATTTTGAGAGTCATTGGACATGGTTTTACTTTCAACAGATTCCTTTACTAAGGACTTGCAATTCTGTATATCAATTATACTGAGTTTAGTATCATTATATGAAACTATGTTAATATGTATTTTCAAAAATAAAATTTGAGGGGCACCTGGGTGGCTCAGTCGGTTAAGCGTCTGACTTCAGCTCAGGTCACGATCTCACGGTCCGTGAGTTCGAGCCCCGCATCTGGCTCTGGGCTGATGGCTCAGAGCCTGGAGCCTGCTTCCGATTCTGTGTCTCCCTCTCTCTCTGCCCCTCCCCCGTTCATGCTGTGTCTCTCTCTGTCTCAAAAATAAATAAACGTTGAAAAAAAATAAAAAAATAAAAAAATAAAATTTGAAAAGAGACAACTGTTTACTGAATGCCATCTTTCTCAAGGTACGGAGGTAAAAATAATCCAACTGGCATTGTTTGATGGTTTGAAGTATGTGGGTCTGCTCTACTAATCTTGATAGAGATATTTAAGAGATGGCACTATGAATCTAAATTTTAAAGTATATTTACATTGCATGCAATCAACAAGCAAAATTATACACATAGTTTTTTCCTTAACAAATTGGACACTGTGACTGTAATCATGACAAACCAGTGAAAATGCAAACCAATCACAAAATAAACTCTTTAAACATGATGTGCACAATGCCTCAGAAAGGTTTAACATGTGGTTGTTTCCTCCTTTTGTTTTTACTTCTTTTTTTTCTTTTTTTATGATTCATCTTTTGTCCTAAAAAGAAAAAAATAATCATTTGCTTCAATAAAATAGAGATACATAGACTTTCTTTATTTAAATTTATTTACTTTTGAGTAAGGATTATGTTCACATGGTTTAAAATTTAAAAGGTTAAAAAGTCTCCTTTCCACACCTATCAACCATCCACCTAATTTTTCTCAAAGGCAACAAGTTTTGCAAATTTCTCGTGTATCAGAAACATTTGTATCCAGTTATAGGCCAATAGGTATAAATATTTTTTCCTCCACCACCATTTCCATAAACAGTAGCATATTTTATACACCAGTCTGTGACTTAATAACTGGAAGGCCATTCCTAATCGGTAAGAAAAGGATTCCTTAATATTTTTTATGATTGCAATGTATCCCATTGTAAGGATATTCCAGGATCCCCAAGAGCACACTCACTTCTGACATGGACTGAAAAGTTAGGGATTCCCAGCATGATGTGTGACAATATGCATGGAGTATTGCCAACTAGAGAAGCTCACCCAAGCCCTGGTATCCAGAGTTTTTATTAGTGCTCTGTTACATGGACATGACTGACTACCCACATGGCTGGTCTCAATCTCTAGCCCCTCTGGAGGTCCACCTGAAACTGACTATCAGCCTATGCCCCATCCTAAATCACATGATCCAAGGCCCCTAAGCAAACAAAGACACTACTAGGCAAGACATTCCAAGGGTTTCAATATTACCACCCAGAAGTCAAGGGCAAAGGTTAGATCTCTCTTTGGGCAAGGTTAAATTCTTTACTATACACCTGTATTATAATTTATTTATGTATTCTATTGTTGATTGATATTTGGCTTCTTTCTATATTTTGACTGTTATGACCAAAACTGCCATAAACATTCTTGTACATGAAGGTATACTGGAATAAAAGTGCATGAATTTACCCAGAAAATATATGTAGGAGTATGACTGCTAGGTGTTTCATGTGTATTTGATATAATTTATCATTGTTTATTTCATGGCGTCTGGGTTTTGTGAGATATACACATCTCACAAAGGCCTGCCTCTCTGATGAGGGACAGAAGCAGAAAAATGTTTACCCTTAGCCCAGAAGGCTGACCTAAAGCCTGCATAGGTTCAATAAGGATCAAAAACGTGCTGCTTGCTCCGTTCTTTAAGGGTCTCCTGACTGCCTGTATATCTCACCGATAGTTAATACTGAAGAATGATAAGCACCAGAGGAATCTTGCAAAAGTAGTTTTACAAGTAGAAATTCAAAGAAATTTGAAGAAACTTTTGTAATCTGATACTCCCTGCATGGGCCCTTCTCTTTGATTACTGAGCACATAACCACCAGCCTCACACAGCACAAGTGCAGCTCTTTCTGCCCACAGGTCGTGTCCCCGTGCTGTTTAAATAAACTTAGTAAGTTGTGCCGTAAATGTCTCAAGAATTCTTTCTTGACTGTTGCACTCAATGACCCTGCATTACTCTCCAGTTGATTATTTTAATAATCTCCTAGTGGTTTCTTGTGACTCTTTTTGGTTTCTCTTTTTTTTTTTTTGCACTTAGATATTTGATCCATCTGGAACCTACCTGAATACAAGGTTGAAGTATGGACCTGGCTTTAATTTTTTTCCCAGATAGCTAGTTGTATCAACACTATTTCTTAAATAAGCCAACTTTTCCCTACTGATTTGAGGTGACTCATTTATCAGATATCAAATCTGTCTGTATTTTTTTTCTTGTGTTAGTTCATTGACCTGTCCATCTAGCCATGTACCAATATTTTTTTCTCAGGTACAGAGGTAAACTGACAAAACTGTAAAATATTTAAAGGGTACAATGTGATTATTAGATATATGTATACATTGTGAAAAGATTCCCACCACGGAGTTGATTAACACATCCATCAACTCTCAGGTTTACTTTTTCTTTTTTTTTTTTAGTGAGAGCATTTAAGTTCAAACTTAATTATAGACACAGTATCATCAACTGCAGTTACTATGTAATAGATTAGGTATTATTCTTACTGCAACTAAAAGTTTGTATCCTTTTATCAACCTCTCTCTCTCTCTCTCTCTCTCTCTCTCTCTCCCCCCCAACACCTGGCCCCTGGCAACTATTTCTCTACTGTTTTTATGAGTTCAACGTTTCATTTTTTAGATTCCACACATAAGTAATACCATGCAGTATATGTCTTTCTCTGACTGGCTTATTTAATTTAGCATAATGCCCTCCAGCTTCACCCATATTGTCACAAAAGGTAAGATACACCCTGTATCTTGGCTATTGTGAATAATGCTCCAATAAATATGGGAGTGGGGCAGGTGGCTAGTGTCTGACTTTTGATCTCGGCTCAGGTCTTGACCTCGGTGTTATGAGTTCAAACCCTGCACTGGGCTCTGTGCTGGGTGTGGAGTCTACTTAACAGAAACAAACAAACAGGGGCACCTGGGTGGCTGAGTCAGTTAAGTGTTCCTCTTGATTTTAGCTCACGTCATGATCTCACAGTCTGTGGGACTGAGCCCCATGTCGTGTCGGGCTTCCCACTGGCTGTCAGTGGAGTCTTCTTGGTTTTCTCTCTCTCCCTTTCTCCCTAACCCTCCCCGGCTCATGTATGCTCTCTCTCTCTCTCAAAACAGATGAGCTTTAAAAAACAAAGAAACCTGGGAGTAGAGGTATGTCTTCAAGACAGTGATCTTGTTTCCTTTGTTTACATACCCAGAAATGAGATTGCTAGATCATATGATAGTTCTATTTGTAATTTTGTTAGGAACTTCGATACAGCTTTTCATAGTGGCTGTACCAGTTTACATTCTCATCAACAGTATACAAAGATTCCCTTTTCTCAACAACCTTGCAGCATTTGTTATCTTATCTTTTTGATAACAGACATCCTAACAAGTATGAGGGGATATCTCATTGTGATTTAGTGTTTTTAAAATATTTTTCTTATTTTTTATTTCAGAGAGCACACGTGAGAGGTGGAAAGGGACAGAGGGAGAGAAAGAGGGATTTTTTTTTTTTTTTTGAGAGGGGGAGAGAGAGAGAGAGAGAGAGAGAGAGAGAGAGAACGAACAGGGGAGGGACAAAGTGAGAGGCAGAGAGAGAATCTTAAGCAGGCTTCATACCCAGTGCAGAGCCTGTGGGGCTTGATCCTATAAGCCTGGGATAATGACCTGAGCTAAAATCAAGTCAGACGTTCAGCCGACTTAGCCATCCAGGCACCCCACTCTTGCATGGTGGTTTTGGTTTGTATTTCCCTGGTGAGGAGTGTTGCTGGACACCTTTTCATGTACCTGTTGGCCGTTTGCATGTCTTTTTGGAGAAATGTCTATTCAAGTCCTCTGCCCATTTTTAAATTGGGTTTTTTGGGGGTTTTATTTTTTGGTTTGAATTTATGAATTCCTTTTATAAATGTTTAATATTAATACCATATTGGACTGGATGTGTGGTTTGCAAATATTTTCTCCCTCTAAAGGCTCGAGGAAAGAATCTTTCCTTTCCATTTCCAGCTTCTCCTGCCCCCAGATGTTCCTTGGCCTGTGGCACATAACTCCGGTTGCTGGCTTGATAGTCATATGATCCCCCTCGTTCATATCTTCTTACAACACCCTTCTTCTCCTCTTCTCACACCACCACCAGTCACTGGACTCAGGTTCCTCCTATCCCCCTGATTCCAGTGTGATCTAATCTTAACAAAATACACCTGGAAAGACTATTTCCAAATAAGGTCCCATTCTAAGGTTCTGGGTGGACATGAGTTTTGAAGGGGATACTATTCAACACACTATAGTGTGTATACATTCCTGATATATTGACCCTTTTATCATAATGAAATGTTCCTCTTTGTCTCTAGTAATATATCTCAAAATCTAATTTGTATGTGTTTCATTAGCTTCATAAAATCAATTAAAAGGTATTCTATATCCTTTCATATTCTGGAGGAGATTATCATATATAATATGGGACTCACCTATTCCCTGAAAATCTTAAAAGAACTAAGTGGAAAATCTGCCTATCAATTTGTGTTTTGGATAACATTTATGACTTCTCCCATGAAGAAGTTTTGTTTTGTTAACTCTTTGAGTCAATCTTGGCAATTCAGAGGTACTATACTGCAGTGTTTCTCAATGAGAGTTCTATTTACATTTTGGATGGGTCAATTCTTTATTTTTCAGGATCATCCTTCACATAGCAGGACAATTATTTTGGGCCACTAACCACTAAATGCTAGTAACACTCCCCAGTCATTAGGAAAGCTAGATCCATACTCCCATGCATTTCCAAATAGCCCTTGGGAGAGGTCATTTGAGAATCAATGGCATGGTAGTTAAGAAGGTGGACTACAGAGCCAGACTTCTTGGGTTTGAATACAAGCTGGGACACTACTGAACAAAGCTTAGCTGAATTAATCCATCTGGTATCTCGGCTTCCTTATTTGTAAAATCAGAATAGTAATGGCACCTATTTTTAAAAATTTTTTTAAATTTATTTTTGAGAAAGAGAGAAAAAGAGAAAGAAAGAGAGCAGGCAGGGGAGAGGCAGAGAGAGAGGGAGACACAGAATCCGAAGCAGACTCCAGGCTCTGAGCTGTCAGCACAGAGCCTGATGCAGGGCTCGAACCCACAAACCGCGAAATCATGACCTGAGCCAAAGTCGGACGGTTAACTGACTGAGCCATTCAGGCGCCCCAGTAATGGCACCTATTTAATTATTGTTATGATGATTAGTTGATACACCTAAAGTTCTTAAAATAACATCTGGTACATAGTACGTGTTTGATAAATATTAGCGAACATTATTCTACCAATTTGTCATCTCAACATGTTTTTATGTGACTGGATAATATTTTGAAATGTCAACTTTTCTTCTCCTTTTGGCTCATCTTTTTCTTATCTCTCCTCCCTCTTATTCCTTCTCTTATTCCTTACTCCTTGTAGGCAGCTAGGCAGCTGTGAGCTCATTGTTTTAGGGACGGAATAAAGCAGGGTAGTAAACAGAAAAAAAAGAATTCTTCCTGAATTTGATTTCTAAAATTGTAAGCCATTAGGAGAATAGAGAAGGTTCCATATATAGATACAATATTTGGGAGAAATATAACTGGAGAGAATTGGACTGAGTCTCACTTCCCCATACCCCCACCCCAAGCTGCAACAAGACTAGAAAGAAATTTTCAGACGAAGGAAGAAGAAAATAGATATTGTGGGGAAGTGATAGGAGTATACAAGTTGATAGATCTCAAAAAGATAAACCCTGTACTCTGATTCATTGGACACCAGAGAAGTAGTAAGGATCCATGCAAATACGAGGAATCTAAGGCCGGGGGAAAGGGAGGCTATACTCTGAGCTGTGGGATAGTAACATGATACCAGAGAAAAAATGAGCAGGAGGACAGATTATGCTGACCAGGCTTTAAATCACCTTGCATTTGGTATCCCTGCATGGCATGACATGGAAGTAACAGAGAGAGAGCCACCATACCTGATGGGACTAGGCAGACAGGAATGAAGACATCTCAGTAGCAAATAGCATGGATCAATGGCAGGACCAGACAGAACGACGGACATCTCAAAAGGTACCTGAATGAACAGATAACACTGAAGTCTAGTTGAGTATCTTCCCCCCACCCATGCTGTGGAAACATGAAAACCACTCCCTGCTTCCTCATCTCTCTATCCCCATCCCTCAAACTCCAAACTGGCAGACAGCAGGTTTCATCCCTCTCCAGTTGAGTGAAGCCTTCGAAAAGAAAATAAGAATTATAGAAAAATAAATTTGGATTTCTTGTATAACTGGGTTGTAGACAGATTTATAGGTCTACGTAAGCAGAGTCATTAACATTTTCATGTTCTAAGTTTTTAGAGCAATATATCTGTTGATATATCCTTTATTTTTTAATTTTTATTATAATAATAAACTTTTTTTAGTCTTTGCATTTGCTTATATTTCTTTTTTTTTTCAACTCAGTTTGTCAAAGGTTTGAATCTAAAATTAGAAGAAAGCAAATGGGATGGAGACAATTGTTTTTCATCATAAACCGTCCACACTCCTTGATCTTTTAATCATGTGCATGCATTATGTTGTTGAAGGTTTTAAACTATGTTTTGAAAGAATGAATGGTAAGCAAGGAGACAGAGCCAAGAAACATAAACTATATTTTATGAAACACAGTTTTATACAGAAAAATTGGCATTGTGGCTGGAGGGATTGTCGAAGTCAAGGGTAGGATTTTAAGAGAGATTCTGGACAAACTACAGTGCTTTTTTTTTTTTTAACTTAAAAAATCTACTTTTAAATTTGCATACAGTATGAGTGTGTGTGCGCACAGTACTATGCATTTTAACACACGCATAAATTCTTTTAACAACCATTAACAGTATACAGAACAATTCCAGTATCTCAAAAAATTCCTTCATGTTACTCCTTTGCAGTCAGACCCTTTCAAAACCTTTAAACCTTAGCAATCACTGGTGTGCTCTCTGTCCCTTTAGTTTTGCCTTTTCCAGAATATCAAATAAATGGAATCATACAGTATGTAACCATTTGAGATTGGCTTCCTTTGCTTAATAAACACATTTGAGTTGCTGCATATATCAATAGTTTCTTCCTTTTTTTTTTTTAATGTTTATTTATTTTTGAGAGAGAGAGAAAGAGAGAAACAGAGCACCAGTGGGGGAGGAACAGAGAACGAGGGAGACACAGAATCCAAAGCAGGCACCAGGCTCTGAGCTGTCAGCACAGAATCTGACGTGGGGCTCGAACCCACAAACTGCGAGATCATGACCTGAGCTGAAGTCGATGCTTAACCGACTGAGCCGCCCAGGCGCCCCATTAGTTTGTTCCTTTTTATTTCTGCATACTATTCCATTGTATGGATGAATCACAATGTGTTTATCCATTTACACACTGAAGGGCATTTAGTTCATGTAGTTTTTCTTGTTTAGTGTGCTAACATGGTGAATTACACTGACTGATGTTCAAATGTTGAACCAGCTTTGCTTTGGGACATTTCGGACAATTACTAAAAATGCTGCTATAAACATTTATGTACGTATTTTTGTGTTAACGTATGCTTTCATTTCTCTGAGACAAACATACAGAAGTGGAATTGTTGGATTATATGGTAAATGTATGTTTAACTTCATTATAAGAAACTGAACAACTGCTTTCCAAAGTGGCTGTACTATTTTGCATTCCTGTAGCAACTGTTCTGGTTTCTCCACATCTTTGCTGGCACTTAGTCCTGTTACTTATTTTATCCATTTTAATAGATGTGTAATATTTCTTGTGGTTTTAATCTACATTTCCCTAATGATTAATGATGCTGAACATCTTTTCATGTGCTTATTTGCCATCTGTATACCTTTAGTGAAGTGTCTGTTCAAACTTTGCCCATTTTTTATTGAGTTGTTTTCTTGTTAGGTTTTGAAAATTCTTTAAATATTTTGGACACAAGTCTTTTGTGACATTTAGCCATACCTTTCATCTTCTTTTTCTTTTTCATACCTTTCATTTTCTTTGTAGTATCCTTCATGTAGCAAAATATTTTAATTTTGGTAAAGTCCAATTTATCAATCTTTTCTTTAAAAAAAAATTTTTTTTTTAACGTTTATTTATTTTTGAGACAGAGAGAGACAGAGCATGAACAGGGGAGGGGCAGAGAGAGAGGGAGACACAGAATCTGAAACAGGCTCCAGGCTCTGAGCTGTCAGCACAGAGCCCGACGCGGGGCTTGAACTCACGGACCACGAGATCGTGACCTGAGCTGAAGTTGGACGCTTAACCGACCAAGCCACCCAGGCGCCCCTAAAAAATTTTTTTTAATGTTTATCCATTTTTTGAGAGATGGAGAGAGAGCACGAGTGAGGAAGGGGCAGAGAGAGAGGGAGACACAGAACCTGAAGCAGGCTCTAAGCTCTGAGCTGTCAGCATGGAGCCCAACACGGGGCTTGAACCCATGGACCGTGAGATTATGACCTGAAGTCAGACACTTAACCAACTGAGCCACCCAGGCACCCCATATCAGTCTTCTCCTTTAAATATGGTGCTTTCGGTATTGTATGTAAGAACTCTTTGCCTAATCCAAAGTCACAAAAATTTTTTTCTCTTATGTTTTCCTCAAGAGTTTCATATTTTAACTTTTACTTTTAGGTCTATGATCCAGCTTTGATTTAATATTTATATGTGGTGTGAGATGTAGGTCAAGTTTCATTTTTTTCACAGGTGGATATCCAGTTTTTCCAGCACCATGTATAGAAAGGGCTGTGCTTTCTTTATTGAATTGCATTTGCACCTCTGTCAAAAATGAGTTGGCCAATTTTTGTGGGTCTATTTCTGGACTCTATTCTATTCCATTGGTCTATGTGTCTATCCTTTCACCAATACCATATTGTCTTGATTACTATAGGTTCATAGTATGCCATACAATTAGGTTGTGTGGATTCTTCAACTTTGCTCTTCACTTGTAAAGTTGTTTTTGCTATTCTAGTTCCTTTATCTTTCCTTATAACTTTTAGATTCAACTAATCTATACGTACAAAAATCCTGATAGGATTTTTATTGCAGTTGTATTAAATGCATAGATCAATTTGGGAAGAATTGACATCTTAACTATACTGAATCTTTAATCCATGAATACTGTATGGGTGTCCATTGCTTTCTTTCATTGGCATTTTGTACTTTTCGGCATAAAGATCCTGCACATATTTTGTTAGATTTATACCTAAGTATTTCATTTGTGGGAGAGAGGAGTGGGTCACCTTCCAATTGTTCATTGCTAGTGTAGAAACACAATTGTTTCACCTTTTACCCGACACCCTACTAAATTCATTTCTTAACATTAGGACCTTTATGTAGATTTTTGAGCTTTACTACATAGACAGTTACGTCATCTGAAAATCAAGATAAATTTATTTCTTCCTTTCCAATCAGAATGCCTTTTATTTTTCTTCCTTACTGCAATTGCTTGGACTTCACCAAAATATTGGGTATGAGTAGGGAAAATGTACATCCTTGTTGGGTTCCCAATCTTGGGAGGAGGGAACATTCAGTCTTTCCCCCATTAAGTGTGATGTAACTCTAGGTTTTGTGGATGCCTTTAATCAGAGTCCTTCTATTCCTAGATTGTTTTTTTTTTTTTTAACATTGAGATATGAAGACAGCCACGTACGTTATAAATGTTATGGTTATATTTTATTTGTTTGCTGAAGTAAAAATGCACAATTTTTAAGATAGAAACAAATGCATAGAAAAGTAGTGAATGCCATCTCTTGAAGAGACTACTAAGACCATGTCAAATGCTACCACCCCTCCTCACTCTTACATTATCTCTCTGCCATTTTACCGATGTGGTCTCTTTGATGGAGTAGGCGTAGGGATGCTGAATTGCCAGAGCAGTTTTGCTTGGAAAGCCAGAATCTGGCCAGGCACATCTCAACTGCTCAAGGAGTCCCAGCCTGAGAGTCCTCTTGTGAAGTCCTCAGATGATGGTCATTACCATAGCTATTAAAGAACCAATGACCTCTAGATGGGTTGGATTCTTTTTTGGGGCTCCAGACATGAATTTGACCTCATCTTGGATGAACCAAATTTTTATTTATTTATTTATTTATTTATTTATTTATTTATTTATTTATTTTTAGGAGCACAGATGAAACCTCTTGGGTTTGTGATGCTGAGTTTTAAAAAATCATGGATGTTGAATTTTTAGTGTTTTTTTTTTTTTTGCATCTATTCAGAGGATCATGTAGTTTTTCCTGTTTAGTCTGTTAATGTGGTAGATTATACTCATATCTGAATGTTGAGCCAGACTTGAATTCCTAGGATAAATGACACATGGTCACAAAGCATTTTTCTTCTAACATGTCGGATTCAATCTGCTAAATTTCTTGAGGATTCTTGCATCTTTGTTCATGAGAAATATGGATTTGGTTTTGTCTATATTGGTTTTATCTGATTTTGGTCTCAGATAATTTTGATTTCATAAAAATGAGTTGGGAAGTCTTCCTTCTTCTATCTGCTGGAAGAGCTTGTGTAGAACTATTATTTTGTCTTTCAATGTTTGGTAAAATTCACCAGTGAAGCCATCTGGACTTTTAAATACAAATTTGATTCCTTTAATAGTTACAGTACTATTCAGCTTATCTGTTTCTTCTTGGGTACATTTTGGTAGCTTTGATAGTGGTCTATTTCATCTGAGTTGTTGAATTTGTGAGTATATAGTTGTTCATATTATTCCCTTATTATCCACTGGGTCAGTAATGATACTCTCTTTGAACATGTATACATCAGGAATGACACAATACGATCAAAAACAGATAAAAAAGAGAAGGTATGTAACTACGGCTGCAGAGGCCTCAAGCCTTGTTATCATGGACTCCTTCCTGTCTTTAAATTCTATATCCAGTCAGGTACCGCATCCTTTTGATTTGTCCTTGCCAGTATTTCTTGCAGTTTCCCTCCATTTCCATTACTGCTTGGCACAGCCCTGTAATATCTCCTAAACTATCTACCTAATTATTCCACTGCCTGCCTAACCAGTCTCACTGCCTTTTCCCACTTTAATTCACCCTTCACACTCCTGCCAGGCTTTATTTCTTAACTTCCAATGGTTCTACTCTGCCTACAAGATAAGGATCCTCTACGTCTGGTTTAGTCTTGCCTTTTGAATTGCAGTCCATTGTATCCTCCTAAATCAGGGGGGTCTTTAACATGCAAGCTTTGGAAGGGAGGGATGGGTCATGAATCTCCTAAAATTAGAGTATAAAATGTGATATGAATGTGAACTTTATTTCCAAGGCAAGGTTCCAACCATTATCAGATATTCAAAATGAAAAAGAAAAAAAAAAGTGCTAGGAAAAACCTTCAACCTAATCTTTGTTTCTATAATGTCTCAAGAATACACTATTAAAAAAAAAAACCAAAACACAATACAGCCTCTCCAACAGTTCCCACATCAGTAGTAATCACTCATTTCTCTGAACTTAAGAGTCACATAACTTTAATGATCTAGCCTAACCTTAACATTTTACAGATGAGGACATAATCCAGCACTTAACAAATTTGTCCAAAGTGGCTCCTGTAGAACTTTTCTGTGCAACTGAGTGCTGATGTGCTATTTTGCTGGTCTTTTTTTATGAATAAATTTCATATTTCTCCTTGAGGTCAGGAACTAAACCTCAGAGTTCTTTGAAACTCCAATTATCTTTACTGTCTTACATAAACTAGCTGCTCAAATGTTTGCTGAGAACAGTGATAATGAAAAAGTCATACTGAGGCAAAGGAAGAGGGCTGGTTAGCGAGTACTGGGTTAGGAATACATTTTTAAGAAGCATAATAAGCACATTTGGAGGACACAAAATATTAGTAAGCTCAGATCTTAGCCTCTGATATAATGTGAACTCTCAAGAGTCTGCACGAGGAGAGCTCTGACAGTTCCTAGACAGAGGCCAAATTTCCACAAACAGGGATGCTCGAGACAGCATTCAGAAACAATTCCTCAGAAGCAACTAACAGGGGGATGTCCAGGTATCGTTAAAGAGAAAGGACTACAGCACCTGCTTTTGAGTGAGCTACGCAATGGATTCGAATTTCAACTCCACCACATCCATGCTATGTCACCTTGAACAAATTATTGAACTTTCCTGTGCTTCGGTTTACTCATTTGTATCTCCCTAAAGATTGTCGCAATGATTAAAATAATGTCTGTGAAGTGCTTAGGTCAGGGTCTTAACGCCTAAGGCACTCCTTCATTAATTGTTGCTATTATTTAACGAGAAGAAGGGTTTGGGGACGGAAGGAGGGCGCTGTGCGGAGAGGGATGGTCCGTTCCGTCGGAAGCGGGAAGATTCTGTAGCAGACAGGTAAGGTATATTAAAAGAAGGGCGAGGAGTCGCGTTTCCATGGTGTGTACCCGCAGGACCCCTCAGTGGCAGCTAGAGGAAGGGCTGGGAGAAGTGTCAGACCAAGAACACACCCTCCACAGTATATATACGAGAAACCAGAGATCGGCTAAGATGAATGAAGCGTAAGAGAAAGGTCTTATCTTTTAGGGAAACCTGGAGCTTTGGAAGCGGCCTCATTTGGGAAGAGGAGGAGGATAGCCCAGGGCGTGGCCGAGAGGTCGGGAGAGACGTTGAGGGGCGGTGGGGGAAGCGGGAAGGGGAAGAAAACGCCAATGCGGCCCTTTTCCAGTTACTGGACTGACTGCGACCGTCACTTACAGGAAACTGTAGGGGAAACGACCATTTGGGGCGGGCTCGACACTCCCTGCACGACGATGCCTAGGAAACACCGAAGCAAAAGCCACGGAGCCGGATATTCTACCACGCTGTCGTTGCGCGACTGCAACGCGCTGGGGCAGCAGCCCAGGAGGCGCCCCGCCCACGACGCAGAGAGGGGCGTGGCCACGGGCCACATCCGGCCGCGAGTCCTTTAGCCGGGGCTGCGGGCGCGGGGGCGGTTCTGCACTGGCTGTCACGCTCTTCAGAGGGCGTTTCCGCACGCGACGTCGGGAACCTGCAGCCGTTAGGCAGATTGTCGCCAAATGGCAGCCTTTTTCCGGTATTTGTTTGGGATTCCATTTCAAATTCTATAGTGGATTGCTGCCAAATGGCAGAGGCTTCCTGGGATTTGGTTTTCCACAGTACAATATTGAGATTTTTCATCCAGCACTGTGGATATTTCTCCGTTAATTCAAGTCTTCCCTCGTTATTCAGCTGAAGTCTTCCAGTTTCCTTGGTGTTTTGCACATTTCTTTTTAGTTTTTTTTCCTGGAAGTTTTTGTTGCTGCTTTGGTTTATTTGCTCTTCCTAATGGACTATTATTGTGCCCTAGGATACTTTGGGGTTTGGTGTGCGGATCTATGTGGTCACTTCGCTGAACCTTTATTTTCTAATAATCCTCTTGGATTTTGTAGGTAAGATTTCATCTGTAAATAACAATTTTGCATTTTCTGAAGAATCCAGCACAACGCTGTTTACTAGCCTCAGGGCTTGCTTACCTCTTTCCGAAGTTACTTGGATTGCATCTTACCTTTCGTTCATGATGGGTTTTTGAAGGTTTCTGGCACTTACCTTTTTAAAAAATTAATTGCACTTTGTTCTTTTTCTAGTTTACCAATTCGTTTTATTGTTTCCTAAAATCAGAAATGGGTATTTATTACCAAATACTTTCAGTATTAGTCTTACAGATGATCATATGGCTTTTCTCCATTACCCTACAGTAATAGAAACTACAATAATAGATTTTCTAATGTTGAGCCATCCTTACAGTCCTGGTATGTATTCTTCCAGTACATTGCTGGATGAAATTGTTGTGTATTTCATATAGGACTTTTGTGTCTAGGTTCATAAGTGAAATTGGCTTATGGTTTTCTTTAGTTGTCCTTGTCTAGTTTTGATATTAGTTTAGGGTAGGTCTCAAAACGACCCATATTAGTTTCTTTTTATATGACCTGGAATAGACCTAGTGTGTGAATGATCTATTCCTTAGGTTTGAGGAACTCATCTTCAAAGCCACCTGGGTGTGGTGCCTTTTTAAGAGATAAATATTTTTTTCCTAGAAAAGTATCGATTTCATTTACGTTTTCAATTTTTTTGGCATTAAACTATCCTTGTGTCATGAGCATGCTATGAAGGCACACACCCGGGTTGTGTCTTTCCACAGCGTTCGCTTTATTCAGTCATAAATCAAGGTTAACAATTATAATGCAGGTTCAGAATTTCAAACTCAATGACATTTCACCATGTGATTAACCTGGCTTTTTACCGGTACACAGAGCAGAACATAAGACAAGCTACACAATAAACAAGATAACACAAAGGATAGGATGTTAAAGAACCAAACACGAAGTCAGTCTGGGGGCACGCAGTTGAGATGAGCCTTGGTCAGGCCTGGGTCAGCAGCTCTTAGCACTTACTGCTTATGTTCAAGCAGTGAGGGCTCTCAGTTTTATTGGGAAATCAATTGGGCAATCTTCAATGGCAGCTGCCTTTTGTAAATGGTCAGACATAGAGGGGTCAGTGTCTGGAAAGTCTGACATTTTGCTGCAAAATTCCTCCCTTTTTAAAGGGATTTAAGGGGAGCCTGGGTGGCTCAGTTGGTTAAGCGTCTGACTTCAGCTTAGGTCATGATCTCATGGTTCATGAGTTCGAACCCCATGTTGGGCTCTGTGCTGACAGCTCAGAACCTGGAGCCTGCTTCAGATTCCGTGTGTTCCTCTCTCTCTGCCTCTCCTCCACTCATTCTTTGTCTCTCAAAAATGAATAAGTTAAAAAAAATTTTTTTAAGAATAATAAAGGAATTTAATCAGTCTGGGGCCCCTGCAGACCTCTGCTTCTGCCTTTTATCAGTTCTGGGATGTCAGCTGGTGGTGGTCACCGTGATACCTGTTAGCTGCAGTACCTTTAACTGCTCGTGTCATCGCTTGACATAGGCTCCTGCTTGACATGAGTGACTCCATCCCATTCTCTACACTCTGGGATTAGCATTTTTTGATTTCACATTGTTCTTATTCATTCTTACATATTCAATTGAAGTCTTTTTTCTTTTTCTTGATCAGGTTTTTTGAACCACGTTTTGGTTTTTGACTGATGGATTTTGATTTTTTATAGATAACCTTTATCTAGAAGTTTTTTTCTCTTTCATTAATGTGTGCCTTTATTAATTTCTTATTTCTTTGTTTTTTTTGTGTTTTGTTTTTGTAGAATCTTGAGTTGAAAACTTATTTTCTTTAAAATATTTAATAGGAAAGGGGCGCCTGGGTGGCTCAGTCGGTTAAGCATCTGACTTCGGCTCAGGTCATGATCTTGTGGTTCTTGAGTTCGAGCTCCGAATGGGCTCTGTGCTGACAGCTCAAAGCCTAGAGCCTACTTCAGATTCTGTGTCTCCCTTTCTCTCTGCCCCTCCCCACTCGCACTCTGCGTGTCTCTCTCTCAAAAATAAACACACACACAAAAATGAAATATTCAATTGGAAATATTACAAACATAACATTAGAGAATAATATGAACACCTATATACCAACCACTTCACTTTATCACGTTTTAACATTTTTCCATATTTTCTTCACAATTTACCGTTATTCAGTTATAGCCTCTTGTGAACACTTCTGCAATCTTTCTCCCTCTCTTCTTCCCTAAAATGAACTCCTCCCCTGGGTGTGTTGTCATTCCCATGAAAGCTTTTATACATACATACATATGTGTGTGTGTGTGCATGTGTGTGTATAGTGTATATATAGCTATATAAGTACCTGTAGTATTATTTTGTAGGTTTTTAAACTTAATATTAATGTTACCATTGTGTAACTTGCTTTTGTCATTCAAAGTTATGTTTGTGAAAGCTATCCATATCATTTCATGTACTTCTCACTTTTTCATCTTAACTGCTGATCTTTACATACATTCCATTGTATGACTAGGAAGCAATTTATCCATTCTCCTGTTGCTAGTAATTTAATTACTCCTGGCATTTGCCGTTACAACACAGTTGATGGACATTCTTTAACGTATCTTATTAGGCACATCACAAGAATTTTCCAGTGTATGTCTAGAAGTGGAACAGCAAGGTTTGCACAATCCAACTTTATTTTTAATGCCAGATTCTTCTCTAGCGTTTGTGCCAATTTACCCTGCCCCCAACAGTGTAGGAGTTTCTGTTGCTTCACATCCATGCCATCCCTTGTTTGTTTTTTCCCAGGGTTTTTTTTTTGTTTTGTTTTGTTTTGCTATTGTAAACAATGCTGGTAGTAAACTTCATTGTATGTGTTTCCTGGTACACATGCGCAAAAGTATCCCTGATACATAACTAACAATGGAGTTGTTAGCTCTGTTTTGTTATAGATATATGTTTAAAAAGCATATACATATGCCCCCATATTGGAGATATTTCCTCTTTTAATAGTAAAATTTAAACCATTCATATTTATGTGCTTAGATTTAATTCTAACTTGTTTTTCTATATGTTGTGCTTCCTGTTGTTTTCTTCGCTTTTCTGTCTTTGGTTTGATAAAGTTCCTTTTTCCAGATTTTTTTTTCTTTAGTAGTTTGAAAATTTTATGTTCAATTTTTATCTAGTGGCTACTTTTACTGTATTTTAGCTTATTTAAATTTGTACTTTTGTATAGTCATGTGGAGTTTATCAGCATTTTTATGAGGCAATCTTATACAGTGTTAAGAGTAGAGACTCTGAAGCCAGAATGCCTAGATTCAAATCCTGGCTTTCCCATTTATTAGCTGTGTAACCTAGAGCTTATTACATAACCTCTCTGTGCTTCAATTGCCTCATCTGTAAAATGGGGATAAAATAGCATATACCTGATAAGATTATTGAGAGGATTAGTGTGTTAATGTATAATAAGTATGTAAAATTCTTAGGACAATGCCTAGCATGCAGGGCATAGATCTAATCACTACTTTTCTCATTAATGTAATGGACATAATACCTGATTTGTTATAAAAATAATGCATTATTGCATATATACTATTCAGTTTATTTATTTATTTATTTATTTATTTTTAAGATGAAATTTATTGTCAAATTAGTTTCCATTCCAACACCCAGTGCTCATCCCAACAGGCACCCTCCTCAATACCCATCACCCACCCTCCTCTCCCTCCCACCCCCAATCAACCCTCAGTTCTGTTTTTAAGAGTCTCTTATGTTTTGTCTCCCTCCCTCTCTAACCTTTTTTTTTCCTTCCCCTCCCCCATGGTCTTCTGTTTATTCAGTTTAATATAATGAGTACCTTCTATGCACTTGAACTAGTATGCTTTTTGGCTTCAAGGAGTTCATGATCTAGTAAAGACACAGACCTAGAAACACAGGTGCATTATGACATAACCTTAATACTGTTTCCATGTCCTCTCTTGTCCCCTTCTTATCTATGTTCCATACAGAGCAGTTTTAGAACACATTAATCAAATCGTGTATTCCCCTGCCAAAATCATGTCCACTTTCATTATGCTTTACATAAACCACAGTCTCCTCGCTATGACTTTAACATTAGACTCTGGGCCCTGCCTCCCTTTCTGATTTCATCAAGTCCCACTCTCCTCCCTTCTGGTGGCCCCTGCCACACAGGCCTCTTTTCAGTTCCTTAAACCAACTGTCTTTTTCCTCAGTGCCCTCTGCCCAGAATTTTCATCCCACCTGCTCTGACATCATCATGGCTGACTCATCTTTCAGGTCTCGGCTTGATTCAGTCAGGTTCTTAGTTACAGACCACAGGATCCAATCTGGCGAAGATTGGGACTTTGTTAATATTACGTAGCCCCCGAGTCTCCAGGAAGACCAGAAGCCAGATGCAGGTGCAGCACAGCTGGGTCCGATACCCAAACACGCTAGAGGCTCTAGTGAAAATCCACTGCTGCCACCACCACCTGACAGCAAAATCACAACTTCTACGAACACAGGCTCTGAAAGTAAGGATGAGGGAACCAGTCCCTTCCATACACTCATCACCCTCACCACTGGGTAGCCGGAGTGGCACATTTCTTTCTTCACCTCTTTTTCCCCTAATGTTTATTTATTTGTTTTGAGAGAGAGCACCTGCCCTGGCGGGGGCTGGGGGCCAAAAGAGACGGAAATAGAGAAAGAATACCAAGCAGGCTCCAAGCTGCCAATGCAGAGTTGGATGTGGGGCTCGAACTCACGAACAATGAGATCATGACCTGAGCTGAAACCAAGAGTCGGAGGCTTAACTGACCCAGCCCCCCCAGGCACTCCTCCTTTTTCATCTTGCAAATGTTTCTTGCAACAAAAAAGTTGAATCTTTCCAACTTTATCTTTCAAGTTTAAGTTTTGCCAGACCATGCCTGATTGGTAGGGCCTAGGTCACATATGCCTGTGCTGCAGAGGGGGTCAAGGAGGCGAGTCTTGTCACATTAAACTCCTCAGGTATTATAAGCGTGTCCGAAGAGGCTGGACAGTCAGAAAACATGTCATGTGAACACTAAATAGCAAGTTACCTCAGCAAAAGGCCCTCCCCAACAACCCTAAGTATGCACATACTCTCTCCAGCCTAGTCCTAGTATTCTTTCCCTGTACTCTGTCATTGTCTTCAAGGCTTTTTATCACAACTTGTATATTTGTTCAAATGCCTTATGAATCCTGGAGCCAGAGTCTAGTCTCCATGTGGAGTTTCACTCGAATACGTATGACTCAAGCAGCCAAAACTAATTTAAAAATGTATTTCAGTCTTTAACGTGGATCCCTTGGAAGAAAAAAACATCAAGGGGGCTCCAGTCACAATTCCCAAAGGTTCTCATAGGTTCATATTCCCTTTTCTCTCTTCTTTCACTTTCCTCCAGTCCTTGTGTGCGTTGGTTTATCATTTCTTCATAAATTTTGCCCCTAGGGCTCTGTCTTCAAATGTTTTCTGCCTGCTCTCATCTTGCATCACAAACATGCAGCACTGGTCTGTGAGATGCATTTTTCTCAGAGCACAGGGTGAAGAAGTGGAGAGGCAAAGTCCTTATCGGACAGAGAAGGCTGAGAGTATTTACACATTGAACATTCTGGGTCACCATTTGTGACTGACCTCCAGATTATAAATTTTATGAAGACAGGGACAAGATCTGTTCTATTTGTGCCTAACACAAAAATCTGACAAATACATAGCCAATTAATACTTGTTTTCTAGAAAAGAGAGAAGTTCAGGGGCGCCTGGGTGGCTCAGTCAGTTAAGCTTTAAGCTTCCAGCTCTTGATTTCGGCTCAGGTCATAATCTCACAGTTCATGAGATCGAGCCCTGTGTGGGGCTGGCTCTGCACTGGACAGCATTGAGCCTGCTTGGAATTCTTTCTCTCCTGCTCTCTCTGCCCCTCTCCTGCTCTCTCTCTCTCTCTCCCTCTCAAATAATAAACATTTTTTGAAAAAAAGAAAAGTCCAACAATTGGAGTATAGACCAGGAAGTCTACAGCACAGAGCCAGAGCTCTCGGCCTAGCGAAGGGTCGAAGGTGGTGAGTGGGATGTACAGTAAGTGAGGACTAGTTTGGGAAGACATCCTGGAGATGAAATCAAAGAATCTTAAACAGAAAGACTTCATCATGCAAAGAAAGAGGTAAGGATAGTGAAGAGTATTCCAGTTAGAAGTGCAGCACCAGCACACAGAAATGTCCAATGGCTTGGGGTGCTATTGCTAAATATGAAGTAGGAGGACTGTCAGGAGGGGGGTTGGGGGGGGTGGGGTGTGCAGAGGCAGGCATGCAGAGCCTTGGCTTTGGCCTTTGGGTGATGTGGCCACAGTGGGTGTTGCGAGGAGTCATTCTCAGATTTTCATTTCAGAGAGATTACTGGGTGGCAGCGTGAGGTTAGATGTGAAGAGGTGAAAGAAAAAAGTGTAGCCAAAAACGTAGGCCTGCAAACAGGACAGTAGTGGGCAGTAGAAACAGGTAGTAGGAATAGTTTCAAGAAATTACTTGGAAGTCAAATTGGCAGTACTGGGTGGGTGACTGGACGGGGAAGGTGAGGGAGGAATCTAGAATAGTGTCCAAACTTCTGGCTTGGATGATGAGGTCATTAGCCGGGGTAGAATAAACAGGAAGCATCACAGGTGGGCAGTGGCGGGGAGAGTGGGAAGCTCTCCAGTTCAGTTATGGTGAAGTGTACTTTAAGGTACCCATGGGACTTGAAAGATCAGATGTGCAGCAGGTACTTGGATATTTAAGCCTGCAGCTTAAGGCAAAGGCTGAGGAGGGAGTGGCATGGAGGGGGCAGACTGTGAGCTTAAGAGTTGGCTGTGGGGTACGCTGCGAGGGACCACTGTTGGCAGGGTGGCCCTGCTGACATTCTTTGCCTTCCTACCTCCCTTGGTACTTCTCCTCATCTCCTCTCCCTCCTCCCCTAAAATGTGGTGTTCTCAGGCGATTGCACCACCTGGGTCCCCTACTATGCATCCATCAAGGCTTTATCTCCAGCCCAGAATTCTTAGGTACAATTAAGACCCATGTCTCCAACCACTTTCTAAGAGAAAAGAGGTAGTTGGCAGTGTGGACCGATTGCCCAAAGCACCACACAAAGGCTTTGTGCTCTCTGTTCTGTTTAGTTGTGCTCAAGATTGGCACTGTGAATTGGAACTGGCTGTGACTATCTCTTGTTTCTCTGAAAAATCAAATTTGGATATCAGGGGTCAGAGTTCAGATCTGTTAATATGCATTCATATGTAGAGTACCTCCCCACCCTACCTTAATCCTGTACTTGCCTTTCTTAACTTCCCTCTTACACCTATTTTTTTCTTTTCATCAGGAATTGAAATCTAACCAAAATAGAATGAATTTAAATATTTGTGATATAGAGGCACCCCGCTGGCTTGGTCAGTAGAGCATGGGACTCTTGATCTTGGGGTTGTGATTTTTTTTTCAATTTTTTTTTTTTTTTCAACGTTTATTTATTTTTGGGACAGAGAGAGACAGAGCATGAACGGGGGAGGGACAGAGAGAGAGGGAGACACAGAATCGGAAACAGGCTCCAGGCTCTGAGCCATCAGCCCAGAGCCTGACGCGGGGCTCGAACTCACGGACCGTGAGATCGTGACCTGGCTGAAGTCGGACGCTTAACCGACTGCGCCACCCAGGCGCCCCTTGGGGTTGTGATTTTGAGCCCTATATTGAGTGTAGAGATTACTTAAAAAATAAAATCTTTAAATATTTCTGACATAGAATAAAAATAACTGCTCAGATCATAGAAGAGGAAAAACAGTTTACATGGATCCACTTCTATAAAACAAAAATCACAACTCTTATTTTTGAGAAAGGAGTCTTTTTTACTCTGTAATACCTTGTTTCATGATCACTGTTTCAATGATGAAGGGACTCTGAACTCATAAGCAAACCATGCCATGATTAAAGCTTTTTATGTAGAGAAGTTGGTTAGAACACAAAACCAGTATTTTGATAAATTCACTTTAAAATGTTTTTCATACCCACTTAAAACTAATTACAACAATATGATCTTCTACTCCCAAGGACTTGGACTGGATTAGGAACATTGAAAACAAACACACAGAACCACTGGGTCTGGCTGTGTGATCTACAGAAATGCTTTCTGAGTGTGTGTGAGGTCAATCTGTTGACTATCAATTGTGCCAGAGTTCACCAGCAGCTACAGTGTTGTTCTTTAGTATGTTTCCATTGTGAACTTATTTCTTTAAGTCTTTGGGATGATTTCTGCAAGATGAGTCTTTAGCATCTTGAAATTTTTCAGAGAAGAGATTAAGAAAGTCTCAATTATTCCAGAAGCCACTGGTATAAAAATCATGTTTCTTCGATCAGATTGACTGCTCAAAAGCTATAAGGTACACGGTCCTCACTCGGGTAAGCTGCATTAAGTGGCCCTCAGCCCAGGGCAATTTATCCCCACACACTCAAGGGAGTCGGCTTGAATGTCAGGAAACACTGAGTTGCATAACAACAAAGGAGGGCTCAGGAAAACTGGGATTCACTTGACTGGTACACACACCCTCGTAGATAGACCCACACAGACAGATGCGTGAGAATAGAATCATTTCTGTTCCTCACAAAGTACTCACAACTTCAACAAGAAAAGTCACAGGTTTATATAAATGCCCATTTTCATATCAGTTTATGAATTCAGAAGTTCTTTCAAAAAGAATAGGAGATACTGCTTTTAGCAATCAGTTTGGGATGAGAATACTTCTGACACCATAGGAATAATAATGGTGTTCTCCCTAGGTTTAAGTTCCTCTTATCCATTTATGACATTTTTCTCCATCATGTACTAAATTCTACCCATCCTCACAGTAACTTACTATTATTACCAACATACTTTTAAACTAGGTGTATACATACATATACATGTACATACGTATCTACTAAATTGAACCTTATGAAACTGTTAATACTTGACCTTTTCTGACCTATGAAAACAGCTTTTTTTCACATGGTTGTACCTAATAAAATATGAGCTTTAGTTGGAGGACTATATCTCCATATATATGTATAAACTATCTCTCCCTCTCTCTCTCTGCACACACACACACACACACACACACACACAGTGCAGTACTTTCTGTTTACTTCAGCAGGAAGAATGAAAATGCTTCCTCTATTCACCAGTTCTAACACAGCCTTGCAAAACTGTACTTGGTGACTACTGGTAATTTTTAATGAAAATATTTAGAGGTGTAGTAATTTCCACAAATTTTGTATTTGACCAAATAAAGTCTGGTCCAAACTGGGCTTATGGTCTTTGAAAGTACACCACCCAACTACTTAACTGGAATAGTCTACCCTGGAAGATGGCTTTTGCAGGCTTATGGTCAGGTCTAGAATCAGCAGGCCAAATAATAAAATACCAAAGCATTTTCAATTCTTCCTCTGTGTCCTTAGTAACATTTCACATAGTGCCTACGATGAGACACTATGCTAAGCACCAGTAAAACAGATATGCCCCAGACCTCACTTTCAAGAAACTTAACATCTTTCAAGAAATATAAAAATATAAATAATGAGAGAATATTCTAAGGTTTTAAGTTTCAAACTGGGATAGAGTAAAACGTAAAAGAAGATAGCACTTGAGAAGTTTTAAACTGCCTTCAAACACCAAGTGGCAAGAAGCCAAATACAAATGTGTACTAAGTTCAATGTCAGTCCCTATGATAATCACAGGTGTCCTCCTCCATGGTTCTGGACCCAACAAGTCCTTCATCATCCCCAGAAACAGGGACTAGAGATCCTCTAGGTCAGTTAAATCCACGGCCACTTTCAGGAACACGGTGTCATCTTTAATGTAGGTGTTCTTGGCGCTCTCCAAAGTGGAATGAGCCACGAAGCGGGGGCAGCCAGACGCAATGTTCATCTCTCCATCAGGTCTTTTAAAGCTACTGCTATTGGGGTCAGCCTTGAAGGTCTCCATAATGTGGTTCTTTTTGCCACTCTGGTCCAAAAGCATCAGGGTCACCCTCTGCCTGAATGGCCACTGCAACAGTGAGTCAAACTCCCCTCGCATCACCACGAAGTACAGCGACAGGTGTGTCCCCTTCCCGGACCCATCCCCGTTTAGGTATGCTCTAGCACAGAGCCGGTAGCCGCACCGGCTGGTGTAGAAGGGCTGGCTGAAGATGGACACCGTGTGCCCATCGAGTGCCTCCCTCTTCTTCGTCTTATAGTCTGTCACCTTCCAGATGAGCTTTCCGTTATAGCAGGCACCTTCTAGCAGTTTAAATCGCTCTTCGTTTTTATTCAGCTGTGCTTTATGAATATTAATGTGGGCATCATGTTTGTTGGTCTCCCCTTCCAAAACAACTGCAAAGAAAGAAAGAAAGAAAAAAGATTCCATAGGCCTTAAAGTTGTCTTTAGAATTTGCCCAAAGTGGAATTGTGTTATCTGAAGAGAAAAATAAAATTCTGACATCCTAAAGATGAACTGAACTCAATGTCCACCAATGGATCATTTGTATGAATAATTAACTCAGTGACTCTCATGTCTTGGCAAAAGTAGCACCAAGGAAACCCAAATGCATACTCTTGAACTGAAGCTCACCAAAGCGTATAGAAGACACACAGCATTTGACTCGTGTGCATTAGCATGGTGAGGCCCATTATTTAATAACTGGGATGCTTTTAAATAGCCAAACCCTTTCAGATTTTCCTATACTTCAAACAATGTTTCCACCACATCTCTCCCTTAGTTTTCTCATTATTTTCCACTCTTCTTAAAAACCACCACTCCCTGTTTTTGGAATTTCCTGGCCCATTTCTACCCTTTGCCTGTTCCAGCCCCTGCTCATCACCGTCCATCATTTTCCCCCGAGTGGCCAGAATCTCATGCTGTTCTGTTTCACAAATACCAGATTCGACAATTGTTTATCCTGGACAGCTGCGACTCTCCATCTGGCCAGGTGTTTGCTTGTTCCAGAAACATGCAGACAACAGACTCATCCAAAGAGAAGTAAAATACGTGCCATACCTAGTCTTTGATCATTGGTTTCTAGCAGAGTAATTTTCTGTTTCACTGTATCAATCGCTTCCACCAAAGGCCTCAGATCAAATTTATTTTGTTGCTGGTTAGCCACTTGTAATAACTGACGCACTTGAGCTTCTAGCCAAGCAGACTTGTCAATGAGACTGGCAAGAGCCTTTCAGTACAACATGGATCATAATGTAAAAAAGAAAAAAAAGTTAATATCTTAGTAATTCATTGATACTGAATTTTTTTCAACCCAAACATTTCACATTTAATTAATCAATTAATGCAATGAAAAATGCACAGTCTGGAAGATAAAATTCAGTGAGGTTCACAGAGAGATGAACTACCTAGTATCTTCCTCCTCCTTCCGGTCACAGCTCCTGTTCCAAATTTTTGAACTTCTCTTCATCTGACTTATACTCCTCCCTCAATTTCTATCCATTTGGTGCTCTAACTTATCTTTATATCTTTGTTCTCCTGTTGTCTCTCCTCTTGCCTTAATCACGTCCTTCTCAGAGGCTATTCTGATCCACGCCTGCTCTGTTAGAAGGCAGAGAATGAGCTGGAAATAGACCCATCTGTTCTGGCCTGAGCCCTAAAAGTGGTCCAGAAGTGCAATGAGGCAAGGCTTGAACTTTAGATTCTCTACCTGGGTAGAAGAGACTAAATAAAACTAGACCCATACTTCTCTTCCACACTTGCCCCTCAGGACCTTAACTCTGACTGGTTTTGTGTTAGAAAAAGGTCAGAATTGAGATAATAACAAATAAAGATTTCCTTTTTTTCTACACACACACACACACACACACACAGTGTGCTGACAAAGTATGGGGAAATTACATGGCCTGCATTTTTCTGGGATAGTCCACATTTCAAAATGCTACCCATATCACAGGTCTTAAGATCCTTTTCACCACAGGGGTGCCCGAGTGGCTTAGTCGGCTGAGCGTCCAACTTCGGCTCAGGTCATGATCTCGAGGTTCGTGAAATCAAAGCACGCCCCCCCCCCCCCCCCAATCAGGCTGACATGATGACAGTGCAGAGCCTGCTTGGGATTCTCTCTCTCTCTCCTTCTCTCTGCCCTTGCCCCATTCATACTGTCCTTCTCTCTCAAAAATAAACATTAAAATTTTTTTTTACCATAAATTTTATAACTACAGTAAAGATACTATTCATTAGAAATCTGTTTATGGTTACTTAACATTCATGATTTGCAAGTAATTTTTGATACATTTTAGTGTTTAAAGCATTTTATTCCCAGGGCACCTGCGTGGCCCAGTGGGTTAAGAGTCCGACTTTGGCTCAGGTCATGATCTCACAGCTCATGAGTTTGAGCCTTGCATCAGGCTCTGTGCTGACAGCTCACAGCCTGGAGCCTGCTTCAGATTCTGTGTCTCCCTCTCTCTCTGCTCCTCCCCTGCTCATGCTGTTGCTCTCTCAAAAATAAACATTAAAAAAAATTTTTTTAAATAAATAAAGCATTTTATTCCCAAGGGAATTAATATTTCACTTTGTTGACTATGGATACACTCAATGAATCTTACATAAAGGAACTAATATTGGCCTAACATCAATTATAACCCTAATTTCCATAAATTATATAAAGTATTATGTCAATTCTGTTAATTACCTTAGTTATATTATTATAATTAGATATAACATAAATAAATATAATATAATTACATAATTATATTAGTTAACTTATTGACATTGTTAAATGTACTGGGGTTATGTAAAAGAAGATCTTTATTCTTATGAAATACATAGTGAAGTGTGTATAGGTACAGGGCCATAATATATATACAGCTTACTCTCAAATGCTTCAGAAAGTACATATACATACAGCAACAGAGATGTAGAGAGATATGGGACAAAATACTAACAATGGGTGAATTTGGGCGGAGAATGCACAGATTTTTTTTTTTTGAGAGAGAGAGAGAGAGAAAGAGCATGTGCACAAGCAGGGGAGGGGCAGAGGATCCAAAGCAGGCTCCATGCTGACAGCAGAGAACCCAATATGGGGCTCAAACTCACCAACTATGAGATCATGACCTGAGCTGAAGTCTGACACTTAACTGACTGAGCCACCCAGGCACCCCAAGAATACATGGGTATTTTTAAGCACTATCTTATTCTTATAGCTTTTCTTTACATTTGAAATTATCTCCACTTAAGAAGTTATAAGAGAAACCCTGACTGCCAATTGAAGGCCAGATCTTGGCTATGAATAGAGAGGCCATTTCTCACCTGGATGTTTGAGAGGAAGCTTCCATTTTTGCCGAGTAGCTGTGCAAACTGCTTGAACTCCTTTTCGAATTTCTTTACTGTTTCTGCTAACTGCTGGATTTTACTTTCTTTCTGTTCTAGGCTCTTATATAAATCAGAAATCTAATAACAGAAATGGGAATGAGATCATTTAAGTGTATGTATACAAGTTAAAATAATTTAAATACAAGTCTAGAAAAATATTGCAGTAAGAAAGTGTTTCTAGAAAAATATATATGTAAGTAATGAGTCACTAAATTCTACTCCTGAAAGCATTACTACACTATATGTTAACTAACTTGAATTTAAATAAATTTCAATAAATAAATAAATTAAATTAAAAAAAAGAAAAATACATACATGTATTTCTAGGAAAATATTTACAGGTAGATTTCTATATAATATTTGTAGGTGCTTCAAAAAAACCAGATCCACAGATTTCTCATCAGTCTTTTTCATAGCTTAACCAGCTATGATGGTTCATCTAATGATAGTGACATCACTTGACAAAATTTACTGAACTAGTTCTCTTCATTCATTCAGTATGCACTTATTAAACAACCACACAGTACTGATCATCACAGCACAGCAGATGCTATCTGCACAGTATCAATAGTAATAGCTGACATTTGCTGAATGTCTGTCATACCCTTGTATTCATTAGCTCTCTTAATTCTCAAAAAACCCTATGAGTTGGGTATGATGATCAGTTCCGTTTTATAGATAAGGAAACAGAGGTAGAGAGTTTAAGTGACCTGCCCAGCATACAGCTAGCTTAGCAAGTGGTAGGCAAAACATGATATGCTCTTAGAATCTGTAATTATTTCAGGGAAATAACCAAAAACTTTCGTGTGAGCCTAGACAACCCTCCTCCTATCGCCTCATCCATTCAATCAGCAACACTTACCAACTTTAAACTCCCGACACACAACAAAACAAACGATTCTTATATCTACTTCTCATTTCATCTCATTTCGTTTCACACTCACTGTAGCCTTATTTCTCACCTGGGCTGCTACAACAGCTTCCCACCTGTCCTACACCATCCCTCGCACTCCTGCCAGATGGGAAGCTCTATGGGAATTGGGACGCATGTCCCACAGTCTGCTGTAACCTTGGCAACTGGTCTGGTGCCTGGCATCAGCAGGTATTTGATAAATATTTTTAGTATGAACAAATGATGCTCTCCCTTTCTTTACACTTGTTTTTCTCCAATTCATCCTTCATGCTGTAACCAGAGACAAATCGATCTTGTCACTCCCCCCCCCCCCCACCTTATCCTTAGTGGCCTTCTTTTACAGACCCTACAGGGTCCTACATGATCTGCCCCTGGCTACTTTCTCAGCCTGCTGCCTATTCCCATCCCACCTGTGCCCTGCCCTGCAAGCCTACACACTTCTATTGTCCATCGAGTCCTGGTCTCTCACACACTTCCTCCTCCATCTAGAAACTACCACTTTTTAAGCCTCTACTCAAGGACAGTTTCTCTCAGAAACACTTCTTCACTAGTATCACCTACCTAGGTCATCTCTCAAGTTCTAAGACCCCCTGACTACACTCTAGCATTTAAGTTACCTTCATTACTCTTATTGCTTTTTTGGGTTGTTTTGGTCTCTTCCTCCACTAAACTATTGAGGCTACATCTCCCTTATTTCTTCATCCCCAAAGCCTTGCACAGTGCCTGGCACACAGAGGGCATTGGATACGTGTTTTATAAATGAACAAATGGTTGCAACAACCATCTGCTCTCTGGCCCCAGAATCTTCCATTTAGATCCTGAGAGCTGATTTCCACCTACATGGTAGACATATCTCCCTGATAAGTGTCTTCTCCCTCCACCTAACCTCTACTTGTCCTGCAGTGTCCATCTCAGATAATAATTCCATGTTCTCTGCCTTCTAAACTTACAGCTTGCCACTGTGACCTTGGAGTGTCTCTCAATGCCCTTCCCATCCCCAGACACAGCCTTGGCTGAGCCACCAGCACCATCACTTCCAGTATCTTGCCTTCAACTGCTTATTACATTGCCACTGTGCTAAGAGCTTAAATATATTAGCTCATTTAACCCTTCCAACAGCCCCATTTTATGAATGAGGAAATTGGGGAAGAGCGGAGTTAAGTAGCTTGTCCAAACTCATATGGCAAGTGTGGGGCCAGGTCTCAAAACCAGGCATTCTGGCTCCAGAGCCCTCACTGTTCAACTGCCAGGCTCTACTGCTACATTGCCTAGTTCATGACAACATCCTTCTGCCTGGTCCCCCTGTCCTCATGCTCTCCTCTCCCTCTATCCATCTTCTGTGCTACCACCAGCTATCTTACTTTTTAAAGCCAAACAATTAGCCAGCCAAGTAGTGGTCTTCGCCTGCCCCCACCATCCAAAACTTTACTTTATGCCACTTTGCTTTCATGAAAGACCTGCGTTAGTGCCTGTTTGACTAACCGAAAGAAATCAAAGAGGATCTTCGCTTTTATGAAATGGTAGTTGCTTCTTTGCTTTACACGACATTGGCTTATGAAAGGTTCCATAGGATTGCTCTGTTTCCCATTGTGTGGGAAACCTGTATTTTCTTATCTCGAAACCTCCATTAGCTCCCCTATTACTGACAAACATTAGTTCAAACTTTGGCCCTTAAATCCTTTCTGAAACAAAGCAGATATGAATGAATAAAAAATAATAATTGAATGTACAGTATCTGCAACCTCTTAGCTTACATGGAAGGCCACTGCAATCTGCACCCAGCACACCAGTCTCCAGCTCTTTCTAGCTCATGTTCAGGAGCCTCACCACCCCAAAACCCCAGTTCCCTGAACCATCAGCCTCTCTCATAATTCCTGGTCTTGGCACAAGCTTTCCTTTTCTGGAACGTTCTTTCCCCACAACATTTAAGTTGACAAATCTTTTCTTCCTTCAAAATGAAGCTCGGATGTGCTACCTTGAAGAGCTTTCCCCAAATCCCACAGAGCAAACTGCTGCAGCCTCTGTACCCCAGACTGAGTAACAGCATATCCTATGGCACGGCAACTTATCTATTTGCATTTTTGCATTGTGAGTCCTTCTAGGGCAGAAGCTGTGTCTTTCCTGACTCAGAGCCCCTAGCAACACACCTCATAGCTGATGTATGGCAGGTGTTTGTTGAATGAGTGGATGGATGGATGGATGGATGGATGAGGCAAGTGGTACAGAAAGAACTTAGGAATGGTTATCAGGCAGCGTGCCCTCTACCAAAGTCACGGTCTGAGTGGTCTTCGCACTTTTCTCCAGGGTCTGACCTTGGAACTCACATACCTACTTTAATATGGAATTAGACACCATAAACTAATTGGCAATAATAGAATTCAGCTCCCTCTCTTCCTGACATGGGCTTGAGAAGTCTGATCCTCTGAGATGTTCTAACAAAATAATTAACTTTTATAATAATTACTCAATAGAATCAGCATTTGGAGTCCATTATGAATATTCCAGGGACTGTGGCAGGCATTTGCACACATAATTTCACTTGGTAATCACAACTCAGTGAAATACATATGTATGTATGCATTTATCAGGCTGCAAAGCTTTTCATAGGCAGGAGTTAAGACTTACTACAAAATATATAAAACCCAAAATGCCTAGAACAGATAGTTAACTATTGCTTCATGGTAAGATTGGTCTAATTAAAAAACATCAAGCACCTGCTAGTCACCTACTAGGTGCCAGATATTAACCAAAAGGCGTGTGGATAGGCTGCAGAGACAGTGTGGTATTTCTAGACTAAGAATCAGGGGACATGGGTTTGAGAGTAAATTCTACCATTTACAAGTTACAAACACATCAAAATTTCTTTGAGCTTAGTTATTTCATCTGCTGAATGAAAGGGTTGGGTCCAGAGATCTCAAAGGCACCTTCCAGTTCTAATATTCTATAATCCTATGGGTCTGCCTGGCCACTTAGTAGAAAACCATCTACCTCCAGTAGACATGTACTGAAACAGAGGAGACTATAAAAAGCCAACGATTACCAGCCCCAGTGGTTGCGCTGCCTCCCCTTATATCTGAATTCTTGAATATTTACCTGTTCTTCTAACTGGAAGTTTTTTTCTAAAACCAGAAGCATGTGGTCCCGTAAGGCTGAATGCTCATGCTCCAGCAGGTTCCCCCGTTTATCCTTCAATGTGAAGAGGAAAGGAAGTCAGGCTGCTGAAAAGCTCCAAACATGAAGGTGGTGGCGAGATATTCTGCTAAAGCAGACCTTAACAATTTTGCTTGCTTGTCTGAAGCTGAGTTGCAGGAGAAACAGCCCCTCCAGGTCCCTTTCCCAGCCACAGGATTCTACAGTGCCCATGAGACAATTTTAAACTTACAGAAACAGAGAATCGGGCCACTGTCAAAATTTCAATGCGGATTTCCTTCCTTGTGCTGGGAATGTGTGACCGTGGGTCAAGTGTAGTTATCCTCTGTCAACTATTCCCACACAAAACCTATCTCTTTGGCAGGTTAGCTTCAGATCAGTTTCAAGCCTAGGTTAGTTCTCTCTCCTACCAAGCACACATTTCCATGCTGTCTTCTATCAAAGGCCACAGGCATGCAACCTGATTGTAATTTCAGCCCAGGCAAATTTGTTGCCCTCAAAATCAAATAACAGGTTTATAAGAATAAAGGGTTACTTCTTCCCTGATGATTAAAATACCGAATTGCAAACTGCCTATATTACTAGTAAAAGCAAATGGTAGATGTTCTGGGTGATCTGTGGACCAAAGCATACATTTATCAACAATTTTCCTTCAGTTTAGGATTGGCCCCTTTTCTAGAGAATACCTTTCCTCCTCCTTTTCTTCCTTTTCATCCTGGAAGGTCTAGACTACAGCCCAACTGGGAGTTTAGGCCTAACTATTAGGAAGATTCCTTTCAGAGCTGGAAAGCAATGCCATATTTCATGCACTAAAAAGGTAAACCTTATCCTTTTTGTAGCCAAGACTGTCACTGGTTTGATATGTGAAAATCTGTGGACTCCAATGATTTTTTTTAAACGTTCCCACAATATGCATTTTTTAAAATAGGTTCTTAAAATAAGAGAAATGTAGGGGCACCTGGGTGGCTCAGTCAGTTGGGCATTTGACTTCAGCTCAGGTCATGATCTCACAGTCCGTGAGTTCGAGCCCCGCGTCAGGCTCTGTGCTGACAGCTCAGAACCTAGAGCCTGTTTCAGATTCTGTGTCTCCCTCTCTCTTCCTCTTCCCTTCTCATGATATGTCTCTCTCTGTCTCTCAAAAATGAATAAACGTTAAAACAAAATACTACATGGCAATGAGAAAGAATGAAATATGGCCTTTTGTAGCAACGTGGATGGAACTGGAGAGTGTTATGCTAAGTGAAATAAGTCATACAGAGAAAGACGTACACCATATGTTTTAACTCTTATGTGGGTCCTGAGAAACTTAACAGAAGACCATGGGGGAGGGGAGGGAGGGAGGGAGCCAAAATATGAGACTCTTAAAAACTGAGAACAAACTGAGGGTTGATGGGGGGGTGGGAGGGAGGGGAGGGTGGGTGATGGGCATTGAGGAGGGCACCTGTTGGGATGAGTACTAGGTGTTGTATGGAAACCAATTTGACAATAAATTTCGTATTAAAAAATTTTTTTTAATAAAATTAAAAAAAAGAGAAATGGATGCTCATGTGAAACAATACAGCAAGATATAGAATGAAAAGCAAAAGTCCTCTTCTTTCCAGCACCGCATCCAATTTGCTAAGTCTCTCACTCACCAGAGTCAGTGAAGATATATACACATTTTTAACTCAATGAGATCATAACCATATTTAATTTTTAAAAATACATACCTCATTCTTTTTATCAGATGCATGGTATTCCAAAATATAAATAATATATTATAATATATAATAAAAATTATATAGCCAGTACTTTAGTGATGGACTTAGAGGTTTTTAGTTTTTTGTTGTCTTTTGCTACATAAACAGCTTTGTGTGAGGGTTTGTATATGCGTGTAATCATTGCATACTTATGAAAGAATTTCTGTGAGATAAATTCCTAGCAATAGAATTACAAGGCCACTGTATGGGCTCACTATTTTTTTTTTTAACAAAAAATTTATTTTATTGTATTTTATTTTTTTTATTAAAAAAAATTTTTTTTAACATTTATTTATTATTGAGAGACAGAGACAGAGCATGAGCATGGGAGGGGCAGAGAGAGGGGGAGGCACAGAATCTGAAGCAGACTCCAGGCTCTGAGCTGTCAGCACAGAGCCCAGCGCGGGGCTCGAACTCACAAACCATGAGATCATGACCTGAGTGGAAGTTGGACGCTTTACCGACTGAGCCACCTAGGTGCTCCTATATTTTATTTTTTTAAACTAAGCTCTGGGTGCCTGGATGGCTCAGTTGTTAAGCATCTGACTTCCACTCAGGTCATTATCTCATGGTTCATGAGTTCAAGTCCCACGTCAGGTGAGCTCATGCCCCGCTTTGGGTGACCCCTGCTTCTCTCTCTCTCTCTGCCTTTTGCTCACTTGCACCCTCTCTCTCTCTCTCAGAAAAGAAAAGAAAAGAAAAGAAAAGAAAAGAAAAGAAAAGAAAAAAAAATAAGTAAGTTCTATGCCCAACGTGGGGTTTGAACTCACAACCCTGAGATCAAGAGTCACATGCTCTACCAACTAAGGTAGCCAAGTGCCCCTCACTTTTCATAGATATAACTAAACTATCCTCAGAAAAAGTTGGGATATTGTAAGTTGTTTTAATCTTTGTCAATTTGATGGTGAAAGTTATATTTCTTGTTATAATATACATTTAGGAGTGAGATTGAGTGTCTTTTCTTACATCTGTTAGTCAATTGAATTTTTTTCTGAAACTACTCATATATTCCTATGCCTACTGTAATGATTCTTAATATATTAAGGAAAATATCCTTTTTTGTCTTGTCATATGTTGTAAATATTTACTTCCAGTTTGTGGTTTGCCATTTGATTTTACTTATGGTATTTTTAAAAATCATATAAAAGTTTAAAATATTTGTGGTTAAACATCAAAATTATAGCTCCTGGTTTTGTGTTAGTCATCTAAGAAAGACTTTTATATCAAGAATAAAAAAATCCACTCACCTTTTCTTCTAGTATTTTTTATGATTTTTAAAATAAACTTTTTTTTAAAGTTTATTTATTTATTTTGAGAGACAGAGACAGAGTGAGTGGGGGAGGGGCAGAGAGAGAGAGAAAGAGAGAGAGTCCCAAGCAGACTCTGTGTTGTCAGTGCGAGGCTCCATGCAGGGCTTGAACCCACAAGACCATGAGACTATGACCTGAGTCAAAACCAAGAGTTGGGTGCTCAACCGAGTGAGCCACCCAGGTGCCCCTAAAATAAACTTTTAATTTGGAGTAATTTTAGATGTACACAAAGTATGAAACAATACAGTGCATGGTATATCTTAATGCCTAAAAGTTTGATCCATCAAGAATCTGTTAAAATGAGGTAGAAAGCAAACTTTCTTTTCTTTGTATATTTTATAAATTGATTAAATAACATTTTTAAAGGTGTTTAACAGGTAATAAAATACATTTTATTTTTTTATTTAAAAAATATATATTTTTTAACATTTATTCATTTTTTGAGAGATAGCACAAGCAGGGGAGGGGCAGAGAGAGGGGGAGACACAGAATCCGAAGCCGGCTCCAGGCTCTGAGCTGTCAGCACAGAGCCTGATGCGGGGCTCAAACTCATGAACCTTGAGATCATGACCTGAGCCGAAGTCAGACGCTTAACCGACTGAGCCACCCAGGCGCCCCAATACATTTTAAAACATGATTTCAAATCAATTCCATCTCAAAATATGTGGTAATAGAAGGGGTACCATAAAACCGAGATTTATAATCATCAGAAGGATGACTCCAGAAAGTCTCAAAATCTGGTAGACGCAGTGGAGTCTGAATTAGAAATAATTACCATGATGGTTAATTTTATGTGTCAGCTTGGCTAGGCTACGGTGCCCAGTTGTTTGGTCAAAACTAATCTAGATGTTACTGTGAGGAACTTTTGTAGCTGAGATTAACATTTACAAATCAGTTGACTTTAAGTAAAGCAGATTACTCTACGTAATGTGGGAAGTCCTCATCCAACCACCTTTTAAGAGGAAAGAATAAGGTTTCCTCAAGAAGCACTTCTCCTCGGGGTGCCTGGGTGGCTCAGTCGGTTAAGCGTCTGATTTCAGCTCAGGTCACGATCTCGCTGTCCGTGAGTTTGAGCCCCACGTCGGGCTCTGGGCTCAGAACCTGGAGCCTGCTTCCGATTCTGTGTCTCCCTCTCTCTTTGTCCCTCCCCCGTTCATGCTCTGTCTCTCTCTCTTTCTGTCTCAAAAATAAATAAATGTTAAAAAAAAAAATAAAAAAGAAGCACTTCTCCTCAAGACTGCAACATAGAAACTCCAGCCTGAGTTTCCACAGTGTTGGTCTGCTCTGCAAATAATCAGATTCACCAGTTCCCACAGTCACATAAGCTAATTTCTTAAAGTAAGTCTCTGTATGTATAGGTAGGTATGTATCTCCCATTGGTTCTGTTTCTTTGGAGAACCCTGACTGAAATTGCCAGTCTAAAAGTTCTCCAAAGTGAATGTCCTTCTGCATCCTGAATGGAATCAAAGAGTGAAATAAGCCTGCCAAATAAACGATACAGTAGAAGGCAGGGGCAGAAACAAAACGGCATTCCATACCTTTACAGTACAGCCATAGTGCTTAAAAGGACAGTCTTGTTCAGCTTCAGGACACACAGCGAGGTGTTCATCCACCTACGAAACAGACAGCCTCACGCCACAGAAATTCATCACCAGTTCTCCAACTGCCTGATAGAACTGCAGCGTGCAGGGGACCAAGGGTGGCTTGGGAAAAAGGGAGGGAACAGAACAGGAAAAGCCATGCTGAGGCCTGGCAGAAGGAGAGCTGTGGTAAAAACCGAGAAGAATTCTCAGGGAAAAGGGAAGGGAACACAGAGATACGGCTGTCGTGGGGTTATTTAAACCTTGGGCTTCTGCCTGTGGGATTTTATCAAACACATACCACATTGGTTACTAAAACTTTACCTTACGTAAAATCTAAGAGAATCATTTACAGTTACCTCAGATCTTGGAATCATCTGCAAACACTTGTTAGGACAAGATACTGGGTACTCAGGACACAAGTTTTCCTCATGATTCTGAAACAGAGAAAGTGTGATGAAACAGAGCCAAACTGCGCTTCCCAGGGTTCCCTACTATGGCCTCACAGGGTTTATGCATAGGTCTCTGGGGATCTGTGTTATGTGGCTTGCCCTCTACAGGAAGGTACAGCCTAGTTCCAAAAAGGACTAAATAAAGATGGCCGCTTTCTTCACGTAAATTAATTCAATTTTCCAAATATTCCAAAAGAAGGTCAGAGGGCGCAGGACTCACTGAGGGCAAACTTTGTGAGTCATCAGTATGGCTCCTCTGGTACATGTGAAAAGTACAGCACACTCTCTTTCTGCCTACATCCTGCCACTCCAGATGGACTGAAGCACCCTGAGGACACAATATCGTCACCTCCTCATGACCCAGCACCTAGCACTGCTCTTTGCACAATCACACTTAGTAGGTGCTCAAACAGTGCTTTCACCAATGATAAATGAGTAGTGTCCTACCAGCAAGGTTTTCGGCTTTTTACAGAACTCTAAGATAATTCTTTGGACCTATTTCTGTACAAAAATAAATTCACTGTGACCACTCAGGTAGAATTTAGTCCCATAAAAGACAATCTTTCTTTCTTTCCCTTTCTTTCTTTTTCTTTCTTTCTTTCTTTCTTTCTTTCTTTCTTTCTTTCTTTTCTTTCTCTCTTTCTCTTTCTTTCTTTCTTTTCTTTCTTTCTTCCTTTCTCTTTCTCTCTTCTCTCTTTCTTCCTCTGTCTCTTTCTTTCTCTTTCTTTCTTTACCTGTAGATTGATTACTACCACATCTTTTTTGCAATAAAGGCATTTTTCCTCTCGAAACTGGCAATATGCGCTCAAATGTTCTTTCAGATCTTTCCGAAGGACTGGCTTCTGACAGTTCTCATTAGAACACTGCACGGCTTGAAACGGGCATTGCTGGAGGTGGTCCTGCAACAGATAACACAGGCCAGTGGGCCCCGCTGACCAGGGCGGCGGGAGGGGAGCCAGCTGGAAGCCTAGAGAGGGAGGGAGGACACTGGGGGCAGCTGGGCAGACAGGGCTGCAGAGGAGAGGGCACAGATGGGGCTGCCCAGACGGAGGCTGTGATGGCTAGCCTTGTTTGGTAGGAGTTAGGAGGACAGGGAAGATGGCTGAAGAAGGAAGCAAGCTGAGTCTATTTCAGATTATCTAGTAACATGCCCGAATTAGCAGGGTAGTTCCTAAACACTTTCCTTAGGCTTGCTGAGTAATTTACCAGTCCTGCAAGGGCATTTTTAATTTCTTCTGTGCACCCTCCATCCCCACTGCCAGCACCAAGTACTAATCTCTGCATGGCAGATGGTAAAAGCTGGGATGGAGGGAAAGAGCAAATAAGAGTGGGGCATATCCTAAGTACATGAAGGAAGGAAAAGGATTAAAGGAAAAAAGGGGAGGGAGAGAGAGCTGTTCCAGAGTGGTCAAAAAAAGCAGATGGGGAAAAAAAAAACAAAACCAGAATCACAGGCCCAAGAGAAGCTGGGAGTGGTCAAGCTTGTTAGTCAGGAAATGTTCTTAATCAGAATACGAGACAACAATAACATGGACAGTGTTCGTTCCAGTATTCTTTATGGTATCAATTTTGAAAAGCAGGTGGTATACCTTTTTTTTTCTTTTTGAATGTTTATTTATTCTTGAGAGTGAGAAAGGAAAAGGGAGCTAGTAGGGGAGGGGCAGACAGACAGCGAAACAGAGGATCTGAAGCAGGATCTGAGCTGACCCTGACATGGGGCTCAAACTCAGGAACTGTAAGATCATGACCTGAGCCAAAGTTGGACACTTAACACACTTAGCCATCCAGGCGCCCCCAGCAGGAGATATATCTTAATAAATGCTTTGGATCACTGCAAGTTATTGTGATGCTAACAAGTTATCAAAACCCTATTGATGTTATTCCCAGCAAGATCCCTTACAATACTGTTGGCAAGCTCCGGCCTGTGGGCCAAATCTGCCCTGTTACTTGCTTTTGTAAATAAAGTTTTTCTGGAGAACAGCCATATTTATTTGTTCACATACAGCCAGGGGCTGCTTTCCATCTGAAATGGAAGAGGTGAGTGGCTGATACACAGATTGTATGGCCTGCAAAGCCTAAAAAATCTACCGACTGGCTTTTGACAGAAACACTTTGCTGACCCCCTTCCTGAAGGAGAAAAACCAACCAGTTTTTCTACAGGAGGTAAATAAATATTACAGCTACTCTCCTTTACCTTTAGTAATAAGAAACAAATAGTGACCGTTGAAATCCGTATCTTCTCCAAAATTCACTGCTGCTACCCCTCCGCTCTCACCAAAATAGTGAACATCCATCAGGATTCTCCTGCCTGAGAACCTTCACCTCACCTTTGGAAGCCAGGGTGGTGGTGGGGGGAGGCAGGAGTGAGGGGAAATACAAAAGAAACAGGTGAAAAGACACCAGCCACTCTTCTCTAGAAAGTGCGGATCTGGTCACAAAAGCTGATGGATGGATGGTCCATTTGAGCCTCATTTCCTTTTCAGCCTTAGTGACAACAAAGCTGGAAAAGAGGCCTTGCTCCAGGGCCTATCAACCCAGGAGAAGTTCAGTGAACCTCCAAAGAAATCCTGGGGTTAACAAGGAAATCATTTACTCATTTATAAGCTCAGTGCCCGGGGGGTTCGGAGGCAAGGTGGAGAAAAGGCTGAATCACCTGAAATGTGTTCCAAAAGATGTGGGTGGGAGAGCAAAATTTCAGCAGCCCCCAAGCAATTCTCTGGAAGCTAGAGATGCCCGCTTCTTATTCCTGCACAGTGTGATCAAACCTGATACGGGCCTGACGTGGCACAGCCACATTTCCAGCTTCCCATTTATCGAGCTTCCCCAGCTGGCTGGAAGAACCAGGTAGGGCAGTTCCATGTGAGAGAAACTCCCCTTCACTACTCCTACACCTTGTGTGTTTGCAGCTCACACCAACACTTCCCCTTTAAATCACATCCTAGTTCTGCTCTGCTCTATGTTATATGCCTCGGATCATAAACCAACGGGCTGGGGCCCACAGCTGCTGGAAACACCCACCAGCATCTGCCAATGCTTTGGGGCAGGGACGCTTGCAAACGTGTCTTTGTGCAGACTGCCCTGGCTCCCACCCTGGGGACCCCAAATCTTTTACAGTTCCCCAGAACTGGCATGTCCTTTTGCTCAGCATGTCCCACAGCTTCTCTTTTGGGTCAATGACCCCTAACCCAGAGTGTAGGTCTAGCACATATAGTATGCCCTCCGTGCATTCCATATGAGATGGACCTCTTCACCCACACTTAGCTCTTGGAGTGCTGCACTGTAGCCAACTGTATTGCTAGACAGGAATTCTCTGAGGGCAACCCAATGAACCCCCTATCATGCTTTGCCCAGTAACTGTCACATAAAGGTGTTCAATACATGCCACTGGAAAGATAGCCAAAGCAAATATTGGTCATGAGTAACACCCACCTGGTATCGCCCCAGAATAATCTTGGCATTACATGAAGGAGCATTTTTGCAATACACATATAAGTTCAGGACTTCTCTTTTGCAGCAATTGTCTTTAAACACCTAAAAGAGAAACACAACAGGTCTCATATACTCCAAAGCTTCAGAGCAATGTGAATGAAACTATGATTAATTTGGTCTTCAGATACATCTCAAAAGTCAGGTGGAGGGGCGCCTGGGGGGCTCAGTCAGTTAAGCATCCAACTTTGGCTCAGGTTATGATCTCACTGCTCATGGGTTCAAGCCCCGTGTTGGGCTCTGTGCTAACAGCTGGGAGCCTGGAGTCTGCTTCAGATTCTGTGTCTCCCTCTCCTCTCTGCCCCTCCCCAGCTCACACTCTGTCTCTCTCTCTCTCTCTCAAAAATAAATAAACATTAAAAAAAAAAAAAAAAAAGTCAGGTGGAAACTTCCAGACAGCGGTTGGAATGGAAATATCAGATTCGCCACCATAAAAGAAAAGGCTTTTTCAGATACGTATTTCCAACAGGCCACTGAACATACAGGCCAGGAAATTCAATGCTCAGCACAGTAGGCTGCAAGAGAATCTCATGGTGCACTTGACCTCATATGCTCAAAGGTCAGAAGGTGGGCTGTGGATGAGGGTGACGCTTTCAGCTTCCTGTCACAGTATAAAAGTTTGTATTAGTCATCAGGTACTGTCACTGAAGCTGTGAGGACTTGCTATTTCAGCACACACCAGGGGTTGGCAAACTTTCTCCATAAAGGATCAGATAGTATTTTCAGCTTTGCAGGCCACAATGCAATGTTTTCTTTTGCAACTATTCAACTCTGCTGCATACAATACTTAAATGGATGAGCTTGGCTGTGTTCCAATAAAACATTTATGGACACTGAAATGTAAATTTCATATAATTTTCACATGTCACAAAACGTTATTCTTCTTTTGACTTTTAAAATAAATTTTTTGTTGGGGTTTCTGGGTGGCTCAGTCGGTTAAGCATCCGACGTTGGCTCAGGTCATGATCTCGTGGTCTGTGAGTTCGAGCCCCACATCGGGCTCTGTGCCGACAGCTCAGAGCCTGGAGCCTGTTTCAGATTCTGTGTCTCCCTCTCTCTGTCCCTCCCCCGCTCAAACTCTCACTCTCTCTGTCTCTGTCTCTGTCTCTCTCTCAAAAATAGATAAACATTAAAAAAATTTTTTAATAAAATATTTTTTTGTTTTGAAATAGTTTACATACTCATGAGATGTGCAAAAGTAGCACAGAGTTCCTGTGTACACTTGTTTGGATTTTTTTCAATGATTTATGTGAAAACCATTCTCAGCTCATGGGCCATACAAAAACAGGTGGAAGGCTGGATTTGTCTCAACATATCTCATGTTGTAGTATGTCAACCCCTGGTCTAGTGCATGAGGCAAACACAAGCACGGCACTGTCCTCTACTAGGCATTTGGAAAACACAACATAAGAGCATAGACAAGGAGCATGTACATTAGACCAGTGCTCAGGGAGCTTCCTGGAGGAGGTGATGCTTGAACGTCCTGTAACAGAATTGTAGAGGAAGAAAACTGAGCTTAAAAGAAGTTTTTTTTTTTAATTTTTTAATGTTTATTTATTTTTGAGAGGGAGAGGGAGAGAGAGAGAGAGAGAGAGCACACGTGCACAAACGGGGGAGGAGCAGAGAGAGAGGGAGACAGAATCTGAAGCAGCTCCAGGCTCTGAGCTGTCAGCACAGAGCCCGATGTGGGGCTCGAACTCACAGACTGCGAGATCTTGACCTGAGCCAAAGTCAGATGCTCAACTGACTGAGCCACCTCAAAAGGAAGTTTTAAGGGAGAAAATCTTCATGATCAGGGGTTAGGTAATGGTTTCTTAGATGCAACTAAAAGAACAAGTGACCAAAACAAACAAAAGACAAGTAAGACCTCATCAAAATGAAAAGCTTTCATGCTTCAAAGGATACCACCAAGAGTGAAAAGACAGCTCATAGAATGGGAGAATATTTGCAAATCATACATTCGACAGGAGCCTTGTATCCAGAATATATAAAGAACTCCTAGAACTCGACAATAAAAGACCAATAATCCACTAAAAAATGGGCAAAGAAATTGAGAAGGCATTTCTCCCAGAAGATACACAAATAGACAAAAACATGAAAAGATGCTTAATATCATTAATCATTAGAGAAATGCAAAGCAAAACAGGTACCCACTAGAAAGACTGTAATCAAAATGATGGCTATTAACAACTTTCGGCAAGGATCTAGAGACATTAGAACTCTCACAGTCTGCTGGTAGGAAGGTAAAATGGTGCAGTTGCTTTGAAAAATCGTCTGAAGAAGCTCCTCAGAATGTTACACATAAAGTTACCATTATGGCCCTAAACAAAATTACCATACGACCCAGCAATTCCACTCCGAAGTATACACCCAAGAAACATGTACACTTTACTTTATGTTATTATTTTCCAAGAAACACATATACTTTAAAGGTAAATTTTATGGCATATGAATTATACTTCAATAAAGCTATTGTTAGACATAATAATAAAAGGAAGTTTTAGAAATTGACTAGAGGAGAAAGTGAATTCCAGGAAACAGGATGTTTAATTTCTCCAAGCAACTTAATGTACCTGGAGCTGGTGTTGGAAGGGGATCAGGAGGGAGCAGAGTAGAAATTTGGTTGCGGGCAGGGGGAGAGGCATCAATAAAGACCCAAACAAGCCTCTGAAACAGTGGTAGGAGTAGGGTTTGGCCTGACCCCACACCAGAGGAAAGTGGACTCTAAGGCCCCCTCTCCCGCTACTGCTCCAACCTCTATATCCAGTTCAACCCAGGACACTGGTTTCTCCATCACTCAGAGAGCGGCTAAACCAAAGCGGTGATTTTCTTACCTCCTGAGATTTGATAACCTCCTTATCTACAGGGCAGAGTGGGACTGCATTTAATTCTCTGGAGAGAAAAATAAAAATAGAGCTGGAATTAAGAGTTGACCTCAAACACTCTTCCAAGAGCAGCCCCAGCACTCCAGCCATGCTTGACCCCTTTCAGCTCCCCTGAACAGACCTGGCCCTATCTTCCCTCCTGCTGCTCCCTCCCCCAAGAAGGTTGTGTCTCTCCCCCACCTCCCACTGCAGTTTCAGCACCTTCCCAGTCTGCCAAAAAACTCCCATTCATTCTCCAAGATGCAGGTCAAATAGTCAGTCCCCCAGACAGAGTTAAATGTCCCCTGCCGGTGCTCCCACGGCAGTCTTTTGCTTATCCCACTGTGCCACAACCTGTCTCTTCACTAGACTGGAGCGTTCTGGAGGGCAGAGAGTGGGTCCCATTACACACTGACCTCCAGCTCTTCCTCTCTGTACACTGAAGCTTAGTTTAGCAAGGTGCCTGGAACACACAGGTGCTGAATAGACAAACCCATGAATAAACGAGAATGTGCTGTAATAACCCTCTTTCCAAGCTTGGTAGGAAACAACTTACTTAGTGCCCTAAAAAACCCCCCAAAGCCTGCTTCCATAGCTTCCCTGGTCTTCTCCCTCAAAATGGTATGACCCAGGTTTTCCCACTGCCCTAAGTGGACAGCATCCATTGCAGAGAGGTCCATTCTGGATGCGACACCACCTCTGCCTTAAGGCAAGGAAAAGTCAGAGCAACAACTACACAGACCCCCGTGAGATGCAGGTCCTTCCCAACACAGACTGTGCATCAAGGTTTGCCTCGCATGTGGTCTGAATGTCAAGAAAAGGTGACTATCATGAGCCCTGAGTAATGTAGACGATTGTTGAATCATTACATCGTACACCTGAAACTAACAGAACACTGTACGTTAATTATGCTTGAATTTTTTTTATCTTTTTACTTATCGTTCATTTTTTATTATTTTTTCACACCATCAGACTTATTATTCTTGCTGATTTAAGCAGAACATAAAACAAATATGGATCCCAAGGCTTACTTTCAGAGCTACCAGCATAGATAAATTACTACAGCGATCCAATCCGGAAATCCCTAGTTACCAGTAAATCACTGCATGAAAGAGTAAATGAGGCCCTCTTTCCTCAGGGTAGGATTATAATGTTTCTTAGATTTTCTTGAAAAAGACTTCACATTTTCTCAAACATACAGGAGAAATATATTTCCTCTCTAAGCCCTACAGTACCATTTATGTGCTCTCGTCTTAAATATAGAAAAATTACAAATTTTGAAATTGATTTTATAAATGTCCATATTCTAGATAGAACTCTCCAACCTGTACAATATTAGATATTAAACATGGATTCAAAAGAAGTTACTAGGAATTGAATTTTTTTTTAAAGGGAAAAAAAAGGTGACTATCAATAAGTGAGAGGCCAAAAAAAAAGGTTATTCCTCAGGCTCTCAGAGAGAGCCCCTGGGAGAGCCCCTCCTCGCGTTCGCGGTTCTGCGGCCAACCACAGCAATTCCAAAAACCACAATGACAGCCGAGTGGCCACGTTCGACACTTCCATCCCAGGCACAGCCACGCCTGGTCTGGCCAGAGCTGCAGGCCCTGCCCACTCACCTCAGGGACAGGATGCAGTGCTGACAGAAGCGGTGCCCGCACCCCGTCTGGTGCGGGTTGTGAAGCACTGAGTGGCAGAAGGCACATTTGTAACGTTCTTCCAGTTGTTCCACAAACCGGTACTCCGTGTTGGGCTCAAAGTCCAGGGAAATGGAGTTGCCGGAATTCTGGCGGATGAAACCACAGGGGACCCCTCCTTGCTCCTCAGAATAAGCCATTCTGGGGGAGGGGGGTCAAGAGAAGGAAAGTTAAGTGTGCAAATACCAAAACAACTACAGCCATCAGGTGTTGTAGTGGTTGGTTTCCTAACTAGTGCACTGTCACCCACAGGGTCATTCTGTTATAACTTTGTAACAACAGTGACGACCTCCAGCCACTGGAGGGCTCCTGAACAGGGGAGATATCTCGGGGGGTGGTCAGGAGGGAGGCTGGACCAAAAGACTTGTAGCAAGATTTTATGAGACTTCAGCCCCTCGTCCATCAACCTTTTACAGATGTTAAATTATCCTGTCAGTTTGGCCACATGCACGGACCAAATAACTATGTTCTAAGCAAACTCTTATTATGGAATTTTCTTCCGCTCAGTTGAGAGAACTGAAACAAATACTTTGTCAACATTTTTCAGAAGCAGGAAACTTTTATACCAATACATTTCTTGCAATATATGTAGCCACATCATTTCTCACCTGCACTAAATAAGCACATTAACTGCTCTCTCGTCCAATCCATTCTCCATACTATAGCCAGAATAGCATTTTCAAAATGCAAGTATGATTGAAGGTTCTCTCCTCTCATCATTCAGTGGCTTCCCAGGATCTTAGGGGAAAGTCCACAATGCTGAGAGCTACAAGACTGCATGCTCCCCACCCAGCAGCATCCCAGACCTCTCCTCCCCTTGCTTTCTGCACTCCAGCCATATAGGCTTTCTTTTCATTTTTCTAATACATCAAGCTGTCTCCTGCTACAGGGCCTTTGCATAAGCTATTGCCTCTATCTAAATGCTTCCCCTAACCCTTTGCAGTCTTCTTCCCTTCACATTCATGCTTCAAACTTCAAGCATCATATCCTCAGGTAAGTTTTCTCCTTTCCGCCCTCCTCTCCCCTCCCTCCGTCTAATAGCAGAACACCCACTCATCAGTCTATAAAACATGCATGGCCTCCAGGGAGAGGCTAGGGAATAATGGTAGGTGGGTGGCCAGGGGTGAGTGTGTTTCATTGTATAATTCTTTTGAATTTTTGAACATGAGTATATTACCTCTTCAGAAATAAACATTCAAAAACAAAAACTAAACATCCACTGTTCTATGTGTCATAGAATCAAGTTCTGAAATTCAGAACTGCATTTGATTTTAAATTAGACATGCAGGTCACCTGGGTGGCTCAATTGGTTAAGTGTCTGACTCTTGATTTTGGCTAAGGTCATGATCTCATGGCTTGTGGCTGTAAGCCCTGCGTGGGGCTCTGTGCTGACAGTGTGGAGTCTGCTTGGATTCTCTCTCTCTCTCCCTCTCTCTCTGCCCCTCCCCTGCTTGCACTCTCTCTCTCTCTTTCTCAAAATAAATAAACTTTTTAAAATAATAAATTAATAAATAAACAAGTAAATGAATTAGACATGCATTTGTGTATTTCATTTATATCTGTGCCCTTCAATGACACATAGGTCACATCCGATCTTATTCATTGTTGTGTCTCCAGCCCTTAGCACTGAGCCAGGCATGGAGAACTCAACTCTTTGTTGAATTATTATTATTGGAAGGACTCTTTGAAACTCTTCAGCAGGACAGTTATAACTAGTGTTGCTCTCTAGCACAGTGATCTTTTTAACTTTTTATAAGGATTTTCTCTACTTTTGAAATCTGATGAAAACTCTAGACCTTCCCCCCCAAAAAGAGCACACATACCTGGTCTCAGGACCTTTAAGGACCCTCTGAACCCACCAGTGGTCCCCAGGTTAACAACAGCCTTGCCTCCCCTCAAGGCAAGCCTTGCCTCCCCTGGAGTAAGAATACTGTCACTTTTGGCACAGTGCGGGGAGTGGTGCTTCCAGGGCGTCTGGCAGTTGGCTAAAGGATGGGAGGCAATCGAGGGTGGTCCCTGGAGGTGACAGCCTTCCACATGGCTAGGGAACAGGAAGGCTTGGCCTTCAGGCTTGTTTGCTTTGGCTTGCTCTTGAGATCCCTCAAGATTTCCCTGCAGCTGATGAAGTCAACTGGGCCTGAGAGCAGCTGCGCGGCCTGACTGTGCGGGTGGGAGATGGGTGCCATCCAACACCCAGCTCGGCTTGAGTCAGCTGCAGACCTCTCCCCCGGCTGGAGCGGGCTGATATGGGGTGTGGCCGCCATGAATGGAGCAGAGTAAGCAACTGGCCTCTTTCAGCTAATAAAGCTTTCTCTTTGGAGGAGCCCAGCTCAGCAGAACAGGGGATTTTTTTTTTTTAATCCTGGGGTTTGAGACCAAAGCCCCACCTTTTCCTCTCTACGTTTCCTGCAGAACTTCAAGGGTGGTAGGTAAACAGCACAAGATGTGATTGTTCCCCTTTTAACAGGGCTTACTCTTGAGATTTCACAAGCCTTAATTATGAAGGTGAAAAGGCATAGTACTTGATTTACATGCACAACCCTAATCCCCAAGATTCACCTTTCTCTCAGAGAAATGGAAAAACCAACTCCAAACCTCCCTAATCGGCCCTGAGTTCTCTGGTCCCAAGGGAAGACAACAACTCATGTCCCATGCCCATCTAGGATTCTCTCCTAAGACCAGGCTCATGTCTGTGTCACAAAGCATCTAAATTTGGACTCTCAGAGATGTACCCTAAAGCAACGGGCTTGCTCAGCTCCCAAAAGAGGGCAGTTAAGATGTAGTCTGAGTTCAGTCTGAGTTCCCTTCCACCACATTCTATCCTCTTTCCTAACAAAATATTTAATACACTCATCTGTGTGTCCATCTTTCTCTACAATAGCAGTTCTCAAACTTTTTGGTCTCAGGATCCTCCCTTCCCCGCCCCCCCCCCACTTTAGACTCTTAAAAACTGAGGACCCAAAGACCCAGAATAGCCAACACAATATTGAAGGAGTAGAACAAAACTGGAGGATTGACACAACCCTACTTCAAGACTTACTCTAAAGCTATAAAACCAGGATGGTGTAGTAGTTGTGAAAGAACAGACAGATAAATGGAACAGAACAGAGAGCCCAAAAATAGACACACATAAATACAGTCGACTGATCTTTGACAAAGAAGCAAAGGCAATACAGTGGAGCAAAGACAGCTTTTTCACAAGTGGTGCCAGAACGACTGGACATCCACATGCAAAAAAAGAATCCAGGCACAGACTTTACGCCCTCACAAAAAGTAACTCAAAATGGATCACAGACTTAAATGTAAAATGCAAAACTTTTAAACTCCCAGAAGACAACAAGGGAGAAAACCTAGATGACCTTGGGTATGGCCGTGACTTTTTAGAGACAACACCAAAGATGCAAACCATAACAGAAAGAATTCATAAACTGGATTTCATTAAAATTTCCTACTCTGTGAAAGACACTGTCAAGAAAACGAGAAGACAAGCCACAGACTGGGAGAAAATATTTTCAAAAGACCCATCTGATAAAGGACTGTTTTCCAAAACGCACCTCACCCGGGAAGAAGACAAAGAAGCACATGAAAAGGCGCTGCACGTCATATGTCATCAGGAAAATGCAAATTAAAACAACAAGAGGGGTGCCTGGACGGCTCAGTCCACTAACATGGTTAAGCATGTGACTCTTGATTTCGGCTCGGGTCGTGATGCTGTGGTTTGTGGGATGAACCCTTGCATCAGGCTCTGCACTGACAGCATGGGGCCTGCTTGGGATTCTCTATCTCCCTCCCTCTCTGCCCCTCCCCACTCGCCTCTCTTTCTCCCTCTCCCTCAAAATAAATAAATAAACATTAAAAAAGAAAAGCAATGAGATACCACTACTCAACTAGTAGAATAGCCTCAAACCCCAACACTGTCGATCCCAAATAGTGGTGAGGATGTGGAGTAACAGGAACTCTCACTCGCTGCTGGTGGGGATGCAACACTTGGGAAGACAGCTTGGCAGATTCTTACTAAACATCTCTTACCATCCAGGAATCCTTCCTCGGTATTCACCCACAGGAGCTGGAAACTTATGTCCACATAAAACCCTGCACACGGATGTTTATAGGGACTTTATTCCTAACTGCCAAACCTTAGAAGCAATCGAGATATCCTAAGTAGGCAAATGGATAAATGGTGATACACCCAGACAACAGAATATTCTTCAGCACCAACAAGAAATGAGTTACAGTGGTGCCTGAGTGGCTCAGTTGGTTGAGCATCTGACTTTGGCTCAGGTCATGATCTCGTGGTTTGTGAGTTCGAGCCCCACATCAGGCTCTGTGCTGACAGCTCAGAGCCTGGAGCCTACCTCGGATTCTGTCTCCCTCTCTCTCTGCCCCTCCCCTCACTCGCACTCTCCCTCTCTCAAAAATAAATAAACATAAATTTTTTTTTAAACGAGCTATTGAGCCATGAAAAGATGTGGAGGAATCTCAAATACATATTATTTAGTGAAAGAAGCCAATCTGAAGAGCCTACATACTGTAAGGTTCCAACTATACAACACTCTGGAAAAGGCAAAATTATGGAGGCAGTAAAAAGATCAGTGTTTGCCAGGGGGAGAATGGAGGCAGGGAGAGATGAATAAGTGGAGCACAGGATTTTTAGGGCAGTGAAAACACTCAGTATGATACCATAATGGTAGATACATATTCTACATTTGTCCTAAAACAACACCTTATCTGACTAAGGACAAATCCTCCAAGAGAAACTCAATTATTATAAACCATCTCTCCAGAAGTTTCATCAACCAGGAAAGAGTAACTCATCACAGGAGAAGAAACTAGAAGGTGATACCCAGACAAACCTGGTCACAAACTATCACAACTCTTCTAAGGGATCATTCATCTTTTCCTAAAAATCACTCACTCCCCACTAAAAAGCCTTCTTCCCCCTCCCTTTTCCCTCTTACAATGAATCCTGAATTCCAAGCCACCTCAAAGAGCTATCCATTTTTCCCTGGGTATCTCCCATGCATACATGAGTTATATATGTTAATAAACTTGTTTGTTTTTTCTCCTGCTAATCTGTCTTTTACCACAGGGGTCTCAGCTAAGAACTCAGAAGAGTAGAGGGAAAATTATTTTTCCTCCCCTAAACAATGTAGGTTCATCAGCTGTGACAAATGCACCTCTCTGGTGGGGAATACATGCACAATGGGGAGGCTGTGCATGTGTGGGGCTGGGGGATCTGTAGGAAATCTCTGTACCTTCTGCTCAATTTTGCTGTGAATCTAAAACCACTCTAAAAAATAAAGCCTCTTAAAAAATTGAGGACCCCTGAGTTTTTGTTTATGTGGGTTCTCTCTGTTGATATTTATCACTTTGAGATTAAAACTGAAAACTAAAACAAATATATTTCTTGGGGGACCCGGTTGGCATCTGACTCTTCATTTTGGCTCAAGTCATGATTCCAGGGTCCTGGGATCAAACCCTGCATCGGGCTTTGTGCTAAGCATGGAGCTTGCTTAAGATTCTCTCTCTCTCTAAAATAAAAAAATAAAATAAAATAAAATAAAATAAAATAAATTTAAAAATAAATAAGTATTAAAAATGTCTACTTCTTTATTAATTCACTTTAAGATAATGAGCCAATTATATGTTAACATAAAACATTTTTATGAAAAATAGCCATTTTTCAAAACAAAAAAAATAAGTGAGAAGAGTGGCATTGTTTTACATTTCTACGCATCTCTGGGCTTAACAGAAGATAGCTGGGCTCTCATATCCAATTCTTCCACGTGCAGTGTATTACAGAATCACACATCATGAAGCTTTTGCAAAACACCACTGTATGCTCAGGAAAGCAGAGTAAAGATGGCAAATGATATCTTAGTAGTATTATGAAAATAGTTTTGCTCATGCAGATCCCCGGAAAGGGTCTCAGGGAGGCCAGTTTGTACAATTTGCCAATCTCTGTGCCCGAACATACCTGAACTAAGTAAGAGCCCATTAGCTGCTTTCCTGCTAAGAATTGCCCCAGCACCCCCGGGGCCCTTGCTCTATCAGGCTGCTGGGTGGGCCCATGTCTTGTCAGTCTTTGTGCTGGGCGGCCCAGCACAGTGACCTCACAGACAGTCTCCTTGCCCCTGCTGATTGACCAGCAGAGTCCTGAGGACCCGATGCCCCACGGTCCCTCTCCCCACCTTTGTGTCTTGCTCAGCTGTAGTCAGCACGCAGAGGTCATCTACTGACCCTGTGCACTCTCTAATCTGTTATCTTGCCCGGTATTTGTTCTTATGAAATTGAGTTTTTATCTCATTAGATATTTTTTAAAAATAAGCACTTATGTTTTGCTACACCATAGGCACTAGATGTTTTTGGACAGTATTCTTGTATATAAACTGAACTGTGGTATCTCCCAGGGCAGGGTCTGTCTCCTGCCTCTGAAGCTTTTTCGGGCACATGACCAGTCCCCAAAATGGAATCAATTCAAGGTGTTTGTTCTCTGACACAAGACAGTCCCAATAATAGAACTATGAGGGCTGCTGTTTCTTTGTCTAACAAATATATTTCTCTAATTTATTGAACATTTCCAGTGAGTACTCTGTCATTCCCAGGCAGCTATTTAGTGGAAATAAATAAGAGTTACATTTTATTAAAATCTTTCCCCTTTGGGTATAATAGCTTATGTAACAGGAATAGTAAAAAGAGTTCAGTTCTCGCAAATAAGAAAAGTCATCAAAATCACTATCAGGGCTTGTATACCTCCCTATTGGAGTAAACAGTGCCTTTTTCCTTGGGAGAAGATATTTGCAAATGACATATCTGATAAAGGGTTAGTATCCAGAATCTATAAAGAACTTAGCAAACTCAACACCCAAAAACCAAATAACCCAGTGAAGAAATGGGAAGAAGACATGAATAGACACTTTTTCAAAGAAGACATCCAGATGGTTAACAGACACATGAAAAGATGCTCAACATCAGTCATCATCAGGGAAATACAAATCACAACCACAATGAGATACCACCTCACACATGTCAGAATGGTTAAAATTAACAACATGAGAACAACAGGTGTTGGTGAAGATGTGCAAAAAGGGGAACCCTCTTGAACTGTTGGTGGGGTGTTCTCTCTCTGGAAAATAGACTGGAGGTTCCTCAAAAGACTATAAATAGAACTACGCTATGATCCAGCAATGGCACTATTAGGCATTTACCCAAAGGATACAAAAACACAGATTCAAAGGGGTACATGCACCACAATAGCCAAACTGTGGAAAGAGCCCAAATGTTCACCAACTGATGAATGGATAAAGAAGATGTGTGTGTGTGTGTGTGTGTGTGTGTGTGTGTGTGTATACATACAATGGAATATTACTCAACCATCAAAAAGAATGAAATTTTTGCAATGACATGGATAGAGCTAGAATGTATTATGCTAAGCAAAATAAGTCAGAGGAAGAGAAATACCATATGATTTCACTCATATGTGGAATTTGAGAAACAAAACAGATGAACATATGGAAAGGTGGTGGGAAGAGGACAGGGAAACAAACCACAAGAGACTCTTAACAACAGAGAACAAACCGAGGGCTGATGGAGGGAGGTGGGTGAGGGATGAGTGATAGGTATTAAAGAGGGCTTGTTATGATGAGCACTGGGTGTTGTACGTAAGTGATGAATTGTTGAATTCTACTCCTGAAACCAATATTGCACTATATGTTAACTAACTAAAATTTAAATATTAAAAAAACAAACAAACAACAGTGCCTTTTTCCTGCCATTGATGGAACTCACAGTGTGGGCCTCCTGCTGAAAAGTTATTTACTCAAACCTAAAAAGACAACAGAAAATCACATACAATATGCCTTATAAACCTCATTTTTTAGCTTCATAAATTACTGCATCTTTTTCTCGAGAATTTTCTAGATATTCCAAAGGCAAAGCTGTAGATGTCAGGATTTAAGTTCTTTACTTACAAATTTCTTCTGATTCATTTTTGGGGAACACATAATGAGCAGTCTAACATTCTGAAGCAACAGGAGTTTAGGTTTTAGTTACAACAGAAAGGACACACATCTAGCAGAATTCAGTCTCAGGTTTAAAAAAGAAAAGTAGGTCCTTGTCTACTTTTCTTTAAAAAAGAAAAGTAGGTCTGTCTGTCTGTCTGTCCACACTACTTCCACAGGACCCCAGACATCTTGTTTAGATGAATGAAAGAATGTTTTTATAAATCATTTCAGATTTTGTAAGATATAAGGCCAGGAGCTATGCTTCCAGAGTTTTCAAGATCTCATTCTTGGGAGTTACTAGTTACTACGGATGAAATTCCAGAGTGAAAATGGCACAGGCCCAGAGACCTGGGCTCCATCCCTGCTCTGCCACTCACCAGCTACGCAACCTTGAGCAAGACACCCCACAAAGCAACCTCATTTATACATCCCTCCATGGACTCAGTATGCACATGTCCTGGTTTGGGTCCCAAGAGTGCAGAGATCTGTGATACTACATCTGCTGTTGGAGGGTCTCCAAGTCAAGCAGAGGCAAACAGACACAAGAATGATGCATTATAACACGCTTGTAGCAAGTACCACAAAAGAACTGTTTGAGCCCAGGTGAAGGGTAGCTAATGCTTTCTGAAGTGTCTGTGCTGATTTCACAGAGAAGAAAACATCTCACCTGGTCTTGAAGAAGTGGGGAAACATTTTCTACATGAAGGAGATAAAATAATTTTTCAGAGGATATCATAAAAGTTCTGGAATGGTTGATAATTAACTGTAGGTGAAGTGGAATTAAGGGAACATGCCAGTTATTTGCCTGTCGGTTCTCAGGTCCACTCTCTGCTCCCCTGCCCTGGTCTGCATCACCACGTGGGATGAGGGTTGGCCCCCAATGCTCCCTGGCTTCTGGCTAGATTCGGATAATAAGAGACACTGTCAAGACATTGAAATGTGGAGGGAGAAGCCAGAGTATTTCTCTCCCATCTCTTGGAGTTGGGCAGCATCTCAACAGTGACTGGGTCTCCTCCATGGCTGAGGGTGGTCTCCAGCTCCTAAGCTCTAGAGGGGGTGGGCAGCCTCCCGCATGACTCATCTCCAAGTTCCCTCACCCCGAGTCTCCTGTTCGGCTTCCCAGCTTACCTGTATAAGTTGATTCCTGTGTAACTAAATTCCTGTCAGAAACCCCTAAAAAGGTCGCTGTGAGATGTAAGTGTGGAGAGAGAGGGAGAGAGAGGAGGAGCATGGCATGAAGAGCCCTTAATGAATGCCAGTCAGGAATTCCAAATTTTACCCCAAGGTTTAGATCTTTTTAGGAATGCTGAACATACAGGACAGGCCCAAACAGGGAGTTCAGGGGAAGAGGCTGATCTAACACATGAAGAAGGATGACAATGGCCTGATCCAAGGCAGGGGCAAAGAGAAGCCATGTTTGTGAGGCATTTCTGAGATAAAATGCAGAGAAATGGGTTAGAAATGGGTTCCGTGGAAGGGCCGAAGGAGAGGACAGTGGAGGATGACTCCCAGGTTCATCTGATGACACCAATGGGAGAGGATGAAGGAGAGAAGCAAAGAAGCAAGGATGTGGGTAGGGGGTATATCCAGGTTGAGGTCCCTTAGGGACAGTCTTAAGAGAGTAGAGGTGAGTCAGAAGACAGGACAACTAACATCTCTTCCAGAATAAATGACGTGATTCCTAGGAATGGCCACATTTCCTTTGTGGTATATCAATAAGTGGTTTTAAATTGCCCAGGGCATTAATTTTTTTTTTTTTTTTTTTTACTTCACAAATAATTCAGTTGTCATTTTAGTGATGGCATTTGACATAATAGGTTTAGATCTATGTCAGGAAAATAAGATCTGGAGAGAGAAGACATCCCAGAGAGACAGCAGTGGGAAAATTCCTTGGAGCCAGTATTGAAGTCTGCCCTTCCCACTTATACCTGTGGCTACAGCGCAGACCTTGTTTCCTCCCTCCTTGGGATTGAACGGGTGCTCCTTCCCCCAAAGTAACCCCTGTTCAGCCTCATGTGACCCTCCACACCTTACTAGGTCTGAGATCCTTCCTGCTAATGACTTCTGGGGTCCAGAGGGGTTGGTAAGTGTCTAGCAGTGATGGGGAAGGGTTTGAGGACTGTGGGAGAGGTCTACAGCCTTCCCCAAGGCTCATGTGTAAGGGAGGGTCCTGAGATCTGCAGACTCAAGAGAGGCTGCCTTCTCTCACAGGTGGGACTTACAGGGCCAGGTAACAAGGTGGGGGCACAAAGGCTGGGCAGGAGGCTCAGGATGGTCCTTGAGCCATGGGCAATGGAGGGGTAACACTGCACTGGCCAATGAGACCTACCAGTCATAGGATGGGCTGCTAGAAGGCAAACTGCCCATTTCTCAGCTCTGTTCAGGCTTCACCAGCATAAGGAGCCAGCTCCCTGATGGATGCTCACATTCAGCAAGAGGGGCAGGTGCAAGGATGTTATTCCCCAAACCCACCTGAGAGCCAACAAAGTGTCCTGGGCTAAAATTAAAGGAGAAGAGATGTGGTTAGTAAGGAGGAAAAGTTAAAATGTCAAATCCCAAGACGCAGCAACCCGAGGAGACTCTGGAATCTGTGCCCTGGCTCAGACAGCCAGGTGCCCACCAGTTAGAAGGATAGGCAGCTCCCTCTCTCAGTCACCTGGCCTTTGAATTCTGAGATTCTGCTCTTCCAAGAAGAACAGCTACTACCAGGAAAGTGAAAAAAGAAGAGGAGGAGGAGGAGGAGGAGGAGGAGACCAAAGAGGAAGAAGAATAAAGGCATTTTATCTAGTACATTATCCTCATTGCACGAGGGAGAAGTGAGATGGATTTCAAGTGCTTACCAAAGCCTGCATCTTCAATGGCTCAGAAAGATCTTTCCTTGGAAGATGAAACCCCTCAAGAAAACTGCTCAGCCTCAGCTCCAACCCCTGATCTTCTCTTCCTCTCCACTGTTTCCATAGCTTAACACAACAACAGTACAACTGCACTGTGACCTCTGGGAGAAACTGGTTTTATTTTCATTGACCTTTCACCATGCAGGCTAGACAAAGAGGAAGGGCCTTGGAGAAATACAGAAGTAATGAGGCCGTTTTCCATCAGGCATAATGTGGGAGGGAGACCATGCAGAGGCCAGGTGACACCACAACAGCCAGATAATTTGTGACAACAGCTCACCAAACCCACCACCGATCCACGTGACGGCTGGCGTTGGCACTGCAGAAGCAGAAGCAGAAGCAGCGTGTATTTTCTTTTCCTTTTCTTTTCCTTATGCTTTCCCAGAAGAGGGTTTTCTTGGATACAGGATGAATGATGTGGGTAAGATTTTAATTCCTGTGAAGAGAAGTATGACTTCTCTCCAAGTTGTCAGGAAACTCCTGGTTCCTTGTTTTCCTGGGAGTGCAGCAAAGCACTGCTGGTGAAGAAAAGGGGGTTCAAGGGCTGAAGGGCATCCCCGCGCCCTTCCTGGGGCACCCATCTGAAGGTACCCCGTGGCAGCTGCTCCCTGAACATCAGTCTCACTCACAGGGAAGCCTCAGAACCCTCTAGAGTCCACCTGGCTCCAAATGATGCTGAAGCAGACCTTTCAGATTTGCTCTCAGAAACTTAGACCAAGAGAAAAAAAATAGAGAAAACACTACTGCTCTTCCCACGTGAAAGTTTCTTCTTTAGGAAGCTTTGACTCTATCTCTCTGCCCCTAGCCTCAGCTCCCACTCTTTCAAAGCCCTCCCTGCTGTCGGGGTTCAGCTCCTGGGCGAGCTCCTAGGGAGAGCTGTCTTCATTGATCCCCAGATACTCAGAGCCAGCCCTATGCCTGGCACACAGCACTCAGTGTTGGCTAAATAAGGGACATCTAAGATTAACGTGAGGCCTTATTGGAAAGGGGCTGTCAGAAGGAGGGCCACGAAGACAACCTAGGACAAATCTGAATGAGGTAGACAGAGGGCAAGGGGACAATATGAAAAGATATGAATGGGACCTAAGGGCTGGAATTGGATCTGGGTCAGGATTACACGCAGTGAGGCTATGTCTAGGCTCAGAGCCAGCTAATTTACATGCATAGTCTTGTTTTAATCTTGACAGCAGCCCTAAGATGTACGTACATCATTAGCATCCCCAATTTGTTGAATGAGGAAACTTGGAGAGGTCCTATGGCCAGGAAGCAGTGGAGGCCTTCAGGGGATAAGGAGGAGCTGGGGGTTCCTCTCTGCTTCTCCAAAGTCTGACAAGAGGCAGTGTGGTATGTTGGCTAGCACCATGGACTCTGGAGTCGACCTGCCTAGGCAAAAATCTTGATTCTATCCCTGAATAGCTGTATGACTTCAGGTAAGTTACTTGGTCTCTACACTTCTCAGTTTTTTCATCTATAAAATAGTGATAATGATAATGATAATTACCTTGTAGAATCTTTAAAGATTAAATAATACTATACATTAAGGATCAGCTGGCCCACCACTTATTTTTGTGAATAAAGTTTTATCAGAACACAGCAATGCTCATTTGTTTACATATTGTTTATGGCTGGGGTGTTTGTTTGTTTGTTTGTTTGCTACCACAGTGGAATTGATCAGTTGTGCCACAGACCACATGGCCCAAAGCCTAAAATATTTACTATCTGGTTCTTTACAGAAAAAGTTTACTGACCCCCCTCTGCATGAAGAGCTTATAACGGTGGACACAGGAAATGCTGTGATGACTATTATTATTATTAAGCATTTGTTCCCAGAGTCCCTCCATCAAGGTCCCCTACCCTGGGGATGACCTGACTGCCTGACATGTGGGGCACAGTATCAGGCTCTGGGGGCTGGGGAGGAACAAGACACAAAGGGTTCAAGCCTGCTCCTATGGGGCTAACAAGCTAATGGAGGAGACAAGGGAGTAACAAACTACGGTGAGTCCTTTGAAGAAAATAAACAGGATGTTGAGATAGAGAAACAGGAGCAGCCACTTGGACAGGAAGGGCTCACGGAGGAGGGGATACCTGAACAGCGAGGGGAGGAAGGGGAGGAGCAAATGTGAGGAGTAGCAGGAAGGACTCTGCAGGCAGCGGGGACAGCAAGGGTAACGATCAGTTCTGGGAAAGGCCTTGCCATGTTCAAGAAACAGAGAGGCCGGTGTTGCCTAATGTCAGGGACAAGAGGAAGAGCAGCAGGAGATAGGGCCGGAGCCAGATCACATGGGCCTGGTCGCCCACGGGAAGGAGTCGGGTATGTTCTAAGAACACAGCAATGGGAAGCAGCATGAGTACTTCAAGGAGCCAATGGCAGTGTCTGCTTTGGAGCCTAAAAAGACCATTCCAGATGCTGCACAGACAATAGACTCTGAGGCTGGGGACAGGGGTAAAGCGGTCAGGAGGGTGATCTCTATGTGGGGACACTGTAGCCATCAGGGAGAGATGACACAGAACTGAACTATGGTGGTGGCAGGGAAATGGAGCAAATAAATGACCGAATATGAAGCTTGGAGGCAGGGAGGACTGGAGGCTGATGCCAGGATTTGGACCTCAGTACCTTGGGGGAGGTGGTTCTGTTCAAGGAGATGGGGAAGAATGAGGGCAAAAGGAGGGACATGAGGAGTTGTTTTGGTCCATGAGGAGGGAAAGAACCTCATCCCTTTCCTGAAGACAACCCTGCACGTAGGAGACAATGACCTCAACCACTCCCCAACATCTCTTCCCCTCCCCCATGCAACCTGCCTAAATATTCCCATTTCCTTCCCATGTTTTTTCATGCTTGTGTGTGTTCCCTCACTCACTGCTTTTCTGTGAATGCATTTTGCTTTTGCTGTATCCCTATATTCCTACCCCTCTCTGGTCCCCTTGTCTAGGCACAGAAATGATGGTGACAAATGACAGTTCTGATCACAGAGTTGAGTCTGGAGAGCCCATCCCCCCCCCACACCCCACTGTCCCCTCACCTACAGTCAGCACTCCCATTAAGGCTTGAATCACAACTACTCCCTTGCAGGTGGGCACAGCACCTTGCTGATTCATCTTCACTTATATGCGTAAGTTGAACCCATTTCCATGATTTCTTCAGATACCACGCCCTCCCCCAAACAGGGTACTACTCCCCCTCATCGAGGACCCTTCACTAAGCTAACTGCTCTCTCTCCACCCAGAGCTGCCTTTCTGTTGTCATTTTTCTCACTTCTCTATTTCCTCCTCCAAACACATTTTCCTCCTCACTTCACCCAGTGCGTTATTCTGAACTCATGCTTACACTGGACTATCTCCCACTAAATGTTCATTCATTCAGTCACTTTGCGTAAATCTTTCCCTTGCTGAGGACCTACTGCATGCAGACACTGATGGGGAAGCAGAAATGCAGCACGGTGGGCCTGGATTCCCTCCACCCCCACTCCCACCAAGCAGCACCTTCATGGGCCACTTAGCCCCCTCCCCTCCCTTCCATTCCTGGCTCCAGCAGTGCCTGCAGACCTGTGTCCCTCCTAGGGTCCCATGGGCACGTCCCTGAAGCCTTGCCTGCTCTCCCAGTTCATCTGTACCCTGCCCTTGAATAAGCTGGGGTCCCCGAATCATCTGAGTGTTGGGCGGGGACTGGGGGAATGGGTAGGTAGTTTGGAAAAGCATATTATGTTTGTTCCATGACCTAAACTGTAATCACACAATCAGAGCTGCTGATTAGTCTGTCCTAAATCATGGCCATCCTGCCCTTTATGTGGCATTTGGTACTTCCTCCTTGAAACCCCCTGATCCCTTGGCCCTGACCCCCCCACCGACCACACTTCTGCAGGGCTCCACGTGGGAGTCCCCTGAGACTGGATCAGCCTCTGTCCCTCATTCTTGCCAAACTCCCACCTCTCCTCATGGGAAAGGTCTCCTCATCCTAACCGGACTTACTTCCACATGTGGGTGGGGATCCCCACTTCATAACATGCTGGGGTGTCAGCTCAGCCTCACAGCTCTCTCGCCCTCTCCCTTCCCAACCATTCCATTTTCTCATAGACAGGGAGACCGCGATTCCAGGGGCCAGACAAGCAGAGCCGCATGGCAGTCTGGATACAGGGCCAACAGACAATAGTTTAGATCAGGCTGGGCCTCACCCTTCTTAGCCCAAGGGTGCTCAGAGGAAAAGGGAGGGACCTGAGACCATCTTAGGCTACAGAACAGACGTGCCAAGCCACCTTGGCTTGACCTTTTAGTGATTTTTAGCTACCAAAGGCCAACATCATTCTAGCCATGCCTCATCCCCCACACATGCTTGCGCACAACTGCCTCTGTGCTAGGTTCACATCTCCAAAGCTGACCACAGACGTGTGATGCACTGCCCACTGTCTGAGAGTTGGGTGAGGCTGTGGCTGGGACATGAGCTGATGTTCTGTGAGAGGCAGACAGAAAAATCTCTCCTGATCAGCAGTGAGGCCAGCTCTGGCCCAGGCCCAGGGAGGAAGCAGATGGGACCAGAGATGGCCCTCTCGCCCAAGCTTGAGGGGAAAAGCTTCCTGAGGTCTGCTACCCCAGGTATACCCCAGTTGCCCCACCCACACATGGGTGGGCACCCTAGAGTCCTGGTCACAGAACGCTGTAGTCCCTAGTATAACACTGGACATCAGGTTCTTGAGATCAGGACCGCAGAAGAGGGAGAGAAGGAAAGGAGCCCAGGGAGGAGACCCAAGAGAAAGAGAAAGTATTTGAAAGAATGGCTTTCCCCCACAAAACTAAGCCAGTCAACTGTGACAGGGTTTAAGAGATGAGTTAGACAAGAGTGTCACAACCTTTTAAAAACAGTGAAACTCATCAAACCAAATCTTATGCAGAAATATCAGTAAATAAAAAAGTATACAGGGGCACCTAGGTGGCTCAGTTGGTTAAGCGTTAAACTCTCAATTTCAGCTCAGGTCGTGATATCCCAGAGTCGAAGACAGCCCCGTGATGGGCTCTGCTTAAGATTCTCTCCCTCTCTCCCTCTGCCCCACTCCCCCACTTGCACTCTCTCTCTCTAAAATAAAAAAAATAAATAAAAATTGTACAGAGGAACTATTTTGGTTGAAGCAAGGCCTGTGGGGTTTCCTGTGGTCTATACCCCTCTGGCAACTTTTTTTGGGCAATCTTAGGAGCTCCACAGTTTGATTTTTCAAGATGATAAAAATAACACCAGTTTCACACACCCTGATACTTAGCAGTTTCTACTTTTTTTTAAATTTTTTATTTTTTTAATGTTTATTTTTGAGAGAAAGTGGCAGGGAGGGGCAGAGAGAGAGGGAGACACAGAAGCCGAAGCAGGCTCCAGGCTCCAAGCTGTCAGCACAGAGCCCGACGCAGGGCTTGAACTCACGAACTGCAAGATCGTGACCTGAGCCGAAGTCCGAAGCTCAACCAACTGAGCCATGCAGGCGCCCCAGCAGTTTCTATTTTTACATACAACATCATACCCAGTCCTCACACTAACCCTGTGGCAATATCATCACATTTCTGATGAAGTTCCTGAGGCCCCAAGCTGTCAATCGAATTGCCCCAAATCACACGGTGGGCACATAGTGGTGCAGGAATGTGAACCTAGGCTACCTGACACCAAGTCCAGTGCTCTTTGCTCTGTGTCATAGCTAGAGGGAAATGGACCACATCCCAACCAACACCAAGATGGAGGTCTCGAGGAGAGGCAGGACAGCCTAGAGACCAGCTCTGGACCCAGACCGCTGGGTTCGATTCCTTCTGCCATTCACTTACCTGTGTCCTCTTTTCCTCATCTAGAAAATGGGAGAATAGTAGCTGCCTCTATGGCTTGGAGTTAAGATTGAAGGTGTTGATCCACGTAAATTACTAGCACACAGTGCCTGCCACGTAAATAAGCACTAAATATCCATGCATGTCCATCCTTCACTCCTAGTCAGCACTTATTCAGTGCCTGCTGTGTGCACAGGCCTGTGCCTCATTCTACTGAGGGAGAGGGTGGAGTGGGGGTCGACCCCCAGTTACCAGACAGTTCCTGTCCCCAAGAGGTTTTCAGTCTAGGTGGGGGCCATGCCTGTATACAAAGTACACCAACAATGTGCTCTAAGAGTATGCCCTGGAGCATGACAAAGATGCTGACTTGGATACTTTACCCCAAAGAAACAGACCTCTGTTTCAGAAGCCTATTTGTTACAATCTTTTAGCCTACCCTAGTTAACATATTTCAGAATCAGGATCTCTCAGTAGTAGCCAGATTCTACAGCCAGTACCGTGTGAGATGCACAGAACTAGACCATTGGGCCAGCTTCTAGACTCCTCCTCCTCCTCCGCACTAGCTACTCCTCATGTCCCCATCTCTCAGAGGGCCCAGGCTGGTGCTGGACCTCTTCTCTCTGGTGAGCTCATCTTGGCTCCTCCCTTAGATGCCATCCCTGACAGTGCCCCGATGTCTACCTGCAATCTGGACCTCTCCTCATTCCAAGTGCCTAGTCCATAACTCTGTGTTTGTTTACCTGGAGCCCCACCCAACCTGCTCCTCCCATGGCCTTCCTCCACCTCAGTAAAATGCTGTCACAATCACCCTATTGCTTGGACCAAAACTCGGGAGTCACTCACCCTTGACCTTCTTACTCTGCACCCCACAACACAAATCCTCTCGGCTCTTCTTCCAAACATATCAAACCCTGCTCCCTACTTTCAGCACAACCGCCCTGGTCTAAGCCAGTGTCATCTCCCTATGGGGAACAGCATTAATCTCTTAGCTGGCCTCCTGCCCCTGTCCTTCCCTGTACAGCCCAGTCATACCCCAGCAGCCAGAGCTATCCTTTTAAAAACAGAAGTTAGACATGCCACTCCTCTGGGCTCCAATGGCCCCCATGTCACTCAGGGTTAAAGCCAGTGTCCTTTGAGTCCAATGTGATCTGGCCTGTCCTCATTTTCTAGCACTCTCCACCTGTTCACACACTCTAGTCTCATGGCCTCACTTTTTCTTGACTAGTGCAAGCGCCTTAACTTGCTGTCTGTCCCCCTGACACCTGAATGGCTTGTTCCTGCACTTCAGGTATCTGCCCAAACGCTCCCTCTCAAGTGAGGTCTCCACTGATCTCCCCAACTGCAAACACAACCATCCCTGACCACACGCCCCATCACCTGATGCATTCTTCTCCAGAGCACTCCCCACCATCAGGCATGTTGAGGTTTACTTCTTTACTGCCCGTCTTCCCCAGGCAGAGCGCAAGCTCTCCAGGAGGCAGAGGTGTCTCCTTTGTTTACTGAGGTGCTAATACTTAGAAGGGCGCCCATGACAGGCATACCATAAACACTCACAGAAAGACTGAATTCTGCAAAAAGCAGGAAAGCTTCTCTCCTACCTATGCTGCTTCCCGGTACCTAAAACTTCCCATCTTAACTGTTTATTAGTCCTAAAATTCCACCAGTTACAGCTAGACAGAGGAAACTTGAAGGGAGCCTGGGTGGCTCAGTCAGTTAAGCGTCTGACTCTCGGTTTCGGCTCAGGTCATGATCTCACAGTTTGTGGGTTCGAGCCCCACATCGGGCTCTGCACTGGCAGTGTGGAGCTTGCTTAGGATTCTCTCTCTCCCCCTCTCCTACTCACGCTGCCTGTCTGTCTCAAAACAAATACATAAACTTTTAAAAGATTAAAAAAAAAAAAAAAGGATGGCTGACTTGGGGAGAGGTAGTTAGTGTCAGGAGGGGAGGGTCTAGCCATACAGGGCTGGAAGGGCCAAGTCTGAGCCATGGTCCTTAGTCCTACTAACATGAATCAGCCCCTGGTGAGATGTCATAGGGGAAGCCAGGTACCTGGGAAGGAGGGGAAAATGTTGAGGAGGATTTTTAAAGGTAGACAAGGCCAACAATTCAACTCAAGAAATATGTATAGGGCCCTCACCCAGGTGCCTCACAAGGTGCTAGACAGGTGAAATCACATTTGCCAGGGTCCTTTTCTGGAGGCTTCACCATGTGAACAGGTAACAGAGTTGGAGGCCAGGTTTTCCTTTTCAGCTCACTCTCTTATTTTCAGTATCTATTTCAAACCTTTCTCTTCTCTGCAAACCGTGACCACGCCCCCCAGGCCTCACCCAGAAACTTCACTTCCTATTGCACACAAAAAATAGAAGTCTTCAGACCAGAAAGACCTCCACTTCCTGCCACCAGACCTATGTGTCTCCCTGCACGGGGGCCCCTGCTCTGCCCTCTCCCTCTCAGAGCGTGTTAGAGGTGACCTCTGAATGAAGCCAACTTCTCCACCTGTCCTGGACCCCTGCCTCCTCAGGGAGCTTCACATCCACTGTCACCCACCCCCCTTCCTCATCGCCAACCTCTCTCTTTCAGCTGGCTCCTTCCATCACTCTCACACAACCACGATCTCTCTAGAGATCAAGCAACACTAAAAATCCTCACTCTCACATTTCTCGAAAGTTCGAGCTCTCCTTCCTCTCACAGCCAAACTTCTTCACTCACCCTCACCCTCAACACAGTGGAGGGACTGTCTCCACTGGCCTCTCTTCAGTGCAATCCTCAGCCGGCTCGGGCCTGGCTCACACCCTCACCAAGCCACCCAAATCGGTGACTGCTGGCTCACTAATGCCAATGGTCCGTTTCCAGTCTTCATCTTACCTGACTTCTAAGCAACATCAGACATTGTTGCCCGCTCCATGCCCTTCCCCAAACACACACACTCTCCCTTTAGCTTCCCTGAAACCACACTGTCCAAGAACAGAGACAATGTATGAACTAACAACTCCCAACTCTCTCTCTCTCTCTCCAGCCCAGACCTCCTCTGCATCTAGATCCACATGAAGGCTGCCTGCTGAGTGCCTTCTTCCGATTGTCTTACAGGAACTCCAAAGCCAAGGCATCCCAAACTGAACCGATTTCCCCTCTCCTAAGTTGCTCTCCCCAGAGCTACCTCTTGGTAAAGGCCCAACTCTTTTATCTTCCTGCTGTTGCCAGATAACTGGCATCATCCGGGCGATGCCTTCTCTCTCCTCCCCCACATCCCATCAGTCACAGAGGCCCCCAGAGTGTACCTGACAGGTACACTCCGCCTCCTTCTCTCCACCCCCATGACCAACACCCTGATTCAAGCCACCATCCCTCTCACTTGGGCCACAGCACAGCCTCCTACAACTGGTCTCCCTCACCCACTCACTCCTCCAGAGCATTTTCCACACACCGCCTGACTGAGCTTCTGAAAACACCAAGCTGTGTCACTCACACGATCTTTTCACAGCCTCCCATTCCTCTTAACGTTCCAAAGCCCTAATGCATGCTGCGATGGTCCCGTCCAATCTCTAGGGTCATCTGGAAGCCCCCCTCCTCCCCTACCTTTTATTCTCCATTCTCCCTGGTCTTTTTGCCATTCTTTTTTTTTTTTTTTAAGTTTTTATTTATTTATTTTGAGAGAGAGAGAGAGAGAGAGAGAGCGTGAGCAGGGGAGGGGCAGAGAGAGAGGGAGACAGCAAATCCCCATTAGTCCTAACAGTCAGCACAGAGCCCAACCTGGGGCTCGAAGTCACAAAATATGAACTCATGACCTGAGCTGAAATCAAGAGTCAGATGCTTAACCAACTGAGCCACCCAGGTGCCCCTGTTTGCCATTCTTCATACAAGTGGCAAAACTGCCCTCTTTACAGCGTTCACCCCTAAGGCCGGTCTCCCTTTGCTCAAGCTGCTGTCTCCACTGGAAACATCCTGTCCTCCCCTTCCCCTAACCTCTTTCTGAGTGAAACTCACTGAGGCCCAGCTTAAGCATCACATATTCAGCCAGGCCTTCACATGCCTCCTCAGCCACGTTAGGTCCCCTCTTCCAAACTGCATGCTATTTACCATGCTGTACTTCTCCTTCATAGCATTTACTATGACTGCAATTCATTTTTGTATGTCATTATCTGTTCACTATTAACCTGAACCAGCAAACAGAAAGCAGGCCTGGGGCCACGTATTTTTCAAGTTGTTGGCACACAGCAACCGCTCAACTATCTGAGTGAATTAATAGCTGCCATTTTGGGGGCCTACAACGTGACAGATACTGTGGCTAGAAGCTTTACATGGGTTGTTCCACTGTGCACAGCAACCCATTGAGGTGTGGGCACCAGTTTTATTTTCCTATTCACATTCTACCGATCAGGATTATATAACATGTTCAAGGTAACACAGCTGGTAAGTGCTGGGTTTAATATCAGACTGGTCTCCTCTCAAAGCCACTACACCACACTTCCCTCTGTACTCCCACAGTGCTCACTCAGTGCCTGACACACAGTAGGTGCTCAACCAAGAGGGATAGATAGAATAACCCACTATCAAGGGTGTAGGCCTCACCCTTGAGGTCTACAAAGAAGAATTACAATTCCCCTCTTCCACAGGAAAGAAGAAAATGGAGTGAGAGCTTCAAAGGGTCACCCAGCAGTAGGTAGCCATGCTGGGCTGGATCCTAGGTCTCCTGGCTCCTATCTAGAGTGATTTTCTCTACAGCATAAGCATAGCTAGGCACTATCGGGTGGAATTATGCAGGCAAGCTGTGCAGAAAAGAGGTAACATAGCAGGCCTGAGACTGCCATCCTTGGGAAGTTCTGTTTCCAAGGATGGCCCTTGGTTAACATCTTAGAAGGTGGATTTGGGGCCAATTCTCCTAACTAATTTGGGTGGCTCACTGTCCCCAAACTGTTTTGCAAACAATGTGGTTATTCCTAAGCACCTGTTTTTCTTCTGGAAGTCTGGAATGTTGGTATACGTTAGGCAGAGGGTACCTACATGACCAGTCCTCAATAGAAACCCTGAGCACCGAGTCTCTAATGAGCTTCTCTGGTAGACAACATTTCACATGTTGTCACTATTCAATGCTGGAGGAATAACGTGACCCTATGTGACGTCAGTGGTGGAGAGGACTCTTGGAGCTTGCACCTGGCTTCTTCTGGACTTTGCCCCATGTGCCTTTTCCCTTTGCCAATTTTGCTTTGGATCCTTTCATTGTAATGAATCATATCTGTATGACTATACGCTGAATCCTGTGAGCCCTCAGAGAAAATCATCAAAGCTGGGTATGGTCTTGGGGAAGCCTTCTTAACAAGAGATGAATTTGGGTTTTCCTTCAAAGGCGGGGGGCATGAATTAGTAGATTAATACAGGAGGCACTCTAGGCAGAAGAAATGATGTGAAGAAAGTTAGGAACAGGGAAGTCAGGTGTAAAAGGCCCTACAGCTGTTTAACACAGCCTAAGCAGAGCTGACATTGAGAGAATCAAGCACTATGATTGTAAGGTGGAAGACATGGATGCTAGAGAAGTCACATTTGCTCCAATGATCCAGCATCAATGAAATGAATCCAGTGAAGTCACATATATGGAATTAATACCAAGAAAAGATTGAAAGAAGGTAGTGTCTGTCTGTCCACAGCTAATATCCATGGCATTGGACATTTCTCAGAAAGGTCTTCCAGAAGTGCCACTGAGCAGTTGAGGTAACAATCCAAATTATTGGCTTTTCAAATAAACCACTTCAATATGGGGGTTCCAGAATAATCTACTTCCCATCCATTAAAGGCAACTATTCACTCTTTCCTTTATCCCTTTCAAATGCCTTTGCTTAGGGTCCAATATCCCCTCCCATCTCTCTGGCCCACTTCTCCTCACTCCTCAGGAGGGCTTCCTGGAATAACCCCACCCAACTGGTGAATCACTTCTTTTATTCTGCAACTACTTAGCACTTAGGCCTTCACTTTATGTTAAATTACTTGCCTTTAACCCAGGGAAGCAGGGTAAATTTGCTAAGTTGTAGCGTAGGTATCTGCCCAGCCTCTTCCTCAGAATCTTAATGTCATGAAGGCAGAAGAGGGACTTTCATGACTGTTTAGCTTCACTCCACCCACTTGCCTCCATCCTCTGGCCTCAAGGGCCCTCTACAAATGCAAATGGAAGGCTCAGAACACAGCCTGGCTGTTCCCAGCCACCTTCCTTAGTAAGGGAGTGTGGAAAAGGCTCTGGCTGGCTGTTCTGTACCCAGTCAACCTCACTCCACATTTTGCTTACATAGTTGGATCCCATTAAAGGACTTCTCTGCTCCTGGTGATCAAGCCAGTGCCTGTATTTTGCTTCCCAAATCCATTGTATTTCTTCTGCTGGGTCCCTGTGTCACCTTATTACCAGCACAACTATCCCTCCAAGATGGCGGCTACTGTGCCCACACATTATTCTAAAGGCTGGAATCCTGCCCCTGAAACCCTCTCCCTGGGCCTGCGCCTCCATTATCTTATGCCTCCTGCCCTCCTCTCTGCCTTCTGGCTGCCAAGGGCTTGTCCCAGCTTATCCCCACCATGTCCAGTCCCATCCGAGCCCACCTACCTGGCTGCTGAGCTCTGCTCGGTCTAGATTGCCAAGTGTCAGCAACAGGCTAGTTTAAATGATGGGCTCCCTTGGAACTTGGCAGTTCTTTTGTTTGTCTGCTTTTTAATTTAATGTGAATGCCTTTAGGCTCCACACACATTTTCCACCTCCCCAGAAACCCCACAACTCCCTATTGCTATCAAACACATAGAAGAAAAACAGCTTTACTGAGTATCCGCCAGACGCTAGGCTCTGTGTATATATTGGCTCATTTAATCCTTCCAGCAACCCCAAGTGGGTGACATTACTATCTCTATTTACCATTGGAAACAGAGCCTCATGGAAGTTGGGCAACTTGCCCAGATCATACAACTACAACCAGCAAGTCATAAATTCAGATTTGAACGCGGCTTCTGAAGTCCACACTATTTCCACTATGCATTTAGGCGGCCCCTCTGCAGCAGTGCAGGAGAGGAAACAGAAAGGCAGGAAAGTGAGAGAATGCACAATCAAGGTAATACAGGAAAGAGGTCAAATGGATGTGTCGAATGGACGTGAACTCAGGGTGCCGCCCTGGGGACCAGAACCGGCCAGGGGAGACAGGCCAGAGGTGACTGTGGGAGAACAGTGATGTCTGCACAGGTGAGGGAGAACTCAGAGGAAGGCACGGCTTGGGATGCGTGTCTGAGGGGCTCTGGAAACATCACGGCGAAGATTCTGTGTGTCACAAGTCAAACCGGCCAGGAACAGAGCTGGGTGAGAGACAGAGCCTTTCCTGAAGAGTGTTGGTTTGAGCCATGGGAGGACAGGAGGGCTCTAGGGAGAGGAGCACAGGGGTTAGAGGGCCAGCCTGAGGACACAGCCTGGTCCTCATATGGGCACTTGCAGGGAGGGAGGAGGATGAGAAGCTCAAGGTCAATGAAGGGAACGTCAGTGGGGACAGTGGGGCACCCTCCAAGGAGATGGGCAACAGCTGCCGAGCAGGCTGGCGACTGAGGATTACCAGGCCCCAGAAACCTTCGGGCAATCTGAGCGGCAGGGCAGGTGCACAGCGCGGAGCGAGGAATACATAAGTGCAAGTGCTGGCCGCTCTTTCCAGAAGCTTTTCAGTGAAAGGGAGAGAAGAGGGGTTGCAGAAACATGGGCTGTTCCTGTTTAACAGAGGCTGAGCTAGTGGGGCAGAGGAAGAGGTCAGTGGTAAGGGAACGATGGATGGAGCCCGTCAGAGGGAGAAGAGGGCTGCATCAGGGGCATAGGTGGAGAAGGTGCTCTCCCTCCCATGGGTCAGGAGAGTACCTCTTCCCTGAGAGGAAACAGACCATGGGGGAAATCCCAGGGATGTTCTGGACTGGAGAGGAGAGAAGCTGGTGGAGCGCATGTCCGGCAATGAGGCATGGGCAGCTGCTGAAAGTGAATGGGTCCCCCTTCCCTGTTCACACACTCCGGAAGGGGTGCTCCCTGGGCTCTGTCATTCAACACGGGGCCCACAGACCCTGCAGGTATCTGCAGAGGTACCCAGTTCTGGCCACGGCACCGTCTAATCATGTGTCGCCACCTGCCTCCAGATAACAATACGCAGAATATACTCCTCACTGCCGCTTCAAGCTGACTTTGAATTTTTCTGTCAGGACTGGTGAGTATTTTCACTTTTATTTCCTCTCTGGTCCTCCAGTCCACTTCCTCACAAGACAGGGCCTGCCAGGGGCCATGTGGGTCAACTACTGTCTGACCCTCCAAATAAAGCTTTCCTCTGGGCAAAGCCACAAGCTCAGTGGGGCCCAACCCTGGCCTCAGCAGGGGCAGGAACCCTCCAGCCCTGAAGATCGCTTCTGCCCTGGTGCCCTCTACCCTCAGCACACACACAGATGCCCACCTCGCTCTGCTGGGGTGATGACTCCTGCCCCAGAGTAGCCTCAGTAAAAGCCACCATCTGCACAGAAAAAGCTCTTCAGAGACTGGGTCTGCCACAGCTCCCCCCTTCCCTTGGCCTATTAGCCCTTAAAGACCCCCAGTGACAAAGGTGTCAGGTGGCCTTTGATGAATGCCTTTCGGGTTCCCTCACGTTCCTCCTGCCCAGAATTTTGGCTTCTTCTAGCCAAAATACCAGGAGAAGAGCACAGGAATTAGAGTCAGGAGACTTGGACTGGGGTCCTGGCTGGTCCCTACATTCTGTGAAATCTTTCCGGTCACTTCTGTGCCCTAGCTTGCAACCAGGGAAGTGGAAGGAACAGCAACCTGCCTTTCCCTTCTCTCAGGGAGGCCATGAGAAGTTAATCAGGTCAGAAAGGCTATTTTCAAACTGCACAGGGCTGTTCTGATTCCTGGGGTCTAAGCAAGTCCTGCTGACAGCTCAGCCTCTCTGTCCAGAGCCCCACCGAGCACATGTTCCCCAGCCATCGGTCCCAAGGGAGACACATCTCAAATGAATTCCACACAGACATTTGTTTAGGCCTACTCTGTCAGATTCCAGGACCCAAACCAGAATAGACACAGGTCTTGCCCTGAGTTCACTGAGTTGGGGTAGAGCTAACAGAGCAGATGTCTGTCCATGTGACGCCCCAGGCAGAGCCTCCAGGGGACTCTGCTCTGTGTGGCTGGGAGCACACCAGACATGTGTTACCAGAGTCCAGACTGAGGAGGAGGTGGGTAGATTTAGTTGTCTGAGAAACCAGGGTGGGGGCCTGGAGCAGAGGAACCAGGCACCTTAGAGACCCAGGCCCGGCCCAGCAGTGGAACCTCAAGGGTTATTACACTCAGGACTTCACCCTCACCATCTGGGAGACGAGGAGAATAATCCTGCATTGGCCTGATTCACTAGAATATCAGGGAGAACAAAATGAGAACAGCAACGAGAAGATGCTTTAAAAAGGAAAGAGCTTTACAAACATGGAATTATTTTTTCTTCAGGGTCCTCTGCTGAGAAGCTGAGATAATCACAGAAGGTCTGATTGTCTAAGGCTGACGAGCCTTAGGCTGACTCAGAGGCATCCAGCTCCCTCGCTCTGCAGATCGCCCCCACTGAAATATCCCAGTTACAGACTTAGTACTTCCAGTGGACGGGGCCTCCCTCTCCTTTCCGTACTCTTTCCACTGCCCTGCCACCCATAGCCAATGGGTGCTCAGGTGATGCTTGCTGACAGATGGAAACGCTGCCCATCCTACCCTCACGGCCACGGACCTCAGCCCAGAGGACCTGAGAAAGTCACCTCCTCCATCACTGCCCCTCCAGCAGGTCGTCCAGAGCCGGGCTCACACAGGTGACTTTCTCCTGCCTGTGTCCAGGATCTGAGGGCCTACCCATTCCACACAGTTCAAAACAGAATGGTAACGAAAACAAGAAAGCCTCGACAGGGGCTAGATATTTTCTGCTTCCATCTCACAACCAGCTTTCCTGCAGCAGTGACCTTACTATGCAAATCCGAGTAGACCACAGGGAGGAGTGGTCAAATAGTTTTCACCCCACCATCAACTGTACTAACTCCCTTTCATCGGCCATGTGACAAGGGCAGACAGAGCCAGCAGCAGCACCCTGGATTTGAGAGGCCCTACCCAGCCTTTCCCGGCCTAAAATTCTCTCTCACACACGTAACTGTTCTATTCCCAGAAGCACCTCCATTTCTTTGCATTTTGTCTTCCAGAGCCCTTTTAAACCGCGAACGTCTCTAGAGGAAGAAATCATATTCCACTGGCCTTAGTCACACAGCACCTGTGCCCAATAAATATTTACTGAATTAAATTGGTTACTAGATGCCTGTCCTCAGGGACACGGGTCACGGCCCAGGGCTGTGGAGGGTGGGGCTGCAGGGGCAGCCTTTTCCCAACCTCACCGCTGGCCTAGAGCGGCCCTGCCAGCCACGGGGCGATAACTGAGTTCGAGAAAGTAAATCTGAAATAGCCAAATATGGAAACTCTGCAGGAGGGGGCAGAACCAGCCGAGAAAGTCGGCGGCGGGCAGAGCAGCCCAGTGGAGTCAGCGATAAGAGTGAGGCCCCGGTATTCACAGAAAATCTTCAGAACTGCCAAAACCCTGCAGAGCGGCGGCAAGGGGGAAGCGATCTGTTCTGGAAAACCCAGATTCCACCAATCCTCTGGGTGTCCCAGGGCAACTCACCTCCCTAAACCTTGGTTTCTTCCAAGACCCTTCCAAGCTCGGCTTTGGGTGTGTGTGTGTGTGTGTGTGTGTGTGTGTGTGTGTGTTGTGTGCTGTGTGGTGTTTCTAAATGAGCACGCTCAATCGAACAGTTCGTGGAGGTTTCCATTCATTCCAATATTAAAGTTTCATTCCAGAGGGCTCAGGTTGGAGAAGTCCTGCAGAAGTGGAGGGGGCGCTGAAGGGTGCGAACGGAGAGCCTGGGGTTTGCAGTGCGTGCGTGCAGGGCACGCCTGGAAATCACCCCTCAACCTGAACCTGGTCCCTCCAGGCCACAGCCGCGCTCTGCAGCAGCTCCCCAGCCCAGATCCCCGGTCTCCGTCCACGACACACCCTTCTCCTGCAAAGAAAACCCGCTCGGAGCCGCGGAGCCTGGCTCTGACCCTCAACACCCAACTGCACCCCCTCGCCCGCAGCAGCGGCCACCAACCCAGCAGGCTCCCCCGGCCCCCCAACCCCCACCCCGCGGCCGCCCGGCGCTGGTCCGGGACGCGCTAGACGCGAGCGCGGCGGGCGGCCAGGCCCGGGACCCCCACAGCCGAGCGCCAGGTGCCAGGAGGTGGTTGCGGGGCCCGTGCCGCTGTGGCGCTTTCGGTTTCAAAGCAAACGGGACGAGCCGAAGAACGCTCCTCGGTCCCCTCACTCCAGCTCTACAGCCTCGGGGCTTATCACCGCGGCGCGGCCACCGCCCCGGAGGCGACCTGCCGGGACTCACGTGTGGCTCGGCGCGGGGGTGCTCAGCCGGCGCTGGTCCGCAGGCTCGCGGCTACTCCAGGCAGCGACCGGCGACGAGGCGGGGGCCAGGCTCTCAGCCCCCCAGCCCTGCTCGCGGAGCCAGACCGGGGGAGGAAGGAGGGCGGGCCCGGGACCCGGGAAGGGCGGGGCCTGGGCGGGGCCCGGAGCAGTCCTGGCGAGGGGCGCAGGCCCCAGGGGAAGGGCGGACGCGCAGGAAGGTGTCGGGTAGGACGCGGAGAATTACCGAGCAGTTAGAAATCTAACCTAACCACACTGGAATCACAAGTACCTACAAATAAAAAGCATCTCAGATTTTCCTCAAGTGCCTTTGAACTGTACACATCTTACCCTTCAACCTGGGACAACCAAGCTGAGCCAGTCCTTTCCTGCTTTGACTCCCTTAGCTCAAAGTCTCAGGTCTGGTTGGAACCAGTCCTTCCCCATCTTCCTCAGCAGTAGCACCAATTTGCCCGCCCTCCTCCTTGCTGCGTGTCTAGCAATCCTTTAGAATTGTTGAGGTTGACCTTGGACCAAGGGCTCCCCAGACATCTCTTTGGATCTTCAAAACAACCTTGTGAAGTAGGCCTGTTCCTCCTCATTTTACCCATGAGCTGAGGTCCAGAGAAGTGACCTGAAGTGAGGTGCCCGAAGGTGGACACTCAGCAAGGGCTGTAGCTACAACTTAAATCCAGCTCTCCCGACTCCTAGACACAGGCCTCTTTCTTAGAATACTTCTCTCCAGGAGCGTATGTTCTGAATGGTATTTGTAGGCTATATAAATCTCTGTGGAGGTTGATGGAGCATGAAGAGCGAGATTTTGGAATGAAACAGATCAGAAGTCCAATTCTAGCTTCCTCACTTTCAGTTAGGCAACCGTGGGCAAGTACTTGATTGCCCTGAGCTTTGATTACTCATCAGTAAAAGGGGAGAATTAGTAAAATGCACAACCCAGAGATGCATGGGAGCCAGGCAGAAAAAGACAGGAAGGAGGCCCAAGGCTGCAGTCATGGAGGAGGGGGAGGGACATTGGTGCACTACAGAGTTTGTGTGGGATCTGGAGGAGCAGCCAGGCTCCGGCTCAGGCTCAGCTTCCATGCCATCCTGTCCTCCCGTGGTCTCCATTTTTCCACAAGAGCCAGAAATCCAGATTCCAACTTTTGGGTTGGTGAGCCAGATTAACCACTCCAGTGGGCATTGCTTTGGGACTCTAGACCCACCTCACAATCCTGTGTGAAATAAATGAGATAGCATTCCTATATTCCTGACACAGAGTAGGCGCTCCATGAACCTTACTGTCTCTCCCTGTTCCCTTATACATCTTCTCTTATCGTTGCCTACTTCCTGACTCATTACCCACCACCCCCCATACCCTGACCAGCATCTACAAGTCATTGTTGATATGTTTTGTAAGGGTATATCTCCTTTCACTGGCTAGAAACATTTGCAGGTGTGCACTGGGCTCCTTGTACTGTCATTGACTATGATTCCATGGTTTCTCCCCTCTCTTCTTCCCTATCAACTGAATAAAGTAGGCAATTTGTCCCTAGAATCATATCTGAGTTTTAAATACAATGAAATCAGATGCTGGGACAGATAGAGAATCTTTAGTTGTGGGGAATGGGGGCTGCATGACTTCAGGGCTAGGAAGTTTAGAGAGAGGAATTTTCTTTTTTTTAAATTTTTTTTAACGTTTTTATTTATTTTTGGGACAGAGAGAGACAGAGCATGAACGGTGGAGGGGCAGAGAGAGAGGGAGACACAGAATCGGAAGCAGGCTCCAGGCTCTGAGCCATCAGCCCAGAGCCCGACGCGGGGCTCGAACTCACAAACCGCGAGATCGTGACCTGAGCTGAAGTCAGACACTTAACCGACTGAGCCACCCAGGCGCCCCAGAGAGAGGAATTTTCAATAGGTGTTACTATTAGTCAGAACTAAAGGTCATGTTCCCAGCTCCCCATGTTGATCACAGAATCCTGGGCAGGGTGTCTGGGAGAATAGAGAAGACAGAAGACCCTGGGAATAGACCAGTCTGATGGAAGAGATATGATCCCTTTCATCAAGGATCTTGAAGATGGAGGAGAAGGACAGAATGTAAATGTACATAGAAAACCAATATTAAATACTTGCAGGTTATAGCTAACATTTATTATCTTATTATACACCAGGTACTGTGCTCAGTGCTTTGTTGATATCAACCCATTTAATCATCAGCCCTATTTTATAGATAAGAAAACCCATGTCTTGAATAATTTGCTCAATTGCAAAATTCTTAGTTTGGGAAAGGTGGGATTTTAACGTTGGAAGTCTCGTTCTAGGGCTCGTAACCACTACACTGCATGCAAATTCAAACAGAACAACTTTAAGAAGGAGATGAATGTTAGCAATTTTATGTTCTGAAAATATTTGCAATGTTACAAACAGAATCCAGTCTTCAAACTAAATCCATCTAATAAAAATAAGGGCAAGATTGGTATATACCAACTTTTTACACCGAATAAAAGAGCTAAACTTTTTATCTGTCTCATATAAACACTCTAAATTTACCCCCAAACTTCAGAAAGACATGGCTTTCAGCTGTTTAATTTGCTGGATAAATTAATAGGGTAGGTGATTGTAGCCCTGGTTGTCAATGGAAAGATTGTGTTGATGGAGAGGGGAGGACGCCACCTACTGGAACAATAGATGGATGTATTACCTTCCTCAAGCTGCCCTTGTGTGACAAGACTGATCAATACAAGCATTAGTTAGAGCAGAGTAAAAGGTCATACCTTCCAACACCTAGAGATCAGTGAGATGAGAAAAAAGGAAAAAAATTCTTCTTGAGACCTAGATTGCATCTTTAACTTCCATTGTAAGTTACAATGGAAATTCTTTGCCCATAATGGAACCACACGCGGAAAGTGTGATATAGCAGCAAACCACTCCCAGGCAAAAAGCAAAACCTCAGGGTGCTGAGCACATAGAATGCTCACTTGCTCGCTAAGTAGGTCCTGCATCGAGGCAATAAATGAATGAATATCTGTGGGTTTTCTGAATTTAAATTCTTGACCCAGTGATATGTGGTCCCTTTGCTTTCATCAAATAACCTTTACCTCAGTTCTGCCTGTCAGTGAGCTCAGCAAACACCACAAGAGAGGCAGGAAGTGCTGGGAACAGGGAGCTTCTCCCAGGATGGATATAATTTAAAAAAACAAAACAAAACAAAAGATTTGTTTTCCAGATACTGTTTTTCCAGAGGTATATCCATTATCTGGTAGTACCAGAATTTACTTATCCATTCACCTAATGAAGATCATCTTGGTTGTTTCCCATTATGAAGTGGAATTAATTGGCAGTTATGAATAAAGCTGCTATAAATTAGTATGCAGGTTTTGGTGGGATATAGATCTTCATATAGTCTGTATTTGTTCCAGAGGATCACTCTCTCAATATACACATTCCTCCCTCCCCTTCTCTGTCCGTGGTTTGATTGTGTGATTGTCAGCTCTTTTGTTGCAACAATTAGATTTTTATTGTTTTAAAATTAAGCCTGCTGTCTTCACTGTATGCTTGGCCAAATGTGGATTCTGTCCATTTTGACAGTTCCTTTAATAAGATTCACACATGCAATTCCCATCAGTGCTTGGCAAAACATTTTAACATGTTAACTCTGCATAGTCACTGTAAAGTATTAAATATATATATATATGTATGTGTATATATATATACACATATATATA
>NC_064813.1:31274728-31552768 GCF_023721935.1 Panthera uncia
TTATATTTATTTTATATTTTTATTTTATATTTTATAATAATTTTATAATATATTTTAATATATTTACAATATATTAATAATATATATTAAATATAAATATATACATATGAATATATATAAATATAAATAGAAATAAATAATTTAATAATATATTTTAATAATTTTATAATAATTTATAATATATTTTATATGTATTTTATATGTATTTTTATATGTATTTTTATATTTATTATTTATTATATTTTATATTTATATTTATATTTTTTATTTTATATTTATATTTATTTTTTATATTTATATTTATAATTTTTATTTTTATTTTTTATGGCTACATGTAGCATATAGTGCAACAATGATTTCAGGAGTAGATTCCTTAATGCCCCTTACCCATTTAGCCCATCCCCCTTCCCACAACCCCTCCAGTAACTCTCAGTTTGTTCTCCATATGTATGAGTCTCTTCTGTTTTGTCCCCCTCCCTGTTTTTATATTATTTTTGTTTCCCTTCCCTTATGTTCATCTGTTTTGCCTCTTGAAGTCCTCATATGAGTGAAGTCATAGGATTTTTGTCTTTCTCTGACTAATTTCACTTAGCATAATACTCTCCAGTCCCAACCATGTAGCTGCAAATGGCCAGATTTCATTCTTTTTGATTGCTGAGTGATACCCCCTTGTATATATATACCACATCTTCTTTATCCATTCATCCATCAATGGACATTTGGGCTCTTTCCATACTTGGGCTATTGTTGATAGTACTGCTATAAACATGGGGGTGCATGTGTCCCTTTGAAACAGCACACCTGTACCCTTGGATAAATGCCTAATAGTGCAATTGCTGGCTTGTAGCGTAGTTCTATTTTTAGTTTTTTGAGGAACCTCCATACTGTTTTCCAGAGTGGCTGCACCAGCTTGCATTGCCACCAACAATGCAAAAGAGATCTTTCTCCGAATCCTCGCCAACATCTGTTGTTGCCTGACTTGTTCATGTTGGCCATTCTGACAGGTGTAAAGTGGTATCTCATTGTGGTTTTGATTTGTATTTCCCTGATGATGAGTGAAGTTGAGCATTTTTTCATGTGTCGGTTGGCCATCTGGATGTCTTCTGTGGAGAAGTGTCTATTCATGTCTTTTGCCCATTTCTTCACTGGATTATTTGTTTTTTGGGTGTTGAGTTGTTAAGTTCTTTATAGATTTTGGATACCAACCCTTTATCTGATATGTCATTTGCAAATATCTTCTCCCATTTGTCAGTTGCCTTTTAGTTTTGCTGATTGTTTCCTTTGCTGTGCAGAAGCTTTTTATTTTGATGAGGTCCCAGTAGTTCATTTTTGCTTTTGTTTCCCTTGCCTCTGGAGACATGTTGAGTAAGAAGTTGCTGCGGCTAAGATCAAAGAGGTTTTTTGCTTGCTTTCTCCTCAAGGATTTTGATGGCTTCCTGTCTTACATTTAGTTCTTTCATCCATTTTGAGTTTCTTTTTGTGTATGGTGTAAGAAAGTGGTCCAGGTTCATTCTTCTGCATGTCGCTGTCCAGTTTTCCCAGCACCACTTGCTGAAGAGACTGTCTTTATTCCATTGGATATTCTTTCCTGCTTTGTCAAAGATTAGTTGGCCATACGTTTGTGGGTCCATTTCTGGGTTCTCGATTCTGTTCCATTGATCTGAGTGTCTGTTCTTGGGCCGGTACCATACTGTCTTGATGATTACAGCCTTGTAGTATAGTTTGAAGTCTGGGATTATGATGCCTCCTGCCTTGGTTTTCTTTTTCAAGATTTCTTTGGCTATTTGGGGTCTTTTCTGCTTCCATAAAAATTTTAGGATTATTTGTTCTAGCTCTGTGAAGAATGCTGGTGTTATTTTGATAGGGATAGCATTGAATATGTAGATTGCTTTGGGTTGTATCAACATTTTAACAATGTTCTTCCTATCCAGGAGCATGGAATCTTTTTTCACTTTTTTGTGTCTTCTTCAATTTCTTTCGTAAACTTTCTATAGTTTTCAGTGTATAGATTTTTCACCTCATTGGTTAGATTTGTTCCTAGGTATTCTATGCTTTTTGGTGCAATTGTAAATGGGATCGATTCCTTGATTTCTCTTTCTGTCACTTCATTGTTGGTGTATAGGAATGCAACCGATTTCTGTGTGTTGATTTTATATCCTGCAACTTTGCTGAATTCATGAATCAATTCTAGCAGTTTTTTGGTGGAATCTTTTGGGTTTTCCTTGTAGAGTAGCATGTCATCTGCGAAGAGTGAAAGTTTGAGCTCCTCCTGGCCAATATGGGTGCCTTTTATTTCTTTGTGTTGTCTGATTGCAGTGGCTAAGACTTTCAATACTATGTTTAATAACAGTGGTGAGAGTGGACGTCCCTGTCTTGTTCCTGACCTTAGGGGGAAAGGTGTCAGTTTTTCCCCATTGAGGATGATACTAGCATTGGGTCATTCATATGTGGCTTTTATGATCTCGAGGTATGCTCCTGCTATCCCTACTTTCTTGAGGGTTTTTATCAAGAAAGGATGCTACATTTTGTCAAATGTTTTCTCTGCATCTATTGAGAGGATCATATGGTTCTTGTCCTTTCTTTTATTGATGTGATGAATTACATTAGTTGTTTTGCGTTTATTGAACCAGCCCTGCATCCCAGGTATAAATCCCACTTGGTTGTGGTGAATAATTTTTTTAGTGTATTGTTGGATCAGTGGCTAATATCTTGTTGAGGAGTTTTGCATCCATGTTCATCAGGGAAATTGGTCTATAGTTCTCCTTTTTAGTGGGATCTCTGTCTGGTTTTGGAATCAAGGTAATGCTGGCTTCATAGAAAGACTTTGGACGTTTTCCTTCCATTTCTATTTTTTGGAACAGTTTCAAGAGAATAGGTGTTAACTCTTCCTTAAATGTTTGGTAGAATTCCCCTAGAAATCCATTGTTTTTTGGGAGTTTTTTTTTTCAATATATGAAATTTATTGTCAAATTGGTTTCCATACAACACCCAGTGCTCATCCCAAAAGGTGCCCTCCTCAATACCCATCACCCACCCTCCCCTCCCTCCCACCCCCCATCAACCCTCAGTTTGTTCTCAGTTTTTAAGAGTCTCTTATGCTTTGGCTCTCTTCCACTCTAACCTCTTTTTTTTTTTTTTCCTTCCCCTCCCCCATGGGTTTCTTTTAAGTTTCTCAGGATCCACATAAGAGTGAAAACATATGGTATCTGTCTTTCTCTGTATGGCTTATTTCACTTAGCATAACACTCTCCAGTTCCATCCATGTTGCTACAAAGGACTGTATTTCATTCTTTCTCATTGCCATGTAGTACTCCCTTGTGTATATAAACCACAATTTCTTTATCCATTCATCAGTTGATGGACATTTAGACTCTTTCCATAATTTGGCTATTGTTGAAAGAGCTGCTATAAACATTGGGGTACAAGTGCCCCTGTGCGTCAGTACTCCTGTATCCCTTGGGTAAATTCCTAGCAGTGCTATTGCTGGGTCATAGGGTAGGTCTATTTTTAATTTTTTGAGGAACCTCCACACTGTTTTCCAGAGTGGCTGCACCAATTTGCATTCCCACCAACAGTGCAAGAGGGCTCCCGTTTCTCCACATCCTCTCCAGCATCTATAGTCTCCTGATGTGTTCATTTTGGTCACTCTGACTGGCGTGAGGTGATATCTGAGTGTGGTTTTGATTTGTATTTTTGGGGGGGAGATTTTTGATTACTAGTTTGTGTTCCTTACTGGTTATGGGTCTGTTCAAATTTATATTATTTCCTGTTTCAGTTTTGGTAGTGTATGTGTTTCTAGGAATTTCTCCATTTCTTCCAGATTGCCCATTTTATTGGCATATAATTGCTCATTATATTCTTTTATTATTGTTTTTATTTCTTCTGTGTTTGTAGTGATCTCTCCTCTTTCATTCTTGATTTTATTTATTTGGGTCCTTTCCTTTTTCTTTTTGATCAAACTGGCTAGTGGTTTATCAATTTTGTTAATTCTTTCAAAGAATCAGCTTCTGGTTTCATTGATCTGTTCTACTGATTTTTTTGGTTTCGATAGCATTAATTTCTGCTCTCATCTTTATTATTTCCTGTCTTCTGCAGGTTTTGGGTTTTATTTGCTCTTCTTTTTTCAGCTTTTTAAGGCATAAGGTTAGGTTGTTTATCTGAGATCTTTCTTCCTTCTTTAGGAAGGCCGGATTGCTATATACTTTCCTCTTATGACCGCCTTTGCTGTGTCCCAGAGGTTTTGGGTTGTGGTGTGATCATTTTCATTGGCTTCCATATACTTTTTAATTTCCTCTTTAACTTCTTGGTTAGCCCATTCATTCTTTAGTAGGATGTTCTTCAGTCTCCAAGTATTTGTTACCTTTCCAAATTTTTTCTTGTGGATGATTTTAAGTTTCATAGCGTTGTGGTCTGAAAATATGCACAGTATGATCTCAGTCTTTTTTGTACTTACTTAGTGCTGATTTGTGTCCCAGTGTTTGGTCTATTCTAGAGAACTTTCCATGTGCACTGGAGAAGAATGTATATTCTGCTTTAGGATGAAATGTTCTGAATATATCTGTTAAGTCCACCTAGTCCAGTGTGTCATTCAAAGCCATTGTTTCCTTGTTGATTCTTTGATTAGATGATCTGTCTATTGCTTTGGGTGGGGTGTTGAAATCTCCTCCTATTATGGTGTTACTATCGATGAGTTTCTTTATGTTTATGCTTAATTGATTTATATATTTGGGTGCTATCACATTTGGGACATAAATGTTTACAATTGTTAGGTCTTCTTGGTGGATAGACCCCTTGATTATGATATAATGCCCTTCTGCATCTATTGATACAGTCTTTATTTTAAAGTCTAGATTGTCTGATATAAGTATGGCTTCTCTGGCTTTCTTTTGTTGACCATTAGCATGATAGATGGTTCTCCATCCCCTTACGTTCAATCTGAAGGTGTCTTTAGGTCTAAAGTTGGTCTCTTGTAAACAGCATATAGATGGATCTTGTTTTGTTATCCATTCTGTTACCCTATGTCTTTTGATTGGAGCATTGAGTCCATTGACATTTAGAGTGAGTACTGAAATATATGAATTTATTGCCATTATGATGCTTGTAGAGTTGGAGTTTCTGTTGGTGTTCTCTGGTCCTTTCTAATCTTTGTTTCTTTTGGTATTAATTAATTAATTAATCTTTTCTCCCCTCAGAAAGTCCCCCTTAAGATTTCTTGCAGGGCTGGTTTAGTGGTCACAAACTCCTTTAATTTTTGTTTGTCTGGGAAACTTTTTATGTCTTCTTCCATTCTGAATGACAGCCTTGCTGGATAAAGAATTCTTGGGTGCATATTTTTCTGATTCAGCACATTGAATATATCCTGCCTTTCCTTTCTGGCCTCCTGCGTTTCTGTGGATAGGTCTGCTGCAAACCTGATCTATCTTCCCTTGTAGGTTAGGGACTTTTTTTTCCCTTGCTGTTTTCATGATTCTCTCCTTGCCTGAGTATTTTCTGCATTTGACTATGATGTACCTTGTTGATGGTTGGTTTTTGTTGACTCTAATGGGGGTCCTCTGTGCTTCCTGGATTTTGATGCCTGTGTTTTTGCCCAGGTTAGGAGAGTTTTCCACTATGATTTGCTCACACAACCCTTCTACTCCTGTTTGTCTCTCTTCCTCTTCTGGGACCCCTATGATTCTGATGTTGTTCCTTTTTAATGAGTCACTGATTTCTCTAATTCTTAAATCGTGCTCCTTTGCCTTAATTTCCCTCTTTTTTTCTGCTTCATTATTCTCCATAAGTTTGTCCTCTATATCGCTGATTCTGTGTTCTGCCTCATCCATCCTTGCCGCTGTGGCATCCATCCGTGATTGCAGCTTAGTTTTAGCATTTTTTATTTCATCCCAACTAGTATTTACTTCTTTTATCTCCGCAGAAAAGGATTCTAGTCTATTTTCGACTCCAGCTAGTATTCTTACTATTGTGATTCTAAATTCTGTTTCAGACATCTTGCTTGTATCTGTGTTGGTTAAGTCCCTGGCTGTTGTTTCTTCGTGCTCTTTCTTTTGGGATGAGTTCCTTCTTTTCATCATTGTGAAGGGAGAAAAGGAATTAATGAGGTATAAAAATTAAAATAAAAAAATTAAAATTAAAAAATATTAAAATTAAAAAGTTAAACACACACACACACACACACACACACACAAAATTGAATAAATGATGCTAGATCCTAGGTATGTTTTGGTCTATGTGTTGAAAGTGGTTTGATAGATTAGAGAAAAAAGGGGAAAAAAAGGAAATCGTTTGAGAATTTGAAAAAAATGAATGCACTGAAGTAGACTAAAATGAAATGATGGAAGTAAAACAGAATTTGAAAAAAATTTACACAAAATTGAAGAATATAGTAGAAAAAAGTAAAAATATTTTTAAGGATTAAAAGTAAAAATGAATTCTCTTGCTGTGTTCATGAAAAAGAAATGAAATGAAAAAGAGAAAAAAGAAAAAAGAGGGAATCGGTGGACTAAAAATGATGGAAGTAAAGTAGAATTTGAAAAAACTTACATAAAAGTAAAAAATATAGTAAAAAAATTAAAAATATTTTTGATAAAAATTGAAAATAAAAATGATTTTTTTCTCTTTCTGTATTCATGAAAAAGAAAAGAAGTTAAAAAGAGGAAAAAAATTGAATAGATGGACCTGCTAAAAGATTTAAATACGACTGAAATTACTTTGTTTTCCCGTAGAAGTCAGACTATGAAGTGCTTTTTAGTCCATAACTATGCCGGCGGTGAGACTTGTGTTCTTGAAGAGCAAGGTTGGCCCAGTTGGGTGGGGATAAGTGTAATGGCTCCGTTCGCCAGTTGATGGCACTGCTAGCCTACTGGGGTGGAGTGTTGTGGCGCTCCTAGGTGCATATGCGCAGGTGTGGAGCAGTGAAAATGGCGTCACCCAGCTATCTAGTCTCTAGTATCGGAACTCTGTTCTCCCCCATCAACAATCGTGCACCCGTCCTCTGTTTCAGCTTTCGTCCACTCCCCACTTTTTCACTGTCCATGACTAAGCCCCAGGAAGTACCTCTGTCCCTAGTTTTGTCTCAGATGTGACTGTTTTTCCCAGCCCCTTACTTCTGAAGGACTGCAGCTTTGAACCATTCTGCCCCTCTGCAGGAGGGTCTTGGTGTCTCACCAAGCAATGGTCAAATGTCGGCTGCACCCAGGAACACTTGCTGGACCCTGCTGTTGCCGGTGCCCTGAGACTGTGACCAGGTGCCAGCCCACCCCAGAAAAAGTTCATGAGATAGTATAGCACCAGCGTTTCAGGGATTATGGAAAATCACAACACACATCTGGAACCAGGCTTCACCCTTAACGACCTTGTTTCAACACCAGCAAATGTGGGCGTTCTCTGGGTCTGCTGGGACCAGGGGTCCTCAATAGTTTCTACCAAATGTCCTTACAGCCATGGAACTGCTGCTATTCCCTGTGTGGCCCAGGAACCTCCTGGACCCCACTCTGCTCCTGGGGATTCGCCCTTCCCACCAGAGCACCGCCAGGTATCGAGCTGCAGAGTTTCAGACTCTGTGCTCCCCTTGTTTACAGTTTTAATGGAATTTAAACCCTCTCCTTTCTTCTTTCTCCCTTTTTAGTTTAGTTCCCTCTAGCTGCTTTTGGGTAGGGGTGCTTTACCCGTATTCTCCCTCCCCACCATGTCTTTGTCCTCTCTCCCCCCTCAAAAGCTGTTCCCTGCCCACCGCGGCTCTTCAGTCCCCAAGTTCACCTCTCCGTGCCATGTACCTGCTGAATTCTGTGGTTCAGGTTGTGCAGATTGTTGTGTTAATCCTCCAATCAGTTTTCTAGGTGTGCAGGATGGTTTAGTGTTGGTCTGGCTGTATTTCCTGGACGTAAGACACACAAAAAGCTTCCATGCTGTTCCTCCATCTTGGCTCCCCCCCTATTTTTCATACATTTTTGATATCTGCTTGATGGTTAAGAAATTTCCCAAATCCCCATAAAACCCCACAGGTTAGAAAGGCTCCTGTTCAGTTCAGTAGTGATGGGTTATTGGACTACTTGACTGGACTGAAAACCAAAAACAACCCCAGTTCTTGAGGAGGGTGTTTAAATACCTGTCAGTTATCTATTGACCATCACATAGCTGTTGCCAGTGGCTGGTCTGGGAACAGCCTTGGGCTGGAAACAATGAACTGCCTTCACTGAAGGGAGTCTTAGGGGGAAGTAGACCTAACTGGGCTGGGGAAAGCATTATGTATTCGGATGGCTTGCACTAACTTTCCGAGTGTACCCTGTTGGCACTTCCATGACAAATGGCGACATGGGAGAGGACAGTCCTCCCATGAATTGTCAGTGTGGACCGGAGTCTGGTCACACCAGGCAGAGGCTGTTTTGCTTGATGTACTCCTTCCAAGTGGAGTAGACACATTAATTTCTATACCAACCAGGAAACCAGGAAACCCACCAGGGATGCAGCAAGTGGGTTTTGTTACCCCAAATGGTCACATGTGCTGCTTGCCCCTTCCTTTTCTGCAACCACCTCGTCATGTCTGATGCAGTTCTTCCATACAGGCCCTCTCTGCAAGGCACAGAGCTGGCCTCTGAGTATTTACTGAATGTGTCTAGGGGTAATTGATTTGTGGGAAGTGTGTGCTGATCGAGCTTTTGGGTTTGTGTCTTACTTTAATACGGGTCTTAATAGAGATGATTGCCTGGCCATGGGAAGCAGCATTAAGTATCTGTGGGTGGCTAATTGCTTTAGCTTAATTAGAACTTGAGGTGCTTTCTCATGTCGTATGAAAGGATTTAAGACCTCGGCTCTTCTAAGATTATTTCAGCCTTACTAGTACAAGTTTTCTAGGTAGTGCTTGCAGCGTTTTTGTGAGCTTGGGGGCACCAGGTAAGCAACAAGATGTGCCAGCCATGTTGTGGGCCTAATTTCTGTCTCTAAGAGGGGGAGATGAGACATTTTGTCAAATGAAATACCTCATTATATCAATTACAGAAAATTTGTTAAGAGTGGTCAGTTAGAAAATGGGCCCCGTGTCATGGGCTCGCCAAAGGCTTTCAGATATGAAGAGACTTCATTGCAACTTTTTTCCTGGAAGAAAAGAAAAAAGAAAGCGAAGATAAGCAGTTTGTGTTTCCAAAATTGTTCTTTTAGGAAAAGCGTAATTTCCTGGGTATAGTCTCTGAGGGAAACCTCAATTATTATCACCTCTTTTCTTTCCCTTACCTTCTCAGAGTTTTACGATCTTCCCATTTCTTTTTTTAAGAAGTGTAATAATACACAGGTAGTCACCTCTGCATTATGCAACCAAGTGTGATGTTTAAGTAGGCAAGTCTACTTAACTGTAATCCTATTTCCGGAACACTTGTTATTTGCCAGGTGCTGTGATAAGTGCTCCATCCGTGATTTCTCCTGCTCGTAACAACTTTGTACTTTAGAGATTATTATCTCCATCTTGTATGGAATGAACTCAGAAAAGGTAACTTCTTGGGTCACCTGGGTGGCTCAGTTGGGTAAGTGTCCGACTTTGGCTCAGGTCATGATCTCATGGTTTGTGGGTTCGAGCCCTGCATTGGGCTGTGTGCTGATAGCTCAGAGCCTGGAGTGTGCAACGGACTCTGTGTCTCCCTCTCTCTCTGCCCCTCCCCCACTAATGCTCTGTCTCTCTGTCTCTTTCTTTCTCAAAAATAAATAAACATTAAAAAAATTAACAAGAAAAAAGAAAAGGTAACTTCTTTCCCCAGAACATGGGGCTGGTAAGCAGGAGAGACAGGATTTGGATCCAAGCCCCTCTGAATTAAATGCTAGGTTCTTCCCATGGAGGCCACCTGTGGTCGTGTGGGCTGAGAACACAGACCAGCACAGCAACGCCTTGAAAATTCTCTCCATAAATTTTAACAGGTCAACAGTTTCTGCAGTGGAAAGTTTTTGTATGCTTGTTGTTGTTTTAATTTAAGAACAAGATTACGATACAGACTTGTGGGACCAGGTGCTTTGGAAATCAGCCATTTTTCATCAACCTGTCACTAACAGTTACAGCTGTTCTGCTTTCCACGTGACACGTCTGACAAATTGTGGTGCTAACAGCAAAGCTATTGTGCTCTGTGTAATGTGGTGGTAATTATCCTTGTAAACTCACATTCTGAACAACCTTTGTTCAGGACAACTGCTGATGTCTTCTTGGATTTATGGGCCCTCTTTTACCTTGCTTTGCCTGTGTGCACACATGTGCACACTTTCATCCTTACTGCTGGCTCACAGGATTGGACCGATGCCAGAGCTGGGCTCACTGGTGGTAGGGAACATTGCCCACAGCCTGCATTTGTGCCAAGGGGTCATACCTCTCTCCCTTTCTAGTCACTCTGGCACTCAGGCCCAGCAGTCCCTAAGGAATAGAGACACAAAAGCCAGTGCACTTTTGAAGTAATGGTTACTTTGTGAATTTTTCCTCTTTGTGTTGAATTTTACATGTGCTGGTAATATTTTTTGGCTATTCTGTGGCATTGTGTTAGCTATAATATAGGTTATCCAGAAGCCTCCTGTTGTGTCTCCTCTCTGCTCTCTGGCACTGGATATCTCATGATAACTTGGCCAGTTCCCCAGAGAATGTCAGCAAAAGTAGGAAAACTATTTTCAAGCTTGCCCACCTTTCTAAATTCTGATGAAAAGTTGTAATAGGAAGAGGTGAAAACTATTGGCTAAAATGAGTTTTTGCATAATACAGTCTAGTTCTATCCATGTTGCAAATGGCAAAATTTCATTTTTTTATCACTAATATGCTAAATGAACTAAGTCAATCAGAGAAGACAAATATATGTGGAATTTAAGAAGATCTCAAATACAGAGAAGAAACTGAGGGTTGATGGAAGGGCGGAGAAGAGGGGGGAAATGCGTGATGGGCATTGAGGAGGGCACTTGTTGGGAAGAGCACTGGGTGTTTCATGTAAGCGATGAATCAGGGAATCTACCCCCAAAACCAAGAGCACACTGTATACACCATATGTTAGCCAACTTGATGATAAATTATATTTAAAAAAAAGAAACAAAACAGATGAGCATAGGAGAAGGGAACGAAAAATAAAATATGATAAAAACAGAGAGGGAGGCAAACCCTAAGAGACTCTTAACTATAGAGAACAAACTGAGGGTTGCTGGATGGAGGTGGGTGGGGGATGGGCTAAATGGACGATGAGCGTTGAGGAGGGCACTTGTTGGGATGAGCACTGGGTATCATATGTAAGAAATGAATCATTAGGTTCTACTCCTGAAACCAGTACTACACTGTACGTTAACTAACCTGAATCTAAATAAAAATATAAATAAATGAGTTTGTTTGTGATTAGGCTGTGGATATAGGTGATCTATGATGTCTCACTTCCATTCTGACATCTTGACCTGGACCAGGGGCTAGGCCAGCCCCCACCCTGATCTCCCTGACCTCCTCATGTGGGTCTTTGGTCCCTTGCAAAGGCTCACCCTGAGGTGCGGTGAGGCGGCTCCTTATATCTTGCACATCTCCTGTGTGCTGGTGATGCTGAGATGAGCAGAAGGCCACCCTAGCCCTCTGTGTGACACCTGGGAGAGAATGTTCCCATTCAACAGGCATATGCTGAGTGCCTCCCCAACAGACCCGGAGCTGTGAGCTAAGATCTGCTTGCTATGGATGGCACTTGCAGAGAGTCTGAAGGGGGTGGGGGCAGTGGGAAGGACAGAGACAGGTCCCATCCCCCACCAGCCAGGGACGAAGGCCTGGAGATGGAGCCACCACTGTGGGCCAAACCTTGCCCAGGCCTCCCAAGGATCCCACAAAGAAGGACTGCCAGAAGGAAAGAGTCTCTTTATCTGGGACGTCTCAGGCTAGGGACACGACCCTGTCTTGGGAGCTCTCCAGGGAGAATTTGATGGTGAGGAGACAGTTCCCATTTTCCTAATATGGGCTTTGCACTTTTCTGATTCTCTCCTCATAATGTCATTGCTGTCATCCTGTCATTATAATTAAGCCACATTCATTTCCTTCCTCTCTGATAATGGCAGAGGGTCTAGACATTGTACTCCTACCCCAGACACATTCCACCCCTAAAGCTGAACATCCGTCTCCTACCTCAGCACCGCACACCTGTTTCTTTGGATTCGTTTCTCTCTTGCCTGTCCTCCCCCACCTCAGCTCCTTAAAACCAGAGCAGAATGTCAGTGCTGGAGGGACCCTATAAGTGTCTATTTAGTCCACATCAGCCCTCCTTCTGGTTCTTCTGCTGTGCCAGATCTCGTCCTGGTCATTGTTTTAGTCAAGTCCCCCCTTAGCCCAGGGGATACCCGAGACTAGCTGGCTTCCAGACATCACCTTCTCTCCTGGGGAAGGGACACTAGTAACCTGCACACCTGGACATTTGAGCCCACTACCTCACCCACCTCCAGTATGCTTTGTGGCTTCCTTTCCGCTTAAATTGTTATTTGCAAGCAAATAGAGACTTTCCCTGCCTCCTTCATGATCTTTTTCAAACATTTCTTGTTTCTTTCCATTTCACTTTTTTGAATATGCTTTTTTGCATTCTATACCAATAACGTGGTTTTTCAAAAATGATATGGTGCTCCTCCCCCAGGAGGCTGTAAATATACTCTTAGGAGACTTTAAACACATAGTAGACTCTTAATAAATATTTATGGCTTTGTTGATTCTGAACAATCGAGGAGCCTCTAGAGTTTTGGAAGTGGTCTTTAGTGCCATTGGCAAAGCTTTATTAGTTAGGATATGGATTCTGCTGCTGGACAGAGACAGAGAGTACTGGTAGCATCAACAAGGGATATGTTTCCTAAAAGTTTAGGGTTGGTCTGGCTGCTCTGCAACCATTAGAGACCCAGGCTTCTCTGGTGTCTACAGCACATGCCTTCTATATCTGGATTCCATATGGCTGTTCTGGCTTCAGCCATATGTTCTTTTTCAGAAAGCAGAAAGAAGGGGAAGGGAAAGGCTAGAAAGTTGTACCATATTATTTTTGTTCATATCACATCGGCTGGAACTTGGTAACCTGGCCACACCTAGCTGCAAAGGAGGTTGGGAAATGTAGTCTATTCTGGGTGGTCACGTGGTCAGGTGGAAACACAGTAATACAGACAAAGAGAACAGCTGTTGGAGAGTGAAGCAGTGTCTGTCTGCCTCAGCTTTCCTCCCTCTTCTCATCTCCCTTCAGTTGACCCCAGCAAACATTACAGGCACACCCTGTTGGAGCTTCATCCCTGAATAGCTGGTTGAGAGACTTTGGTTCAAGTCCTGGATCAGCTCTGTGCTTTGGGTTGTACCCTTTAATTTCTGTGGATTAGGGGTAAGAGGCTCTCCTTATTATCTCACTTAGTATAAGTGAGAACTAATGACATAATGATGTATGATAGCTCTTCGAAAGAGCTGGAAATTTTACTTTCAGATGTCGGGATTTTATCGTTGTTAGTAATAGCTATTATTTCTTGCTCTTCCCAGTTAATTTTTCTTTCCTATTCTCAGAAAAAAAGAAAATAATAATTGCAGCTCCCTTCTCAGGAACATGGAAGTGCTGTTTAGTTTCACCTTTGGTTTATGTTTATTTGGGAAATGGAGTACTATCCAGAATGCTATGGGAAAAGAAACTATTCTTTTCTAATCTATTCTTAGAGGTTTATTCCTAGCCAGCAAATCAGTTTATTTTTTTCTCTAGAACCTGATTTTTTTTATTTCTGCCTGCCACTGTGCAGTTCACATGAGTATCAAGCTGCTTTCTGTCTTCTACTTGCCTTTTTCCTCTCCTCCAGAAAACTCTCTGGCTACTCCCTCCTGGTTTTCAACCATTGGTTGTCTTCATGCTCTTAGGGCTAATGGACTCTACTTTGGGTTTATTAGCTTGCACTTAGAATGTACTGCTCTTTAAATATTCTTGTGACTTCCTAGTTATCTGTCTTGCCTCGTCTATATTTTGTTAACTCCTCTGAAGCTTTGAGCTTCTGGAAGGCAGGGCCTGTGGGTCTCCTGGGCCTTCCCTTTTCTCCTTTGTGCCGGGGCACATGCTGTTGAACCTGGGAAAGAACATGAGCTTTGGAGCCGGGCACTTCTGGCTTTCAGACCCACCTCTACTCCTGATTAGTGCCTTCACTTTTGGCACTTGCCTCAACCAAAAATGGAGACCCCAGACCCTACATGACCAAGTTTGGAGGTGAGACATTGAAACGTTGCAGCATACCTAGCACAGTGCTTCTCACATGGGGTGTTCAAACAATGGTAGTTCTCTCCCTAGTCCTCCTGTCCCCCTCTTCTGCACATTTCTAGGGCTCTCCAAACAATATGTCTCAGCCATTTATTAGTTATTCAGGTGCGCTGTACTTTAAGAGAATTTGACCTTGCATGGAATATCAGGTGTATTGCACTGTTTAAGGTACAGGTCACTAAAATACACACACCTGGATGTGAGTTTCTTTAGCCGTAAAGCTCTTTAAAAAGAAAATTTGTCCTGACTTCAGAGCAAGTTAGAAGAAGCTCTTAAAAATGGAGAAAGGTATTATGTATGGTTGGAAAGCCTCCCAGGCATCTCTGTCCAGATCTGACTGGCGGGATCTTCACTGGGCAGGAAATAATGCCATGAGGAGTGAGAGAAGGGGCTTCTCCTTCCCTGGAGAAGGAGAGCAGGGGCTAGAAACACAGGTGCACTGGGCACCCGGAATGTGCCAGGTGTCATGTTGGGAACTTTACCTTAATCAGTAACCTCATAAGTGGGCGTTATTATCCCTGTTTTGCAGCTAAGAATACTTAGGTTCAGAGACCTGACATAACGAGATCACAGGTTAAGAGGCAGCTTAATTGAGTTTTGAACCCAGTTTTATCTGACATCAAAGTTTCACTTCGTTTTGTTGCTTCTTTTGCTGATTATTTTGGAATATGGGAGCAGAAAATGTTCTCTGTGGTATGTGTGGTGTTGGGAGACAGGAGAAAGAGCTGGGGAGAGAAGGGGCAGTGGAAGGATTCCAGAGAGGGGGTGCTTTCCTTGGAATCCTTCCCTATTATTTTGAGTTACAATCACAGTGACAAAATATCTGAGTATGTGTGTTGTGGGAAGACATAATCCTCATTCATAGCGGGACTACCGCACTGGGCAGAAGAATTTACAATAAAAGTCTTGAGATGTCAGGGAATTCTGCCAATGGGAAGCCAACTGGATGAGGCCTATTGTTCTTGATCTTACAGATACCCATGTCATTCACAAAACTTCTTTTTCTTTTTCATAATACAGTTTCCATTCAAGTGAATATTATCATGTGGAGCTGTTGCTTCTATGTCTTTTGTTGCCTTTGAAACTCTCAATGTTCCACAGAACAGGTAGCATTCTCTCCAATTTTTGGGTAAGGAAATTGTGGAGTCACTTGCTGAAGGTCACACAGCCAGTCAGAAGCAGAGCTGGGCTCAAGCCTGGGTCATCGCCCTTGGCTCAGCGCTTCCCCTTTTTGCAGATCTCCATGGTAGCCGTTGGTACTGGTAGGCACGGCCACAGGTTATGACAGCTGGCCCCTTGATGGGATGCCCTCAAAGCTTGATGAGAAGAAGTGACGGTGGGTGAAGAATGGGTAAGGCTTCCATTCTATTTTCAGCGAAGGAATTTGATTCATCAAGTTCACACCTCTTGGGCTGCTTTTTTAAAAAAATTTAATTCAATTTATTTTTTAAATTTACATCCAAGTTAGCATACAGTGCAACAATGATTTCAGGAGTAGGGCTGCTTTTTATAAAGCCTTTATTCAATGTGGCTCTCCACTGATAGGCTGATGACTACAGACAGCCAGAGAGAAATCACACAGAGGAGAAAATCATTTTCCCCCTCCTTCTCTAAAACCTGAGAGGAGGAAAGCCCACCAGGGAAATATGAAGTATGGTCCCTGAGAAAACAAATGTTAGATTGACCTGCCAATTCCCCCCAACCCCGGTCAATCAGTGGTTTACCTGAGTAGCCCTTTGTTCACTTAACAAATGGTTTTTGAGTGTCTGCCACATGCCAGGCACTGTGTAAATTCTGAGAACGAAGCAGTGAATGAGTCCAAAGCAGGCTCTGCCCTCCTGTTGCTCATGGTCTGCTGGGGAGCCAGATGAGTATATAAGAAGTCGCGGTGAAGTGAGGTGAGTCTCTGCTAAGGAAAGGATAGGTTGTTATGGGAACATGGGCAGGGGCACCTCACCCAGGCAGGGGTCAAGTGGGAGGACAGAGAGTCTATGCCCCGCTCGTTTGGGAAGAGCCTTGGGAAGACATCATACCTTCCTCAATTTGCTTATAATTTAGCTTGGGAAATACAATTGCAAACCGGAGAGACTGTGTGAAGATGGAAAGTAGGACAGTAGTCCCCACTCCCTGTCATCTGTGGAAGACACATTCCATGACCCCCAGTGGATGCCTTAAACTGCAGATGGTACCGAACCTATGTATACTGTTTTTCCCATATAAACCTATGAAAAAGCTTAATTTATAAATTAGGCACAGTAAGAGATTGACAACAACTAATAATAAAATAGAACAATTATAACACTAGATTGTAAACGAAAGTTATGTGGATGTGGTCTCTCTGTCAAATGTCTTACTGCACTGGGTTCATATCATCCTTGTTCTTGTGATGACATGGGATGAGAAAATGTCTGTTGCTGAGATGAAGTGGGGTGAATGACAGAGGCATTATGACATACTGTTGAACTACTATCAACCTTCTGACAGTAGACAGAGGAAGGGTCATCTACTTCCAGACTGTGACTGACCATGGGTTACTGAAGCCACAGATAAGGAAGGGTGGGGTTGTAACGACTGTAGATGTTTGTGAAATAGAAGTAGAGCCTCTTGCTTCCAGATCTCTGGGAGGGCAGTGATTTTTTTTTTTTTTTTTGGTAAAGTGGAGATGAGAGTGACATTAAAGAAGAAAAAATTTACTGACCAGCGAATAATAGGATTGTCAGGGCTTATAAAGATGGACAGGTAAGAATAGTGCTAACAATAAGCTAACCATGATGTGCTGTGTATAGAACACTTCATATGAATTTGTCATGAACTCTCCTAACACTCCCGGGTTGCTGGTGTTCTTATCCCAGTTTCGCGGGTGAGGAAGCTCAGAGCAGTCAGGTATGTTCCCCTGACTCAACCTCTTGTGACTGGTGGAGTAAGAAATCAAACCCAGATCTCTGGCCCCCAAGCTCATTGTCTCTCCATCATCTGTATTGCTACCCCAGTCACTGTTGCCAAGGGAGGATGGCCCTGAGGGTATCAGTGACATAGCCTGGAGCAGAAGGCTGCCGAGAAAGCAGCCACCACCCCTTCCTGTGAAATAGGACAGCAAAAAGAAATATGTGCTGATCCAAGAGGGACCAAGTCCCCACTCTGTGCCTCTTGGCTTTTCAGCACCTCAGTCTCCTTCCTGTGGTGGGCTAGTTCTTGGTGACCACCTCCAACTATCCATCATGTGCCAAGAGACAGGGATGGCCATGAGTTGTAGTGGGGCTAATTTACTGAATTTCTTGAACACCCAGATCTCAGTGTTTTGGTGTGCCATTTAGAAATGTCATTGCAATGCAGACTTTATTATCTTTTTTACTTGGAGGACATTATTAGTGATTTCTGGATTAACTTGCTCAGTTTGTTAAGCTAAAGATGCCACAGTCACGATACTGCCCAGCTTCAAAGCCTGTCCCCTTTTCCTGGGAAGCCCCCTTTTCAATCAATGCTGCTTAGAGAGGAGACCAACTCAGAAATGAGGATGGTTTCTGAAAGCCATTTCCATTGCCAACGAAACTAGTTAAGCTGTGTGTGCAGTTGACATTGGGTCAGGAAGATCATTTTCATTTCTAAAGTCATTATAATGTAGATAGTCCATGGGCACAGAAGACCTGAGCATGGCTATGAATCCTGACTCCATTACTTAAGAGTCAAGGGAACAAGCTACTTAATTCCTGAGCCTGTTTCTTCATCTGCAAAATGGAAATTCAGTGGCATACAGGACAGTAAAAGTTCTTCCCTTTTGGAACCTTTGTTTCTGCTTGGTGCTAAGCCCAGAGCCACAGATGGCCTGTTGGTTGATGTTGATGCCATTCTTCCAGCACCCTTGGTCTGTACTGTTTGTTCAGCAGCTCAGCAAGGGACTCTGGTAGGTGTTGGCTGGGGTTTTAGAGACTGGAGGAGGTGTGCACAGTTGGTGACGGAATAGGGACAGTGCAGGGCTCTGCATACAGAAGTGCCTGATGAGGATTTGCTCACGGAACTAAGTATCTAGATGAAAATTTCCTAGCGACGACGCCACAAGCAAGGAGCTAGCTGTCAGGGCCAACTCTGCAAATCCTCACCGGGTAGTGACTTTGCAGACTCGAAAAATGTTTCCATTTTCACTTTTCCCCATTGTGGTCCTCTGTGTGTATGAGAGAGAATAATTTTAGCTCTCATGAGCTAGAGGTCTGGCTCTGAATCATAGTTACATGGTGATAAAAACCCACTGTTGCCACAAGAAAGCTTGGCAGGGAGAGAGGTCTTGGTACGAAGAACAAAATGAAAGAGCTGGAGGCTTAGAAAGAAAATAAAATACGTGAAAAATCACCAGCGATTTCTGCAGAGCTGTGGGTGCCCTGCTTGTAGAGCCAACTGTGTTCAGGAGGGTGACCCTTTGTTCTTCTGTGGGGATGCAGAGAGGAGCTGGGCTGGGCTGGGCTGGAATGGGCGTGATGGCAAAGCCAGAGCAGGGGAGGGATCCATCTTCCTTACCCTCACCGCGTAACTGAGGGCCAGGCCCCCCTCTCAGAGCTCCCTGGGGTAGGTATGAGGGAAGCAGAAGGCACCCAGTGGGGTAACAACAGTAAACTCTAAAGGGTCCTTATAAAGCAAGGCACATATGTGCATCTTAATAGAGAACAGCAGACTGACCCCTGCTCTGCAGAGACAATATGCAGTGGGGCTCTCTCGGGCTGTGGGACTCTGTCAGTCTAGCCTTGGCAGGCAGCAAGCAGGAAGGTGAGGAAGTGGCAGAAGCCACAGGTTCTCTCCTGATTGTCGTTTGATCCGAGCCCTCCTGGGAACTCAGGTATTTAATTACACTGAGCTGTATTCATAGGCCTACACCGGAGACCTTGGCTGCTATCCAGTGCCTTAAGTGGAAGGGAGGCAGGATTTCTTAGCAGAGGATTTTTTGGACGTATGGCGGAACATGTGGTTCAGGCCTTCCATCTTTTCTTCTTTGTCTCCCTCCCTTCCACAAACATTTGTTAAACCCCTACTACATGCCAACCACTTAGAAATGGTGAATAGACAGATGAATAATCAGCCATTCTTTTTCCGTGATGATTAGGTCTCCAATTAGATCAGGGGCACTCACAGAATTTTGGAATTGAGAGTGACCTCAGGATGTCATCAAGGTGGCATTAGGTCCTTGAATCCCTTCCCTCAAGTTTAAACAGCCCCTGGAGTGAGACCATTCCATTTCCAGGGAAGCTCAAGGGTGAGAATTTCCCTTTCACATAAAGCTAAAATTCCCTCCCTGTGGATTCCACCCCCTTTTCTCGGCTTTTGCCTCCTGGGACTTCGTGGGACAAACTAGCTTTCCTTTCATACAGTAGGGCTTCAGATATTTGAAAATGATTATGTCTGCCTTGAGGCTCCATGACCAGCTTCTTCCATGTGGTTCTGAGAAGTTTTCGGTGATGATCTTCTTTTCTCTCCCCTTTGTCCATGTGTCTCTCATGAGGGGCCCAGGAGTAAACTGCTTTCTGTCTGTGGTTTGGTCCCAAAGGGAGTAGAACTATTGCTTCTCTCATTTTGAAATCACATTTATGGATTGAAAGAGCATCAGAACTAGTAGGGTCTTAGAGACATCTGTCCTGACAGCATCACTGTGAAGATAAAAAGATGAGGCCCAGAGAGAAGTGGCTCACCTAGTTAGTGGCAGAGCAAGAAAAGGACTTAAGTCTCCCCAAATCCCAATCCTTTAAGGTTCGAGTACTTTCCATCACTCCTTACCATATCTCTACATCTCTCTTAATTGCTGTTAATTCAAATTTGTTTTTTTTTTTTTTGACTACTACATCATGCTGTTGATTAAAATTCACTGGCACACAGCTAGAGTCTTAACTTATTGTATAGGCTCTCCTATGAACAGTGTTTCTACCATCTTCTGCTTTTCCAGTTGGCTTTTTGGATCCAAGTCTGTGATTTGACATTTCTCCAGATGTGTTTCCCCATTTCCCTTAGCTGTGCCAATCTGGGAATATAGTCACGGAACAAAGTCATAGTAGTAGGAAGAAAACAATTCCTTTTTCTGTCACTTCAAGCAAGATCATTAGAACCTGGTTTATGGTTTCAGGGGTATTAGTGATATCTCATGTTGACTCAGGAGTGACCATCTCCTTCCACCTGGTAGTATTCACTTTCCTTCCCTATCCAGTGCTGTCACTTACCCTGTGGTTCTCCAGTTGTGAACCCCACCCTGCTGGGCTATGGACTTTCTCTATGAAAGTGCTGATGTTACTTGTTCTGTGTCTCCCACAAAGACATGCAGAAGCTTGTACTTCACTACAGTGGGGGTGAGATGCCCTCCTCCTACCTGTGCTAAACTCTGGCACCAGCACACAACAGGATTATATCATGCTGCCAGTTAGAGAACACTTATCTGACTCTTGGTTCAGTTTCTTGAGTTTGGGTTAGAAGACACCGTGTACTGCTGTATTCTCCCTTTCCTGCTCTCACAGGGTCTCACCCTATCCCAGTGTTTGTAGACAAAGCTCATTCCTGGTAAGCCAAGAAAAAGTTGGCTTTTGAGACTCAACTCTGTGACTGCTGGTAGGGTGAATCCTTCCCCATTGGCTACAACTTCTTGGCACTAGGAGGGCTATTGTTCCCTGGCTACTTACCCGTCTTATCTGGGAAGCAGCCATTAGTTCCCTGCACCACTCTCATTGGAATGGCTCCTGGGGCCTCATATGTAAATAGATTCCAGCCTTTTGCCCCCATGTGCTTCGACATAGTTTTGGCCAAGTTATGGTTTTGGATTTATCTTTATGATTTTTTGATTGTTAGATATATGATTTGTAAATATTTTCTTCCATTCTGTAGGTTGCCTTTTCATTTTCTTGATGGCGTCCTTTGCACAAACTTTTTAATTTTATGAAAGTCCCAATTACCTGTTTTTGTTGTTGTTGTTTATTCCTCTTGCCATGTTAAAGGATGGCGACCTTTTCTTTAATGTTTATTTATTTATTTTTGAGAGAGAGAGAGAGGGCATGCTGAAGGAGGGATGGGTAGAGAGAGGGAGGGAGAGAGAGAGAGAGAGAGAGAGAGAGAGAATCCCAAGCAGGCTTTGCACTGTTAGGGCAGAGCCTGATGTGGGGCTCAGTCTCACAACTGTGAGATCACGACCTGAGCTGAAATCAAGAGTTGGCCACTTAATTGACTGAGCCACCTAGGCACCCAAAGGATGGTGATCTTTAATCTATCCTCTTGGTTATTGCCTCCCTGGCCTAAAGTCATCCATGACTTTGATCAGCACATCATCTGTCTGACGGTGTTCTGGCCCGATCATTCCTTCATGTCACATCATATAAAAGCAGTGCATGCTCTAGAACCCCTCTTCTCCTCCTACTTCAGAAACTTGCAGGGGAACTTCCTAATGGATCAGTGAGGGTATCAGAGTGAATATGAGGGAAGGCACAGAATTAATAACCACCCACAACTTTATTATAGATAGGAAATACTGCTTTGTGAATTTCACTGGATGTCTCTTATTTCTGTGTAGTGAAGGAAGTCCTGGGAAATGATGATGAAAATCTCTTCATTTTTCTGGGATACTGCTAAGAGCTAGAGCCAAGACTGTTGTTGTGGGGAATGAGAATCAGCACTGTCCTCCAGTGGGCATTCCTGAGTGTTACCTGAGTCTGGGTCCAGGAAGCATGTGGTGTTGAACAGTGGTACCTGACCTGGTAGCATCTTGTCATCCGGTCTCCCTGCACCATGACCTCCACGATGCTCTGGAAGCCAAAAATGGCTGCTGCTCACCACATGTTAAACCCCTGACCTGCTTTTCACAGTCAGCGCAGCCCTAGGGAACTGTCTACTCCTGAGGCTTGGAAGCCAAGCACGAGGCTTGGGGCAGGGAGAGAACTCACATGAGGTCACATGCTGACCTTTCCACAACCAGCCCAGCTGAAGATAGCACCCACAACTTCTGACTCCGGGAGTTCAGAGCTGACTATGCATTTGTCATGCACATTGTTCCCTGCAGCCAGCTGCTCCCCTGAGACCCTGAAACCAGCTGAGAGAAAGAGAGAGAGAACACCAAAGTGTGAGTATGATGAGTGTGCAGGTGAGGTCTGACTCGAGGGAAGTAAGAGCTTACATTGGAGCAGGTGCACTTGATTAAGGGAGAATGAAAATATTAATTCTAGTTCCCTGCGTTGCTATGATGCTTTGCAACAAACGGAGTGTATTGTACACATTATGCCATTTAATCCTCATAGTAACACAGTTGAGGAAGCGAGACTCAGACTGGTTTCCCTGACGTGGCACGGCTACCAGAGCTCACACCTAAGTCTTCTGAGGTGTTCCCTTAGCACCCCACAGCTGCCCCTTTGGGAGCCCCACTGAGAACAAGGGAAGGCTGGGCCAGTTTTACCTTGTTCTTTTTTCACTGCGATGAAAGACATGAGGCTCACACAGAGTTCTCTTGCTCACAGCTGTCAATTTGGACAGTTTATTGTTAGCAAAAGTCTCAGTTCTGTGGACTTAGGGCCACATGTCAGGAACGGAAGGCTGAATAATGGACTCTGCTTTGGGGAGGTATCTGCATTGGCCATTTAGGTCCTGGCCTGTCTGAGGGAATAGTCAGTCTCCTGGTGCTCTGTGTATAGAAGCTCATCAGTACCAAGATGTCTTGCTTTTCTGTGTTTGGGGCAGTCGGGATAATGACAGTATTGCCAATGATATTAGGCACTAGGATTTATTGAATACTTCTTATGGGCCAGGTACTCTGAACTCGTATGGACTTATTTAACCACCACAACCCTATGAGATGGGACTATTACCATCACCCCCACTTTATAGAGATGAAAACAGAGGCACAGAAGGTGATACATCATTTGTCTCAAATCAGCTAGGAAGTGGAGGGGCTGGGTTTCACAGATTCCAACTGCAGATACTTACCTAAGTCAGTGAGTGTGGAAGACCTACCCTATGCCCAAGATCTCTGCGGTACAGTCAAGCTTTCTTCCTGCTCTGCGGATCCTGTACCCCTGCTTCTGCCTCTCTAAAGGGCTGAAGGTGTAGGGAGTTGTGAGAGAGGACCAGGTGGGGTAGACCCTCTGATGAAAATAGGCCATAGAGATGTTCTCCGATTCACCTTGCCTTCCCTTAGCTACTCACTCCCTTTGTGGCTTTGAGAAGTTCTCAAAGCCGAGGCTACCCTCTGAGCTCATTTCTTCATCTGCAAAATGAAGCTGATGATGTTTACTTGGCAGAGTGGTTGTGAGGACATAGTGTCTGTGAAATCCCTGACACGGGGCCTGGCATGTAATAAGTTCCAAATAAATAAGTGCTGGAGTTATTAATCACTGTTAGTATTTTCCCTTTTCCTTCTCCTTTCTATCCCTACCCTAGATAAAGATGTGGGTGTTGCCCCGTGAGCACTATCTGGATGTGGTCTGACCCCAGCCCCTCTCTCAAAATTGGTACAGAGGCCTGTGAACTGGGAGAATGTGGCCCACTGCCATGCAGCCCAGTTCCAGAGCCATCTCTTGTTATGAAATGGCAGGCATAGTTCACTTATTCATGCCACTGGCCTTTGGGATAAATTAAGTACAGTGCACCAAAGAATTTTCTTCCCACCTTCCCCTCAGTTTATCAGGCCTCCCTCCACAGCTGCGAGCCACTAGAGATGGAGGCCCTGGATGGTAGGCTGGGGAGAGGGGAGGTCTGGGGAGAGGAACGATGCTCTCCTTCTACATTGTGGGCAAGCTTCTGTGACATCACCTTTCTGCAGGGCTTACTCAGCTGTTGCTTTCTCCATTAATCAGGCTTCTTGCAAAGCTGTTATCTCATTATTTAAATATCCTCCAGTCGAATGTTCTCACATTCATAATTTAATGACCTTAATTATGCATATTAGTTGCCTGCTGATATTCCATGGTTCCTCAGAGGCCAGGAATTGGACTTGGAAGTGCATGTTCCCTGGCCAGGTACCTGAGGAGATCAGAGAACATGAGAACTCCTAATGTGCCATAGCCCTTTCCCCGATGACTGCCACTCACTGTTCTCAGAGGTTGGGTGTCTTGGCTCAGCTGTGCTCCCTCTTTGGGGTGGGGATGAGAAGAGAACAAGCACTTGGAGGGCCTGGTTCGGTGTCTACTCCCAAGGAGCACTTTTCCTTGTCTCTGTGTTTCTCCACCTGGAGACAAGACAAGTAACCCTCATCTCTGCCTTCCTGAGAATAGATGCGTGGGGTACATTTGAGATCTGCTGTGTAACTTTGGGCCAGATCTTTCCAGAGAGGACTTCAGTGAAAACCTTAAGGGTTGACTTGAGGTCTCTTATTTCAGTGAGAAGGTGAACAGAATTTAATCTCTTGGTTATGTAGCATTCCATTTTTTCCTAAACTTTTTTTTAAGTTTATTTATTTGAGAGATACAGAGACAACATGAGTGGATGAGGGGCAGAGAGAGGGGGAGAGAGAGAGAATCCCATGCAGGGTCTGAACTCACAAAACCTCAAGATCATGACCTGGTCCAACCGAGAGTTGGACGCCTAACCAACTGAGCCACTCAGGCACCCCTTCCTAAACTTTTATTTAATGCCTACTGTGTACAAGGCATATGGTAGGTATTTTCCAGGTAGCCAATAGACCTGTCTTTGCACTGAGCCTACATATTGATAAAAAAATGTTGCTATTTGCTGATGTAGGAAATACCTACTGTGTCCACTATTGGTGCATACAGTGGGTGGAGGCAATATTTCTGAGCTACCCGAGTAAAGATAAGTCCTTTTGCCTAGTTGTGCCTCCATAGGCTTGACATCATCCCTTCTGAATCTTCTCAGAGAGGTTGATGATTTACTGTCATTCATTTGACAGAAGATTGAGCAGTTAGATGCTGAGAATAAATGAAACAGTAAAAACATTGCAAGGAGGTGACAGTAGCAGGGGGACAGACAAGAACACAGGCAGTTGCAATGCAGTGGGAGAAGTTCCGTGGTTGTTGGTGAGTGTGTTTCTAAGAGAAGATGTGGGTAGAGGTTTCCTAATCCGGTCTTTGGAGTCAAGGAGAAATGGGTGTTTACTGTGCCCTGAAGGCTGACTGGAGTTAGCCAGGTTAAAAAAAAAAATTTGGAGATGGGAGCACATGGAGGCAGTCCAAACAACATGGTGCATTTGAAGAGAATGAACTGAATTCACATGGCTGGACCATAGGGAGAGAGAGCAACTAGCAAGCATCAAGGCTCCAGCAGAAAGTAGGGGCTAATTTTGCAGGGTCTCATGGGATCAGAGCTCACACTTTTGCCAGAGGGCAGGTGGAGCTGTCCAGAGATTTTCAGCAGGGAATTTTACCATGAGAGAATGGATAGGAGCGAAAGCCTAGATGCAGAAACAACAGATAGGAAACTTCAGTATTATTTTAGTGGAGAAATGATAATGATCTGAGCTAAAGCAGTGATAGTGAGGATGGGGAGAGATGGAAGGATTCCAGAAATATTAAGAAAGTCAATGGACAGCTCTTGGCAATGTCCCTGCCTGGGGTTGAGGACAGAGTGTGCCACTGCACTGCTGCCTCACCGTGGGCTTCCTTCCCAGCCAGACAGGTAGATAGATGCGGCATTTTAACAATGCCCAAAAGCACCACTTTGAGCCATATGGAGGGTCTGTGGGCGGCTGGGCAGCGCCAGTGGGAAACAGACGGGCTGGCCAGGAGCAATGATGAATGAGCACGTCTGCTGGAGCCAAGACTTCCCTCTCAGCCTCCCTCCCACAACTGCTGTGTGCAAGGGCCCGGGGGCACCCAGTGGCAGAGATGCCACGGTCAGCAGCAGAACAGCGTCTTTGTTTCTTCTCTTTTTCCTGCAGTGCCCTTTGCTTGAGCTCCTTTGGGGCAAAGCTGAAGAATTGCTCTGTCTTTATGAGATTATTTTACTAAAGAAAAAACTGGTCAGATCCCTCTCCAGCCAAGCACCATGTGTAGATTTTGTTTGCTCTGCAGACCTGGGGAGAGACCGCTCCTGGTTGAAGGGGCTGTTGGGGGTGGGAGGGAGGCACCCTTTTCCACCCCTCCCCCTCCTCTCACTGGTCCATTTGGTCCTGGTTGATGTTTCCTCAGGGACTGTTCATCACAGTCTTGCTAGACCCCCCACCCCTAACCTCATCCCACTCCTCTGGGCCACCCACGTGTGCACTTTGGAAGGTACCCAACCTCCTCGGAGAGGCCAGCCCTCAGCGCCGGCTGTAACACGGTGGTGTTTGGAAAAGGGAAGGCTTCCCACTGTCCTCCAGAAGCCTGGGGTTTGGAAGTCTAAGTGCTTTGATGTTTGTTCTCCTAAAATCACAACCCACGTTTTTCTCATTTGGGGCCACCGGACTTTGCTGAAAGTGATCCAGGCTGACCCCACATTTGTATCTTTACCCACTTCCTCCTCCTACTCAGGCTCCTCTCCTCCTACCTTGTGGGAACGACCACACTCTTACCCATTCCCATTCCCAAGCGCCACATTCCTTCCCTCTGGCTCCTTTCCTTCCCCACTGCTGTCCGTCATTCTCCTCTTCCTAGACAAGTCTTTGATTCTGGGCTGCAGAAATGTTTCCCAGCAGCTTCCCTGGATTGTTGAAGGATACTCTTGCCCTCCTCGCAGTCAGGTCTTGGAGCCTGCTGCTCTGCTCACAGTTGACAGGTGTGCCTTACTTGGCCACAAGCTCCAAAACCACCACGGGGGCTTGAAACCTCTCACCTGGGAAGCCTCTCCCAGCAGCCTTCAAATCCTTGGCTCTGAAACCAACCTGCCAGCGGGGCCTCTTATCCTTTGTTAGTTGTGAAAGAAACCACTTCTGGGGAGAGGCCCCTCCCTTCTCAGTCTCCTTTACATAACCGAGGCGCTGGCTGCCTTTGGCCTGGATAAAAGTACTCAGTGGATGCCTTTTTTTCTGAACCTCTTTCTCTCACCCCTAACCCTGATGCCCTAAACTCACAGCTTCCTTGGAATCACTAGAAATAGAAATGGTTTGGGCGCCAGGATGGCTCAGTCGTTTGAGTGTCCGACTTCAGCTCAAGTACTGATCTTGCGGTTTGTGAGATCGAGCTCTGTATCCGGCTGTCTGCTGTTGGCACAGAGCCCGCTTTGGATCCTCTGTCCCCCTCTCTCTTTCTGCCCCTCCTCCACTCGCTCTCTCTCAAAAATAAATAAACATTAAAAAAAGAGAGAAAGAAATGGAAATTGTTGGGTTTGCTCTGGAATTGTCTCTTCCAGTGTGAGGAGAGGGGGACAATGGGGTGGGCACTGTGTGTTGGCCTGTTTCTGAAACTCAGTAACCATGGTGAATGCCCTTCCAGCAGTCCAAGACCAGGGAGGCCACGGAGCAGGGGGCTGGTTGGATTGATTAATTCTGGCTTTGGCCGTGTCTTGTGAGCTGTTGGGATCCAGTTGCTGTGAGCCAGATGGGAGCAGTGGTGTTCTTCGGCCCAACTGGGGTACCTACTAACACAGGTAGTAGAAGCACCTGGCATGGCTCCATGGCCCCTGGGACTGCAAACACTCTGCTCTTTCCCTTTCTCTTTGTGTCATCTTGTTGGGTCCTTGTTGGTGTTTGTTTTGGAGTTGGTTGCTCCCCAGTGCCTAGGAGGTCAAATTAGTGCCCTTCTGTCCTTGGAGGGGGTAGGGGGAGAGGACCCTGGCTCCTGGGGGACTCGGCATGCCTCCTCTGCATGGCTGCTCAGCCTCGCTGGTGCCGTCAGCAGGGGCATTAAGGGAGCCTCGAGTAATCGCCCTGTGGTGTGCTCCTCTTAACGATTTTTATTTGTATTGTAGTGTCATTTTATCTACCTGACAGCATTGGTTCCAAGCCTCTAAGCATTACTCGGGTTTTAAAATTTACACGGAGAGCTATGTGGACTGTGCCTTTTTCATTTCTTTGTTGTTCATATATGCATGGAGCCCTGTGTTCCAGGCGTTGGGCCAGACTGTGGGGATCCTGGAGGTGGATCATTCTCAGAGTCTGCCTTTTAGGAGTTTGTAATCTGGGGGCTCAGCAGACAACTCTAAATCAAAGTGGGTGTGATCCATGCTGCAAGAAGGTCTCTGGAGTAAGGGCTAGAGTTTAGAAAATGAGAAGTGACTCTCAGGAAGATACTTCTTCTACGACTGCAAGAGCAAGCCTTTGAGAATACTGTGTTCACGCTAGTGTGCTCCCCACAGGTCTGTTATCATTACTGGGCAAGCAGAGATGGATTCGTGGACCGTGTAGTATCTGATGTGAGTCTGAAAGAAAGCTCTGTGTAATTCAGATATGGGGACAGACACTTCTTGTCTGTCCATCTGGCCAGTGGAGATGTACCATGGACCTTAAGCAGCCAGAAGAGGAAGAGTCAGGAGTCCTACTTGCTTGGAAAGACCTCATTTATGGGCTTAGACGACATTTACACTAGGCAGCTAGCAGATATAGATAGCTCACAGCCAAGGAATGCCAGTGTGTAAGACAAATGGGCCCAGGAGACCTGGGCTAGGATGTTGTAATGTTTGAAGCTATACAAAAGAGGCAGGAAAAGGTATTTTGAAAATAATCACTGGCCTTTGGAGGTCAGAGATTCCAAGCCATAGGAGATGTGGTCCTAGCCCCAGGCAGCTCGTCATCTGAGTGACTGTTAGATCCCTTCACATAAAACACATAAATGGGGCATAAGACAGTGTGTGAGACTGTTCTCCACTATCTCAGGGTCAACAGGGTTGCTCTAAACCCCCAAAGCACCTCTTCTTCCTGACTTCCTTAACTCTCTTAGTAATACCACCATACTCCCAGGTACCAAGCTTCTGCCCCTAGTCCTTTTCTCTCCTCTTCTGCATCATTTCCTCCATGGAGAGCCTGGAAAGTTGCATCCCCTTGAACTTGGTGTCTATATACTCCTTTAGGGTCTTGTTACCACACCCTGATCCTGGCCCCCTTCACAGCTCATAGGAATACGATAAGAGCCTCTTGATTTGACCCCTACTTCTTGCTTTTCCCTCTTACTACCATCCCAGAGCTGGCCACCGAACCCAACCACCTGCTGCCATGCAGGGATTGAATTGGAGGCTGAGGGTGGAATGCATGCCAAATCCTGTAAGTAGGGCATTGTGGTTGTCCAGGTGAGAGCTGAGGTAGGCTCTGATGATAGTAGTGGCAGTGAAGATGGAGAGAAGTGGGAAGACCTTGGGTAAACTTTGGAGGTGGAACCAACAGGAGCAGGTGATGGATTGGCTGTGGAAGGGGTGGGAGTGGAGGTTGTAAGATTAGTTGACGAGTTGGACTAGTTAGACTAGTTGGGAGACTAGTGCCTTACCTGGGGCTGGGTTGGTGGAGGAGGCCCAGGTCTTGAAGTGAGGATGGGGTGTTATTTAAGGGTGGATCATGAATTTGGGTTCAGATATGTTGAGTTTGAGCTATCCAGGAGATGTAGTAGAGTTGACTTATAGACGGGGGCTAAAGAGGGAGTTTTGACCCAGAGATAGAAATCTTGGAGCAACTGGCTTATAGCATCCCAGTTAGATCAGGGTGTTAACTGAGTATATACTGTTATATCCAGCTTCCCACCAAGGTCTTGGAGGTGGTGTGTGTGTTTCATTTTTACATAGGCGGAGTGAGCCATGTGTAACAGGGTACTGAAGCTGGGCCCCTTTCTATCTGGCCAGGTTCAGGAAAAGGAGGATGGGGATAGCAAACAAGGAACCATCTGTGATTAAGCACATTGATGAGGGAACCCCGTTGTTCCTTTAATCATTGCCTGCGAAGATGTCCGTGGCCCTTCTATTAGTCCCGCGGAGAGGCAGTTTGTGTGAGCCATTCACACCTCTCCTCACTCCCTCATGACCTTGGCCCAGTGTTTGCACACCAAAACTAGGAGTGTGGCTAATTGCATCAAACCCACCTCAATACCACCCACCGGCCTAGTTATTATTCCTGCTTCTACCCAGAGTCCTGTTCCAGAAATTCTGTGAACAGACCAAACATACCCAAGTGCTTCACACCTCCCACAGACTTCCCTAGCCCACCAGGCCTCACAAAACATATTTGTCCTTTCAAATGAAACAGTAATCTTGGCTTATCTAGATTCAATAGTCCAGAGATGTCTGTAGCTGAAAAAAATAAAGGAACTTCTAATGCGCTTCTGCTCAGGCTCACTGTGCAAACAGCCCCAGCCAGGCTCTGACAGGAGGACCAGGTGTGGTTTGTGCCAGATGGGTGCCTGCCCTCCCCGCTGTGGCCCTCCTGCCTCTCTCAGTGTGTTATGAATGGGGACTGCTCTGAGCAAGCTCCATTCCCATCCAGACGTCTCTGTGTTTTTGAACTGCTTTATGTTTGTGTAATTATTTGTTTAAAGTCTGCCCCCTTCTCTGTAAGCTCCTTAAAGGGAAGGAAGAGTCTGTCTTGTTTACTGCTGTATTCTTGAGGCAGCAGACAGCACCTGGCAGATAATACATGTTTAGGATTAAAGAATCATATTATTCACTCATCATTTATTCATCATATATGCATCATTTACTACCCCTTTATCCTAAAGTTTTCTCCTTCACAGTGGGGCTTCTCTAGTTCTACTATTATGCCCATGGTTTTGTTTTGTTTTGCTTTGTTTTGTTTTGTTTTGTTTCGTTTTGTTTTTTAAACTATCCTTAACATATAACATCTTTGCAGTATTGGTTTTGTAAGAGCAGGATAGCCATTAGCAGCCTGGGCCTTAGCATTTGGGTTTGGCATGGGCTCAAGACATGGGCTTATGTTCTTCTGTCCACCAAATAGCTGCATGACCTTAGGCAAGTGACTCAACCTCTCTGTGCCTCATTTTCCTGACCTGCACAAAGGGGACAAGTTTCTTACTCTAAAATGTTGTTGTGAGGAACCAGTGAGATCACAAATATAAACCGCTTAGGTTTAATCATTAGTGATGATTAAACACAAATACATTTTAAGTGTGTCTACCATTATTCGTTACATCGTTTACATGGCTCTCAAACTTTTGGGTTCAAGACTCCTTTATAATCTTGTTTTTTTATTTTTACTTTTTTTAGAGAGAGAGAGAACAAGTGGGGAAGAGGGGCAGAAGCAGAGAGAAAGAGAGAGAGAATCCACACTTAGCATGGAACCTGACATGGGGCTTGATCCCACAACTGTGAGATCATGACCTGGGCTGAAATCAAGAGCTGAATGCTCAACTGACTGAGCCACCCAAGTGCCCTGACTCCTTTATAATCTTTTTAAAAAATATTTATTTATTTTGAGAGCAAGTGAGAGAGAGAGAGTGAGCACTGAGCCTGATGTGGGGCTCATCTCATAAACCATGAGAGATCATCACCTGAGCCAAAATCCAGAATTGGATGCTTAACCAACTGAGCCATCCAGGTGCCCTGACTCCTTTATAATCTTAAAAATTATCAAAATCCCAAAGAGCTTTTGTCTGTATAAGTTATATCTATCAATACTTATTGTTTTAGAAATTAAAACTGAAAAATTTTTAAATGACATATTTTGTTAAGTCATTTAAAAAATAACAAACCCCCATTGCATGTTGCGTATAACTATATTTTCTAAAACAAAACAGAAAACATTTAGTGTCAAGGATAGTATTGTTGTACATCTTTGCAAATCTCTTTACTCCTGTCTTAGTAAATGACAGCTGGATTCTCATATCTGCCTCTGCAGTCCATTGCGTGATCACAGACCACATAACCCCTGGAAACTTGTGAGAGATTGAGGGTGAAAAAGAAAATCAATGGCTTAGTATTATTATGAGAATAATTCTGAACTTAAGGACCCTCTGAAAGGGTCTCAGAGATTCTCATTGGTTCCTGGCCACATTTTGGGAACTGCTGTTCTAGGTATTGGGTTCCAAAAATTAGGATCATGGTCAGATATTTGGGGCTAATCTGAGGAGGAAATCAATGAGATTGAAAACCTTTGTGAGCTGACTGAGCCCCGCAAGGTGCTGTGAGAATCTCAAAACCTGAGCATCTTCAGTTCATTCTCTTCTCCTTCTTCAGCATGCAGGCTGGTTGATAACTCTCAGAAGAGCCTTCTTTCACTTTTATCTTCTCCATTTTTTCTGTCTCCACTTGAGTCCAGGTTCTAATAACCCACTCCTGAATGTCAATGCTGGGATTCTCTCCTGGGTGTTGACCATGGATGTAGGAGAAAGATGCATGAACTCTGGAGTCCATATATAAGTGATGAATCACTAAATTCGACTCCTGAAACAATAAATAAATGAATGAAACAATAAAACAAACAAACAGCTCTGGAGTCAGACCTGGCTAAAATTCTAAGTTCATTTACCATGAGGCAATGGTTGCCCCATCTGTAAAAGGCAGTTGCCAGGACTGTCCTCAGGGAGTCGTGTAGTTCTAAATGAGATCATGATGCCACACACCTGGCATGGGGCCTGGCTTGCAGTGGATACTCAGTTCTGCCAGCTCACTCCTGGGGCATCACTGAACCCCCCTCCTCTGAACCCCCATGGGTTTAAGCCAATACTATCTGCATTCACCACTCACTTGCAGGTTGTGTTGTTTCTTCAAGATTGTTTGGCACAAGAGGCACAACCATGCCTATAAATGTTTCTGTGCCTTCCATGGGGCCGAGGTTTATAAATATTTATTGCTTTGTGTAAAAGAAGTAGAGGATGCATTTTCTACCCTTGCCAGATGAATGGTTTGGTTGGAGGACATATTCCATCTGTCCGAGGAGATACTGTCCTACTTAGAAACTGGTGTTCTGATGTTACCAACAAGTGACAATCAGCAGGCAGGTCAGATGCATGGACAAGAAGAGATGGCGGGGCGCCTGGGTGGCTCAGTCGGTTAAGCGGCCAACTTCGGCTCAGGTCATGATCTCGTGGTCTGTGAGTTCGAGCCCCACGTCGGGCTCTGTGCTGACGGCTCAGAGCCTGGAGCCTGTTTCACATTCTGTGTCTCCCTCTCTCTGACCCTCCCCCGTTCATGCTCTGTTTCTCTCTGTCTCAAAAATAAATAAACATTAAAAAAAATTTTTTTTTTAAAAGAAGAGATGGCTACTACAAACACATCTGTTTAATGAAGGAGATTGCCAAGTCTTTGCCAATGATGGGCTTATTTTGAGTGTTTTTCAGTATAATGTAGTTCACAGAGAGAAAAAAACATAATGCCTCAGAGGTCTTTAGAAAGGCATTAGTCTAAGCTAGATGTTACTGGAAGAGGCAGCTGAAAGGTGGTCCTGGCTAATCACCATCCAGCCCCTTCCACCAGGCCCTTCCAGGGGCTTCTACCATCTCCCCAGCCCTGTGAGGAAACTTGTTCTTCCTAGAGCCTGCAGACTTGTGTACCCTCTGGTATTAGAGCGTTAGCTCTCTCTCCCTGCTTCTTTCTAGGTTCTGTCTATAACTGACACCCTAAAAGTACTCAGAATGGCAGGAAACAAAAGCCCAGGAAAAGGTGTCTGAAGGCAGGTTTTGCTTTGCCCTTCCAAGCATGCTGCCCTCTCCCATATACCTGCAAAGACAGGTGAGCACACAGAGCTCCCCACACACTTACTTGGAGTAGGGAAGAGAAAACCATAGCAAGAACAATGAAGAATCCGAATTAGTATCTCAGTAAATTGTCTTGTCTCATTAGGAAATCATAGTAGGGTTCTCGCCTGGTTTCCTTTTCTCTAGGAATCTGTGCAAGCCCTGGGACATAGGACTGGGGGCGGGGGGCAGTCATCATCACATCTGGTAGAAAACTGTTGACTTTCTTGCCCACCCGTGCAGGGTCCTGTGGAGTGTTCCAGATGAGGGCAGTCTCTAAAGTGGATACTGTCTAATCTGTCTCCAGATAATATTATAACCAACCAGGGGCACCTGAGTGGCTCAGTCAGTTAAGCGTCCAACTTCGGCTCACGTTCTGATCTCGCAGTTTGTGGGTTTGAGCCCCGTGTTGGGCTCTGTGCTGACAGCTCGGAGCCTGGAGCCTGCTTCGGATTCTGTGTCTCCTTCTCTCTCTGTTCCTCCCCTGCTCACGCTCTGTCTCTCTCTCGTGCGCACACTCAAAAATAAAGATTAAAAAAAAAGATTATAACTAACCCACTCAGAAGGGCTAATTATTTGCCTTAGTTTTAAAGATTTTTAAGCCAAACACCCCTCAGTCTTTCTTGCTTACCCAGTTTGTGTTCAGTCTGTTCAGTGCCATGTCCTGCTCCCAGGTGAGAGGTGTTCCACTTCTGTTTTCTGCTGAAGGAAGCACACCTGACTGACCTTTCTCAAATGGCCCTTCAGTCACCTGAGGACCAACCCTGTCTGTCCTCTATGCTAGGTTGCTTTTGAGCCATCTAGCTGTTAGTCCTCCTGGTGCTGGCTTAGGGAGAGCTCATTTCTGATCCCATCATGATGGGGCAAAGCCCTAGGACCATGGACTGCTTCTTTCTGAAGAAGACCACCCCATTTAAAAGTGTGGATGGGTCACAGGCAAGGGTTTGTTTGCCAAAACCAAATAAACTTGTTTAGAAATGCTGTGGGGGGGCGCCTGGGTGGCTCAGTCAGTTAAGCGTCCGACTTCGGCTCAGGTCATGATCTCGCGGCCCGTGAGTTCGAGCCCCGCGTCAGGCTCTGTGCTGACTGCTCAGAGCCTGGAGCCCATTTCAGATTCTGTGTCTCCCTCTCTCTCTGACTCTCCCCTGTTCATGCTCTGTCTCTCTCTGTCTCAAAAATAAATAAACGTTAAAAAAAATTAAAAAACAAACAAACAAACAAAAAAAAAGAAATGCTGTGGGGACATGCTGTTGGGAGATCCTATTCTATTGCTGTGTACTTGCTGGAAGGACCCAGAAAAAAGATAGGATTTTATAATTGTTTAGTTATCCACAACCCCTCCATGGGGTAATAGGAATAGGAAAGCAAAGCCTAGTTTTTCCCTTTTTCTTCTATTCTTTTCTTTTTCTCTTTTGTTCCTGTTCTTTCTCCTCTCTCCTTCCCTGTTCTCTTCATCCCCTTCCGTCCTTCATTCTTATCTTTCTTTGTGTATCAGGTCAGCATGAATTCTCCTCGAGAAAGTTGAACTTTACTCTGGGTTGCTGGGCACCAGGAATTCAGAATGTCCCTGTTTCAGGTTGCTAGGCAGGTTTCACATGGCTTTCTGGAAAAGGCTTCCATTTTTAACCATATATCCTTGGTTCATATGTAAAATAAACTCAGTTCTTCAGAGATGTAGGTGCTGTTTAGGGTGCAGGACACTATTCTTTCCTTATTCTGTCTACTTGCTGACTGGATTCAGCTCCTCAGCCAGTCTATCCATGACGGGGACAAGAAAAACAAGAGAAAACCTCCAGTTATTTTTGCGGTAGTCTTTGAGCTCATGTCTCTCACAACTTTACCCTGTACTGCTTAGCAGGGTTTGAAGGTAACAGACCACAGCCTGCTTACTAGCCAGTTTTTCTCTGGGGCTTATATTTTCCATGGTGGGGGTTTGTTAGATAACATTTAAAAAATACCCCATACATTGGTGACACCAGCTTCATCAGTTACCAATGATCTAGTATGATTGAAGCTAAGACCTTCGAATTAAGGACTGGGAAAACCAGTTCTGGACTTTGTCATTTAATCATTTTGGATTTTAGTTCCTATATTTAAAATAAAGGAGCATGTCCTCTCTCCACTAAGGTCTGGGGATGAGGATGATTCATGGAGATTGTTAGTATAGAAGTTCCTTGTAGTAGTTCACATTAAGTTACTTCTCACATACCCTACTCTGGATAAGCAATACTGATAACAATTGTTGACCTCTTATGTCACCCAGAATCTCTGGTGGCTGTCTGCAAAATTACTGTAAGATTGCTTGTTTGGTGATCTGTCTATATTAATCTCAGACACGTGATATGGTTTAGGGTCTGTGTGCATGATGCATGCCTGTGCCTGCATATGACTTGGCTGGGTTGGAAAACGAAGGCACAGAGATGGTCTCCTGCTAAGTTAGTACAATGTGAGAACAAAGGAAGAATATGAAACTGGGGAAATATGGAGCCCCTGCCCTTCTTCTTCTTCAATACTCTCTCCTCCACGGAGTCTTTATCTTTTGTTTGGGGCATGCCTCTTCTCTGATACCACCTCTGCCCTTTTTTCTGCTCTCAACTTTTTTCCCTTCCCTGTGTTTGGTGGTCCTGACGTCTTTGTCTCCAAACCCATATAGGTAATGGGTATATGTAGGGAGATTATTATGAGCCAAAGAAGCCTTCTATTGCAAAGCATCCCACATACAGATGAAACAAGGTACCTCATCTCTCATCTTCTTTCCTTACCTAAACACTGTATCTCCTGGTGCCTTGTTAGGGATGTTTTGCAGAACTTCATGTTTTTTAAAGGGATAAAATGGACAACCTGTATGTTCTTCTTCAGCCCCACGATGCTGTAATTATACAGTGGATCCTTCTTGCCAGTGCTCCCATTGTGGTCAAAGCAATGGTATCTGTGATACTCTTTTAGCCTTGGCCAATTATTGTTGCATCTGCCCTGTGTAGCAGGCATGTATGAAGGTTTGAAGGTGAATAAAGCATGGGCTCTACATTTAAGGAGCTCCAAGTCCAATGAGAAGATAGACAAATAAACCCACTGTTAAAATATTGTGCAGTTGATTGGGCCAAGATGGAGTAACAGAAACTAGATTTAGCCTCCTGCTTGAAAACAAAACAAAACAACCAGACAAAACATATGAAACAATGCCTTTCAAGATACTGGGCATCAAACAATGAAGGACAATGATCTCTAAGACACATAAAATAAAAGAGGCAAGCACTGTGACGGCCCCAGATTATTGCCTTAGAACAATTTTGAAGCTGTGAGTCCAGGAGGAGGAGCTCAGCCCTGAGGACAGGCAGCAGGATTTTACAGAATAGAGCAGCAAACCGGAGAGGCTATGCAGACAGAGAACTCTGGGGATATGTAGAGAGTGTCCCCTTGAGTTTTCAATAGACCACTAATCACTGTATGTGAATGAAAAGACTACCCAAGTCTAGGGAAAGAACCATGCAAAAGGATTAAGAAAAATGTGCTCACATGGGGCTGGTAATAATGCCTATTCCCACCAGCCAGTCTGGATGCATAGGCACTGGGTTGAGTTCTCAGGAGGGTCTTTCCTTGTGGGGAATAACCAGGTTTAGACTAAACACTGTTCTGGTCCCACATAACAAATCTCAAAAGCAAGACCTCTAAGGATCAAACCGTTTCCAACTAACGTAACCATTTCCTGGAACAAAGCTCAAAAATATTTGTAGGAATACAGAAATATCCAGCACCCAAAAAAGGTCAAATTCCCAAAGACTGACATTCAATAAAAAAATTACCAGCTATACAACAAAGCGAGGCAAATACAACGCATGATGAAGGAGAAAAATCAATCAAAAATCAATTAATTGATTAATTAACTAATCAATTGATTTTTGATTAATCAATTAATCAAAATTAATCCAGAACTAATACAGATGTTAGAATTACATCTAGCAAAATAATTAAGTTAGTTATTATAACTATATTGTATGTGTTCCAAAAGCTAAATAGGTACATGGAAGATTTTTTTTTATCTAAATTAAGCTTCTAGAGATGAAAAGAATAATGTCTGAAGTTAAACAAATACAGTGGATAGGATTAATGGTAGAAGCAGACACTAGATATTACAGAAGGAAAGATTAATGAACTAGAAGATCTAGCAATAAAAACTACACAAAATGAAACCCATAGAAAGAAAAGAATTTTTAAAAAATGAGCATATTATCAGTGAACTATGGCACAACTTCAAGGGGCTAATATACATGTAATTGGAGTCCTTGAAAGAGAGGAGGGAACAGAAATAATATTTGAAGAAATAATGTCTGAAAAAATTCCAAAGTTGATAAAAACTGTGAATTTACCAATCCAAGTACCCAGAGAGCCCTAAACACGAGAAACATAGGGGGACAAAAGCCCTATGCCAAGGCACATCATTATCATATTGCTCAAAAATCAGTGATACAAAGAAAATCTTTAAAGCAACCAGAGGAGGGGGTGGAAATACATTCTATATACTGAGGAATAAAAATACCAGATTTCTCCCTGGAAACAATGCAAACAGACGACAATGGAGCATCACCTTTAAATTAGTGGAAAAAAAAAAAAGTAAGGAAAGCAGGGAGGGAGGGAGGAGAGGAGGGAAAGATACAAACACTGTCAACCTAAAATTCTATGTCCAGCTAAATATCTTTCAAAATTAAAAAATAAAATGAAGACATTTCAGACATACTAAATCTAAAAATATTTCTCACCAATAAACCAGTACTATGAAAAAAATGTACACAGAAGTCCTTCAGACAAAAAAGAAAATGGTAAAAAAAAAAAGAAAAAAAAAAAAGAAAATGGTACTGGGTGGATTATGGATCTACATAAAGAACTAAAAGCACCAGAAATGGTTGCCCCTCTGTCTGAGCTTTCTTTTCTTCTTTTGCTGACTCCCTTCTACCAGTCCTTCAAGACTCAGCACAGATGACCACCATCTTTCCCCAACCTCTGAGGCTGGAGTCTGCGTCCCTCCCAAAGTACTCTGTGATGAGCCCTTATACTGCATTCATCATACTGTATTACAATGGTCTGTTTACTTATCTAACTTCTCTAGGAACTTAACAAGCTCCTTGAAGGCTGAGACCATGTGCTGATAACTGGCGGATAGTCATTGACTAACAAACGCTTATTGGGTGGATCAGAATTCTGAACTAAGACATGATAGTGATGATAAGACAGAAAGGGCTCTGTCTGGAGACACTTCTGAGCAAAATCATTAAGACACCATTGGTGACCAGGGAGTAGTAGTAGATTCTACTTTGTTTCCCAAGATGTTAGTCATTTCTGGACCCCTTTCTGTCATATCCAAGTTCAACATGTATTATTATTTACTTAACATTATTTTTAAATTGGCTCATACATTTTTTAAAATAACGAAATGTATTTTTTAAAGAAAAAAAAATACATGGTAACCAGTTCTGGGATGGAGGCATGATTGGCAGAGCCATTGGTGGGTGTGGTGAGCCCCTGTGAGTCAAGGGAGGCTTTGCTATTGTTTGCATGAGTGGGTGACTGAAAGAAGGAATGAGGTGTCATTTGAACATTTCTAACAGCAAGAATAAGCAAATCCTCAAGCAGAAAAGTAGAGAAAGGCTACATCTTGCAGAGGGTACTGTGTTTGCAGAAGCTGTGAGCCTGGTTTGCCGATGCATTTCAGGCATTCAGGGAATGGTAAGTGTGACTGGGGGTGAGGGCAGGGTTGTATGGTGAGAGTTTATTTTTGGCCTCAAGCTGGTCCTGAAAGAATGAAGCTCGCTCACAATAGGCCAGTGTCTGACCTCTTCCCCTCTGCCTAGTATCTCCTCTAGAAGGGATGGAAGAACACTCATCTGAAAATGCCATGAAGTCTCAGCTCAGAAACTGTGATACAAACCGGCATGAATGCCTGCCAGAGAGCAGGGCAATCTGTGAGCACACATCCAACTCCTCTTACCAAGCGCAGTGTTGGTGGGGGAGTGAGGCTGGCATGGCTCCAGGCCAGGCCTGTGGAGGGGGACGGGGGTGGAGTGTGGCAGGCAGGTTTCCTGGCTCCTGCTCCTCTTCTCCCACCAACAGTCGGAGTGCCCCTGAGGTTGAGGAGAGAATAGCCCAGAACCTGAAGGCAGGTCAGGGGTTGAAGGCCTTGGTCCATGACTTATGACTTACTAGTTGTGTGCCCTTGGGCAAAAACAGTCTCTTTGACCTTTGGGTTCTTCCATCTATATAGTAGAGCTAGAAAGAAATTCTCTGCCTACCTCAGGATGCTTGAGGCTCACAATGTAATAGATGCAGGAGTGCTTTGTAAACCCTCAGATGCTCTGCAGGTGCTAATTGTTTATGTAGAGGAGAGAAGCCCTCTCAAGAGGCTTTTGAGTAGGAGGCTGCCTTTCGTGTAGACACCATATTATTGGACTTGCTCTTGGAACCAAAGATGGCATACATGGTCCTTTCCCAGAGTTAGAGTGAAGCTTGCTGAGGGCTCTTTCCTTTTCAAAAGGTAATGGCCCTGGCTCTATGCATGCAAGTGCCTGTGAATGCAACACAGGCATTATGTCTCTGCCCTCTCTTTGCTGCTTCTAGTTCTTTTTCTCTCCATGACATGGGCAGCTAAGGGCATGGCTTAGGGCTGTTAGTGGCTGCAGAGCCAAAGGGGCTGATGAATCATTGTCCAGATCTCGGGCTGGGAGGAGGAGGCTTGCATCAGACCGTATGTAACCCAGGCCCTTGGTTTAACCATCTATGTTTAATCCTTTGATGAACCTTGTTCAATGGCCATTTAGCAGTGCAATACATTCCTATTGAACCTCTTACATTTCAGACCCTGTAGTAGGTTTTGCCTGTTTCCTTTTCCTCAGTGGGCCAACCTCCACCAGACTTGCTTGGAATTGATGAAAGGGGGCTGCTCAAGACAGAGCATCAGAAACCTGTGATTTATATAGTGTGTGTGTGTGTGTGTGTGTGTGTGTGTGTGTGTGTATTACAAAGGCTTTCTCATGGTCCTCTTTAATGCTCTAAACAACACTATGCAGTATGCAATATAATTTTATGTGCACTTGAAGTCAGGTTGGCTGGGCTGAAAAGAGATTTAGCAGCTTGTTCAAGGTTGCACAGCTAGTAAGTGGTGGACTCAGGAGCAAACCTAACTTCTGATTGATTCTAGAATCCCCGTGCCGTCCAGAACAGGACATGAAGTACATTGTGCCTTGTCCGGGAGGAGGGCCAAACATCTTTAGGATGTGTGCTTTGTGTCTTTCCAGTGCTGACAGTGGGTTTGTAGAGAAACTCCTTCACTCCCAGATTTGGTGTGGTCCCTCCAGTGATGGAGTGATGGAGTGATGGAATGCATTAGGCAGGCTGACTAGGTTAGCCTCACACATGATGGCCAGGAAATCTGTGCTCTTCTCCATTGGAAGCAAATCCCTGATGGCACCCTTTGTCTTCATTAGCACCGATTCACTTCTCTGAGGCACCGAGCTTACCGTCTATGACTGAATTCATTTACATTCATTCCTCTGAGGAGACCTCCAAATGAAAGTTTTTCTAAACGTTCCCTCCCCCTAACTTCATACCCAGCGCTTGTTTCTGGTCTATGAGATTTATAATTTAGGAAGAAAATTAGGTGACTTCATTTTTTAGGGCAGGATTTATTCATTTTAACCCCCACCATTGCAACTGGAGCTTAGTACTTTATTCTTCCAAAATGCATTCCTGCTAAATGCTGGTGGCTGCATGCTTCACAGCCTTTTTTCACAGTTTCTATGTTTTACAGGGTATTAATGACTCCATTTTGTAGAGTGATAATGTGGTGATGCTTTTTCTTTTCAGGGCTGAAAAGGTTTAGAGAGTCTGCCTGATGTGGCTTCTAATTAGAGGGGAGTTTAGATGCAAGCATTGATTTCTTCTTTCCAAACAAAGGGAAACACCTCAGCCATTTTCCAGCAAGCACATTCAGCCAGAAATGGGAATGATTTTTTCCCTCCTACTCCTCATCTTTCTTATGTTTGTATTTTCCTCCTCCTCCTGACTGCTCACAAGTACACCAAAAACTTCTCTGACTCATAGCACACAGGAGCCAGCAAGTTCTTCTTCTAATCTTGAATGTTCCATGCTTTGGAATAAGAGAGGGGCCAGTGGGTTTGCCATTTGAGCTGCTTCAGCATCTGCCGGCGTGGGTCTGAGCCCTTGAGATTCTTGAGGGCTATTTTTTTTTTGGCTTTTTAAGTTTTTATTTTAATTCCAGCTAGCTCACATACAGTGTTACATTAGTTTCAGGTGTACAGTGTAATGATTTCAACAATTGCATACATCACCCAGTGCTCATCAGGACAAGTATACTCCTTTGAGGGCTACTTTGGATCTGGAGATCTGGGGAATGAGGTTAGAAGTGTTTGTGGGCGGTGAGGGAAGGTGGTTCCTTCAGGAGCTTTCTCTGAATCTGTCCTGATTTCTTCTCCCTTGATTGGAGTTTAAGTTACACCCACATGAGAATCACTATTTCATAGAAATATTGCTTGTATATTTGATATGTGTACCCATGACTACACATGTCTGTGAAAACCACCTCTTTTAGACACCTTTTTATATTTATTTATTTATTTATTTATTTATTTAAGTTTATTTATTTTGAGAGTGAGAGAGCAAGCAGGGGAGGGGCAGTGAGAGAAGGGAAAGAAGAGAATCCCAAGCAGGCTCAGTGTTGTTAGTGCAGAGCCCAATGCAGGGCTGTATCTTATTAATTTGAGATCGTGACCTGAGCCAAAATCAAAAGTTGTTGCTCAATCAACTAAGCCATCCAGGCACCCCCATCTTTTTAAATTTTTTTTTTTAATGTTTATTTGTTTTTGAGACAATGTGAGAGACAGAGGGCAAGCGGCAGAGGGGCAGAGAGAGAGGGAGACACAGAATCCAAAGCAGGTTCCAGGCTCTGAACTGTCAGCACAGAGCCCTACATGGGGCTCGAACTCACAAACTGTGAGATCATGACCTGAGGCGAAGTTGGATGCTTAACTGACTGAGCCACTCAAGAGCCCCATCTTTTTAAAAAAAGACCCCCATCTTTTTTTTTAAAAAAAAACAATACTTAAGGGAGTTCTTTTAGCTGGTGGCTTCATAAAATCCAAAGATGGCCAACACATAGAAATAATTTAGTTCGGTAGTGAATTCATGTGCCAGATTTATAATTCAGGAAGATAATTAAGTGACTTCATTATTTATTCATGTAATTAATTTCTGTTCATTTGTATGTTTGGCTTATATTGTTAATGACAGGATGAAAGGGATTATTCATTCATTAATCCACTTGGTACCACCTGTGTTCCAGATAAGTGTCTTGTTGGGAATACAGCGATGGGTAAGACAGACAAGGTCCCTGCCATCTTGGAGCTTATGTTCTAATGGAGAAAACAGAAAATTAATTAAGTCATAACTAGTCCCGGTGGTGTAGATATCTTTTATGTTTTCCTCAGATGGTAATACAGCGATACACACACGACAGGAGTTGTTCAGTTATTTGCAGAACAGAAGGATTGAAGAATTTGTATGGAATAGTGCATTGAGAAGACGAGGGCAGATTTAGGGAGGAAGTTTTGGGTGGTAGCGGGTGAACTTTTGGGAGTTATCGGTAGCATTGCTGATGGAGCTGGTGGGGGAAATGGGACATCACGTGCCCTGCTAACTAAAGACTTCCGTGGCCTACCCAGCTCCTCAAGTTGTAGTTTCATTCCTTCCCACCTGGGAGCTGTACCTCAGAGCCACTTTCCTGGCTGACTTATGCACCAGTGAGACTCCCCACAGGGCTGCGCCCAGAATCTTCTTCAGACTCTGCAGCCCCATCTTCTGCTCCTCCCTATGCTCCTACTCCTGCCCCTGCTCCCTCTTCTCCACACAAATGACTAGATAAGTATACCCTTAATTTGGGGTGCTTCTAGGGGTGCCTGGGTGGCTTAGTCAGTTGAGTGTCTGATTCTTGGTTTGGCTCAGGTCATGGTCTTGTGGTTTGTGGGTTCCAGCCCCATGTCAGGTTCTGTGCTGTCAGATTCTCTCTCTCCCTCTCTCTGGCTCTCTCTCTCTCTCTCAAAATAAATAAACAAACTTCAAAAAAAAAATTAGGGATGCTTCTAAACTTCTAGAAGCAGCTTTCTCCCTCCAGTAGCAAATAACACTTTCCGCAAGGAAGTCATTTATCCTGACTGGTGAACTGTGGAAATCAGGCGTGGTGGTGGTGGTGGTGCTGTTTTTTGTTTTTGTTTTTGTTTTGTTTTGTTTTTAATTCAGGGGAAAAGCCACACCCTAACACCCTAAGTTGACTTAGATTTTCGTCAAGAAAGAAAAATCACCAAATCACCTTGGAGCTGGTTAACTCAAGCCCGGAGCTAAGGTTTAAATGCTGGGGAAGGAGAGGTGGAGCAGGCAAGCGTAATGTACTTAATCCATTTTGAGTTGATTTTTACCGTGACTTGCTGGAGGCAGAGAAAATTATGCCTGCATTTGGCCATGGACTTAGAGGGGTGTTATGGTGCTAAATGACAACAAGGACACCAAGGGATTCCTTGAAAAAACTAGATGTCCTTCACAGCCCCATACAGAAGTGCTCCTTGAAAGAATAGGGATTGTACTGGTTTCCCTCTTTAATTTGTGGGCATTAATGCTGCCGCATTTTTGTGGCTCTTGAGAGCCACCCGTAAAACTGATGGCCCCACAGAGACGGAGAAGCCTCAGGGAACTCTGTACATGTGAGGAGAAGAGCAATGAAAAGATTTCCATCTTTCCCCTAGTCCCAGGTACCCCTGGCCATTTCAGTATAGTTTCAGGGAACATGTCATGGCCCTACCCATCAATGGAGGAGCAAAGAATTAAATCCTAGAGAAATGGACAGAAAACACTTTTCTACTATGTTAAACAACCAGATTCCAAGGAGTGTCTGTCAACTGCAAAGGGAAGATGGGGGAAGAATAGGTTTAGGATGGGGGTGGAGGAGGGGAGGGATAGATGAGGGGTTTAGTTTTGGACTTGTTAAGTGTGAGATGCCAAACAGATGTTTCAGAGCTTTTTAATCTGATCTACCAATCCTGCTTTCTTGGTTTAGCCTATCACTCTATTGACATCTAATTTAATATAGATGTTTAATACATTTTAACCAGTAGGTCAGTTTTCTTCTTTGCTCTTCTTTTAAAAAATTATCTTAATTATTCATGTACTGTTATTCTTGCATTGAAATTTTAAAATCAGTTAAAGTGCTCTAAAAACTCTTGGGAATTTGCTTGGAATCACCTTTATAGCAATTAGGGAAGAATTAAGATTTTAATAATGTTGATTCTTATCATAATTAATGATTTATTTCTCCATTTACTCAAGCATTAAAAAAATTTCTTATGCTATAGATTGGATAATTTTCTCCATAAATGTTCTGTGTATTTTTGTTAGGTTTATTCCTAGATGTTTTACACTGCTTCCATTGTGAATGGTCTCTCTTTCTCTCTCTCTTTTTATTATGCTTTCTAATTGATTATTGCTTCTCAAATAATGCTGTCAATTTTTAAAAACTTTAATTCCAGTGTAGTTAACATCCAGTGTTATATTAGTTTCAGGTGTACATTATAGTGAGTCAACACTTCCATATATTACTTAACAGCGATAAGTGTATTCTTACTCCCCTGTTGACTTTTGCTTGCAGATTTTACATCCAGCAACCTTCCTGAACTCTCCTATCAGTTCTACTAGTTTTTTTTTTTCTGATGGTTCTTTTGTATTTCATACATAGATAAATACATAACCTATACCTACAATTTTAACTCTTATTTTTTAAATCATTATCACTCTTTGTTGTTACTAAATTTTTAGGACATTGAGTATAATATTCAATAGTAGTAGTCATAGTAGGCTCATTTTCTTTGTTCTTGACTTTAAAGGAAAAGCTTTTAAAGTTCCCCTACTTTATTCACTACTGAGAATAATGTTAAGTCTTGGTTCTTTACAGGTTAAACCACAGCTTCTTTAATCTTGGCTTCTTAAAAGTAATTGATAGTAAGTTTTATTGAATACTTCAGAAGAATCTCTTGAGAAGAATATATATTTTATCTCAATCTGTTGAGGTGGTGAATTACATTCCCTCCCTTCCTTCCTTCTTTCCCTCCTCTTCCCTCCCTTGTTCCCCCTCCTCTTTCCCTTCTTCCCCTTATCTTAGGTATAGAGCATTGAGTTGCTCATAAACTCCCCAGAGTATGGAACACTCACAGCCTTGGTCTGTCAAGACCCTCTTCTTAAATTATCATTATTATTCCCTTTAACTCACTATTTTACCTTCTATTTGTATATTTAGAGATATGTGTGTACTGGGAAATATACACTGGAGCATTGTGTGTATGTAGAGGTATATGTATGTGTGTTTAATTTACATAAAAGGTACTGTGCCATGAATGTCATGGTTTCTTTTTGTCTCCTTCAACTCCGTGGTCTTTGGCATTCTATCTATGCTGCTATATATAAATATATAGAAATCTTTTAGTTCATTAATGTTTTAAAGTAATATGATAGAACTATATTACTACTGATGTGATTCTGCACAGAATGCAATTTATACAAAACTACATTTTACTTCTCCCCTGGTAATGGGGACTTAGGTTACCTCCCATGGCTTGATACCACAAATAGTGCTGTGATGAATAATCTTGTTCATGCTTCCACAGGACCTTTGGGAGAGTTCTTCTGGTATAAATGGATGAAAGTGTGGCACTCTGCTAGCTTTTCTCATATTGGTCAATTCTTACATTTCCAGGATAATTCCTACTTGATATTCAGTTAGGATGCTTTCAGCTATAAATAGAAATCTCTAACTCCAATCGCCTTAAATAAACATTAGGAAAATGTATTATCTCACATTATAAGATGCCCTGATGTAGAGCATCTTCAACGCTGTTTAATTCAGTGGCTCAAAGGCAACATCAGATTTTTCCATCTTCCTGCTGTGCCGTCTTCCACATTGCTGTTACCTTCTGCCACAGTTCCAGGACTCACGTACAGGTACTACAGTGCCCAGCAGAAGAAGAAGACAACCTTTTTTCTTTGAATCTTTTTAAAAGTGAGGAAACTTTTCCCAGAAGTTTCCACGTCCACCCTCAACAGACTCTTTTGTGCCTCACTGGCCAGAATTGCATTATGTGCTGAGGCCTAATCTGCTCCCCAGCCTGGGGAATAAAATCATCCCAACTTCCTTAGACCAGTGACTCTTAAGCCTGGCTACACATTAGAATTACCTGGAAGCTTTAAAAAAATGAATCAGGGGCTCCCAATTTCACTTACCTGAGTTCTATTGACTAATATTTTATCTAAACTTTTTACTGCTCTCTAGTGTCTCTTGTGGTGATTGGTCTACTTGAATGTTTTAAATTCTTTGCTTTAAGTCTTTAATGATTATAAATCTCTGTGATCATTTACCATATTCTGTGTCTGGAGGAATGCTTCTTCATTTTCTGTATTACTTTTGGATTCTCTTTTCTTTTTATATCCTTGAACCGGTGGTGTATCCTTTTCATGGCAACAGGTCGGGGCACAAGAAGGAGATCCCACCTACCTGAGCACATTTCAAGCCTTTGTTCATGGTACACTTTCTGATATCTCATTTTTTCAAGTAAAGTCACATAGTCAAATCCAAAGTCAAGGAGGAGACAATTTCATTAAACCAACCATAAGGCCATTTTGTGGGTATGGATAATAATATAGCTCAGGAGAATGAAGGAGTAAGACCAGCGATTCAACCTATACCAGGTAAGAAGTGAAAAAGGACAATTCAGTGGTTATGGTAGCCAAACAATGAGAGAATGGGCAATGCCACCAGGTGCTACAGAAAAGGCAAGAACTAATAGGCCACTTAATGTGGCTCACTGGTCTTTGGTGAATTTTAGAGAAGTTTGAAGTGTTGGGGATAAAAGCTGGATTAAAGGGAGTTAAGAATAAGGTGGCAGAAGAGTCATAGAGTTGAGAAGCTGTGTTTATGAAGAGCTGGGAAGAGAAGAAAATACACTGCTTTTTTTTTAATAGGGGAAATCTGGTAAAGTTTAGAAGGGAAATGAAGGGAGATTGAAGAAGCTGTTTGATAGGGAAGAATTGTAATCATCAGGTCAGGCAGAGGGGTGGTATGTAGAGTACATGGAAGAATTAGCTTTAATCATCACTGCTGTCATCATAGCTAAATTTATTAAGCTTTTATTATGGTCCAGGCACAGTATTTTCCATGGATGATCTTGCTTAATCCTTAAGATAACTTTAAGAGATACACAGAATGTATTATCCCAATTCCAAAGTATGGACACAGTCTCAAAGGAAGAAAGTAAATTTCCTAGGACTACCCAGTTAATAAGCAGCAGAGCTGTTACTAGGAACCAAAGGCAGTGTTATTCATCCTAAGGAAGAATGGGTGTGGAGGAGTGATGAGTTGAAGTGAAGGTGGTTATGTACCCTCAAACCTGATGATCTCACAATGATGCAGTGTATTGAGTTAGGGGAATAAAGTAACCTGAGTAAGGAGAGAAAGAGGCAACTAAAGTAGGAAGAATGTATAAATACCATGGAGGAGCAGGGGGATATTAAAAAGGGCCACTCTGTAATAGACCAATTCTCATTCCTCTCTGTCAGAAATGATCAATTTGACAAGAGATAGAAAGAAAAGGACTAAGATTTGAGATTTGACATGTCCACTAATGAGATATGACTAATATGATTCTGGGACCAGGATAAGAGGAAAAGCTAGATAGCTAACAGAGGCTGCAGCTGTGAGCAGAGATATGAGTATATTTAAAATAGGGATTGGGGGAGGGCAGCTGGGTGACACTGCTCCCGTTGGGAAAAGAGCTGAGAATTTTGGCTGGGAGAGTACCCTGTGCATTTTCATCTCAGCTGTGGTGTTGGGGAGCCCACAGTTTCTGTTTAAGAGAAGACCATCAAGCCCAAACCAAGTCTTGGATATTGAATACCACAGAGACAGTTTTACGTGGGGGAGGAGGGACAACACTGGATCTTTTCATGACACCAGTTACCTCTTCTGTATACAAAGAATAACTGGGACTAGACTTGCTCTCCTACCACATACAACTGGAAAACCAGACAAAATCTTTGAAACAACCCTTTATAGATACTAGGCAACAGGAAGTACAGTTCTGTGACTCCTCAAAGAAGGGAAGCAAATTCAGTAAGCCCTATGAAAGTTCCAGCTTTCTGTCTGGGGCACTTTCTGGATCACCAAGCAGACCATGGAGATATTGCTGAGCTGAGGAGATATAGGAATTTGGTTGGGGCACCTGGGTGGCTCAGTTGGTTAAGTGTTCGACTTCAGCTCAGGTCATGATTTCATGGCTTATGAGTTCGAGCCCCGTGTTGGGCTCTGCTGACAGTATGGAGCCTGGATCCTGGTTCAAATTCTGTGTCTCCGTCTCTCTCTGCCCCTCCCCTGCCCTCATGCTCTCTCTCTCTCTCTCTCTCGCTCTCTCGCTCTCTCGCTCTCTATCAAAAATAAACATTAAAAATAAAAAAAAAAAGAAATAGGAATTTGGAGAGGCTAGGGTAGCTGGAATGTGCTTGTAGAAGATGCTCAGGATCTACATAGAGGTCTTTTTGAATTTATAGCTAAATACTAACTATAAGGTAAAACTTCATGAGGCAGGCAAAGGATGACTAGATACCTGTAAGGTGAATGATTCCTAGAGATAATACACAGTTAGTAGAAACTTGAGTTCTAGCCAAGCAGAGTGGAAGATCCTTGATGAACATTGAGGGCATTCCAAAAGAGATCCCAAGAGAGTCACAGCTCAGTAATAGGACCAAACGAGTCCTAGAATAAACTCTACTTAATAATATTTTAATAAAGCTTAGAAAAGGATTAAGCTGATATGCAAATAAATTAACTGCCTGACAGAATACAATCCAAGTCTTTATTAAAGAAGACAACAAAATCCAACATTTAATAACATAAAAGGCACAATTTCCATCATGTAATCCAAAATTACTAAGCATATGAATTAAAGCAAAAAAAGAAAAAAAAGTGACCTATAATTAGGAGAAAGACCAGTTAATAGCAGCAGACCCAAAATAACAGAGAAGAAAGAATTAGCAGACAGGTCTTTAAAACAGCTATTATAAAAATCCATGTGATTGGAATCCCAAAAAGGAAGAAAGGTAAAAAAATAAAAGGAATTAAAGCTAAAAGCTTTCTAAATTTTGTGAAAATGATAAAATCACATATCCAAGCAGCTCAACAGTCCCCAAGTAGGATAAACACAAAATAAAAGCACGCCAATTGAATTTAGATCAAATTACTGAAAACAATTTATAAGGAGAAATTTTAGGACTGTGCAAGAAAATATTGCATACAGAGACACATTACATATGGAAGAACGAAGGTTAACAATGACCACATGCTTCTTGTCAGAAACTTTTAAGCCAAAAGCAGATGGCATGGTATCTTTAAAGTGTTGAAGCAAAAGCACAACAAAATAAGCTATTAACCTTGGACTTTATATACAGTAAAAATATCCTTCAAAAATAAATATGAGATAAAAACTTTTTCAAAGGAGCAAAAATTGCCAAAATTTTTCACCAGCAGACCTGAAATGCAAGGTGGATAATATCAATGAAACTTAGATCTACACAAATGGAAGAAGAGCATCATGTGTGGGTAAATACAAAACAAACAAACAAACAAAAAAAAAACCAAGAAAACACAGCCTGAAGAGGGTATATATTTTATGACTCCATTTATATAACATTTCTGAAATGACAAAATTATAGAAATGGAGAACAGACTAGTGGATGCCAGGGCTTAAGGGAGGGAGAAAGGGGGGGAGGGTGGGAGTGAAGTGGCTATAAAAAGGAAACATGAGGAATCCTTGTGGGTTGGGAAAGGTGCTAAGAGTATTTCAATGGGGAAGTAATCTTTTCAACAAATGGTGCTGGAAAACTTGTTATTCATATTTGAAAATGAACCCTCCCATCACACCAGGCATAAAAATTAACTTGAAATAGATAAAAATTAAAACCCCTAGAAATCAGGGCATTTTTGTAACCTTCAAGTAGGCAAAGATTTCTTAGGATATAGAAAGTAGTTTGAAACATAGAAGAAAGAATGGATACATGAGACTTCATCAAAAACGCTATCAAGAAAGACACCGTTAAGAAAATGAAATTTCTAGCCACAGACTAGGATAAAATAACTGATAAAGGATTTGAATCTAGAATATATAAAGAACTCATACAACTCAGTAATGAAATAAATCAATTCAGTTTTTTAAATAGGCAAAAGATTTAGACAGACACTTCACAAAAGCAGATGTATGAATGGACAGAAAGCACATGAAAAGATGCTCCATTTAATTAGATATCAAGGAAATGCAATTTAAAGCCACAATGAGATACCCACAAGACTAAAATTAAAAAGACTTGAGCCTTGCTGGTGGTGGGTGTGCAAAATGGTATTAACATTTTGGAAATCAGGCAATTTCTTATAAAGTTAAGCATGAAGTTACAGTAAGACCCAGTGTTTCCACTTCTGTGCATTTATCAAAGAGCAATGAAAACATATGTCCACACAGAAACTTAGACATTAATGTTTATAACAAATCAAATCAGGAAAATCCCAAATGTTCATAAGCAGATGAATAAACAAATTGTAGTATATTCATATGATGTAATACCATCAACAATAAAAAAGCAATGAACTAGACATACACAAAGCATGGTTAAATATCAAATATATTACACTGAGTTTAAAAAAAGCCAGATCTGAAATAGTACACAATGTATTATTTATATGAAATTATAGAAAAGGCAAAGCTAACTTACAGTGAGGTAAAAAAGATAGCTGGTTGCCTGGAGCTGGGCACTGGGGCACAGATAAAGATGTTTGAGGGAACTTTTTGGTACTGTAATTAAAATGTTCTGTATCTTGATTGTGTTGGTGGTTACATTTGTCAAAACTCATCAAGCTGTAAACTTCAAGTGGGAACATTTTGTCACACCTAAATTATACCTTGATAAAGTTGTTTTTAAAAAATTAGCATCATCTAGTTGCTTTTCAGTCTACCTCTGGCACACAGCCCCATATGCTAGGCTGAAGCAGAGCTCCTGGAGGTGATTCATTTCATTTTTGACATCGCCTAGGTTTTCTATGAAACTTTTATATGTATGTATGTATGTGTATGCATATTACATATATGCGTATATATACACATGGATATATATACTTTATTGAAATAAAAACTCATATATATATATATAACTCACACATTTAAATTTTATAGCTTAGTGGTTTTTAGTGTATTCCCTGAGTTGTGAAAGCATCACTACTATCAATTTTATTTTCATAATCTCAAAAAGAAACCCCATACCCATTTGCACTTCCTATGTCTCCCCACATCCCTTAGCCCTAATTGCATTAGTAGGACTGTCACTAATATACGTTCTCTCTGTATATGTATAGGCTTGCCTATTTTGGAAACTTCATACAAATTAAATCATACAATATGTGACTTTTCCGACTGGCTTGTTTCACTTAGAATACTTTTTTTCAAAGTTCATCTATATTGTAGCATATCCCAGTAATTCATTTCTTTTTACTGCTGAATAGTATTCCATTGTATGGATATATCATATCTTATTTATCCTTTCATTATGTGATGGACACACAAGTTATTTCTACTTTTTTGGCTCTTATGAATAGTGCTGCTATGAACATTCACGTACAAGTTTCTTCATGAACATGTTTCCATTTCTCTTGGGTCCATACCTAGGAGTGAAATTGCTCGGCCAGTGGTAACTATATTCAACATTTTGAGGAACTGTCAAACTGTTTTCCAAACCATTTCTGCATTCCTACCAGCATTTGGCAAGGGTTCTGGTGTTTTTGCATTATCACCAACACTTGTCTTTTTGGCTATCACCTTGTTGTGTGAGGTGGTGGATGTCATCATGGTTTTGATTGCATTTCCCTGATGACGAATGATGTTGAGCAACTTTTCATGTGTTTATTGACCATCTGTATATCTTCTCTGGAGAAATGTCTATTCATTTCCTTTGCTTATTTTGTAATTAAGTTGTCTTTTTATTATTGAGTTTTAAGAGTTCTTTATAGTCTGGATACAAATCCCTTATCGGATTTATGATTTACAAATGTTTTCTTCCATTCTGTGGTTGTGTTTTCACTTGTTTGATGGTATCTTTTGCAGCACAAAAGTTTTCTCATATCCAATTTATCTGTTTTGTTTTTTTTTTTTTTTTTTTGCGTGTGTGTTTTTGGTGGCATAATTAAGAAGGCTTTGCCTAACTCAAGGCCATAAATATATACTCTTACATATATATTTGAAGAATTTCATGGTTTTAGCTCTCATAGGTCTGTGATCCATTTTAATTAATTTTTGTGTGTGGTATGAGGAAAGGGTTGGACATCATTCTTTGGTGTGTGGATATCTAGTAGTCCCAGCTCCATTCGTTGACAATAGTTCTTTCCCCCATTGAATTTCGTTAGTATAAATACATTAAAAAAACACTAAAGCTGGCCTTCATCATACTTTTTGATTCATACTTAGCTTATCCATCCATCACCTAGCTGCCTGACAGGGAGAATAACAATGAGGGTCAAAATGAGGATCATCTCATTTGATTGTGCTTTGTCCTACAATCTAGGTTACATTTCAAAATAAAAAGTATCTATCTTAAGGAGTTGGGGCAAAGTAAGAGAGGGGCCTTTTTCCACTTTGAAAAACAGAGATTCTGAGCTGTGCCTTCCTTTTCCCCCTCTGGGAAATGTGACAGGGGTGGAGGGGACCAAGGAGGGACCAGCAAGGCAGCCCACACACATAGCTTCCATCCCAACTGGAGATATAGCATTTTTCTAAACTCTTTCCTTATTATATAAAATGCCTTTATCAGCAAGAGAAATAGCATTTATGAGTTACAAGGCTTAACTATGGCATTATGTGTACACCGTGAACATTTAGGTGTCAAATGAACAATTTTTGATAAAAGGCTGCCTTCTAAAAAAACAAAAAACAAAAAAGCAAAACAAAACAAAATAACCGTGTTCCCACTACCCTAGAACCCAGGATCATTTTGTTTGCATCACAATGCCTGCAAAGGTTAGCATCTTTGAGTTTGAGTAAGTTGTTAACAGATTGAGATCTGGACTTGATACTGTTTCTGTGCTTAAAAACTACATGACCTTGGGCAAGTTATTGAAAGCCTGAGTTGGGTTTTAGATACAAAATGGGTTAATAAACTACCTTGCAGCATGTCTGTAAGGACTAAATTAACAAGCTGCCATGTGAAAATACTTGGTCCAGACCTGGCATGCACAGCCCTGCAGGGGGGATAGTATCTGCCCAGGACTGTCCTTGGTAAAGAGCATGTGCTCAGTGGATGCACGGATAGGCTCACCAGTTAAATCAGACCAGGTCTCTCTGCCCCTTGGCAGATCCAGACTTAGAAAGCTTCCTTTTTGGAAGCTTTTCGTGGATTCAAGGAAGTTCTCTTGGCCATTTTTTACTTTTTCAGGAAATAAGTAATGCTGACTGTTTCATTTGTGAATCTTCCAATTTAAGTCCTCACAGCCTAATGCAACTTGCATGCCCTAAAAGTTCCTTCTCCCGCCTGCCAGGACAGGGCAGATTCCAGTTAGCATTTGGTTTTCTTGCCCAGGGAATCACCATTGTTGAGGTTTGGCCAATCAACAGTGAGCTGAAGCCTCCCTAGGCAGGGATAAGGACCTCTCCTTCACATCCCCTGAGTGTTTCTTTAATGTTGTATTTCCACAAGAGCAGAGGCTGGGTCTTTCTTTTTTCTACTTGTTTGCCCAATGCCTAGCACAGTACCTGTCACATAAATGTGTACTCATGGATGTCTGTTTTGAGTAAAGCATGAAGGAACACTTATCAATCTGTCTCTAATGAAACTATCCAAGACAAGCTTCTTGATCTTAGGCTCAACTCTCTGGGTCATATGACTTGGTTTCATCCCAAGGTCTGCCTTCATGTGTAAACAAAATAGGCATCCATCCTCATGGTGTGATTTCTGGGCTGCTGATGAGGCATCAGGCAGCCCCCTTGTTTTTTCCTTTTTTTTTTTTTTTTTTTTCTGCTTCTACATGCTAGAAATTCTTTTAAGTAAAGCCTTTTATTATAAACAATATTAAATGTATTTATTGGTGTGACTAGTTACCTATTGACCCAAATGTACTGTAAACCAGTGCTTCTCAGATGTCAGTGTATGTACAGATCACCCGGGGATCTTATTGACATGCAGATTCTAATACGTAGGTCTGGCATGAAGCTCCTGTGTCTGCATTTCCACAGTGCTCCCAGGTGATGGTGCAGCTTCTGGCCTGTAGACCATACTTTGAATGGAAGCCTCTGCTATGGACTGAATTGTGTCCCCTTAAGAGTCATATGTTGGGGGCACTTGAGTAGCTCAGTCAGTTAAATGTCCAACTTTGGCTCACGTCATGATCTCACAGTTTGTGAGTTCAAGCCTCACATCAGGCTCTGTGCTGACAGCTCAGAGCCTGGAGACTGCTTCAGATTTTGAGTCTCCCTCTCTCTGCACTCCTCCGCCCCCAACCACCGCCGCCTGCTCTCTGTCTCAAAATTAAATAAACATTAAAAAAGAAGATTTAAACTCATTTGTTGAATCCTAACACCTAGTATTTCAGAATGTGACTATATTTGGAGATAAGGTCTTTAAAGGAGATAATGAATTAAAGTGAGGTCATTCAGGTGGGCCCTAATCTAATATGATGGGTTTCCTTATAAGAGGAGAAAATTAGGACACAGACTCACACAGAGGGACAACCAAGTGAAGATACGTGTTAATCCATCTACAAGCCAAGGAAAGAGACCTCAGAAGAAACCAACCCTGCCAACACCTTGATCTTAGACCTCTAGCCCCCAGAACTGTGAAGAAACAAATGTTTGTTGTTTACACCACTCAGTCCATGGTCCTTTGTCATGGTGACCCTAGCAAACTAATACAGGCTCTGTTCGAGGGTTTCTCAACTGAGAGGGCATCCAAATGACCTATGATGCAAAGTTTAGATTCAAGACCTTATTATTAGAGGTACTGGGTGAGCATCTCCAGAGTGAACACCAGCTATAAGTATGAGTACTTTTTAAAAAGACCCACCCAGAGTTCTGATGTGCTCCCCTGGCTAAGAACAATTCCACTTCTTGGTGGAAAGTTCTACCAGGGGGTTGGATAGGGGGTGAGTGTCTAGTCATTACTGCAAAGCCTGTAAGAGAAAGACGTTAATATGCTATAGTGAGTCACCAAATGGGTGACTTGTCCACGTGGCTGGCAGAGCTGGGGAAGGAGGAAGAGGCCAGGCAAAGACCCTCTGTCTGTTTCAGTGACTTAAGAGTTTCCTCCTGCTTAGCTTTTTCTCACCACCTCACCCCTGAGGTCAGTGGGGAAAACAGGTCTGAGGTGGAAGATGGGCACCATAGTTTTTCTGTGAATACCCATTCAAAGAGCAAAGGAGCAACAGACATTCAGTTACTTCAAGGGGGTGTTTCTGGCTCTCTTAGAGAAATAGGGGTGGAGATCATGCCAGTCGGGCTTGGTTTGTGAAGGCTACATGGAACGCCTCTCACAGCAAGTGTCTCTAAAGAGTGGATGGTACTCATACTAAGAATGAGTGCAATGAAAAATTTTGATTCTAGCTAAATATGGCAAGTAGGGTTTTGGATGGCAGCTACCCAAAGGGTTTGGAACTCTTGCTCTGTGTAACAAGCTCAGTTGAGAACTCAAGGTTCAATAAGGAGGAACACTTGAAAGGATCTTGATGATAAGGGTGAGAAAATGCCTCCAGAACATCGGCACCATTGCCTGAGGCATGAGATCACCTGCCAACCAAATCGCAGTTAAGAGTAAGCGAATTGCTTGATTTTTTTCTTTTAAAGCTTGTGAATTTATTCTTTTTGTGTGTGTGTGTGAATTTATTCTTTGAAAATAAATGAGCTATCTAACTACAGTTCAACTACTGGCAGGTAGAATGAATCACTGGGGGAAAAAGCGCTAAGGGGAAGAGTAGATTACAGTAGAGCCCAGCCCCTTAGACCATGTGTGAAAGCATTGCCGGCTTTCCCCACTGAGTCCTATGAGGCTCTGTTCTAGAAAACCAGCAGGTAGGTGGGGAAGGTAGGGGACCTGAATATCCCAGAAGATTCACTGAGACTGGGCTTGCTCTCCATGGTGCTAATGGGGCAGCTTCTAGCTCTCCAAGCTAAACAATATTCTTGGTACCCTTACTTGCTCTATGTCTTATGTTTAGTTCCCAGCCTAAAAAGGAAGAAAATAGTCAAGGTCGCGTCCTTAAAAATTGGCAGAAATCCAGAGCCTGGGCTTACTTCTCCCCAGATGGGGCCTGTAGCCATGGCCACAGTTCTCACACCTTTGGTGGAGCCATTGGCCACCACAGGAGAGGTATTATTTTGGGGGTGAGGAATCAACTCTGGCAAAAGCTTACAGGAGATAGTGAGAGAGGTTTGAGAAAGAGTGAGTTCACATTTCTTTTCTTTTAAAATATTTGTTTTAAACATTGTGTGAAAGAGTCAGAGTCTTTATCCCCTTGTTATAATTTCTATCCCTCTTTACTGTGGTTCCTTCCTCTGACTTTCAGTGTGTGCCTTTGCCCATGGCTCGTGATGTCACTGGCCTGTGGACCAATTTCAGGTGGATAAACTTTAGATGATGCTCTGGAGAGGAGACTTCCCAGAACTTTCCCACACTGGTACCTTTACACTTTCTCCTTCATCAGTAAGCATTTGTGTCCAGGTGGGGTCAGGTCAGAAGGAATCAGGAGGGCAGATTTTTCAAGAGAAATAAATTGCAAAGGGCAAGCTGAGGGGTGAGCCCCAGGCATTTTTAGCATTAGCTAAAAATCTCCTAGGGGTTGTCATGATACGAAAGCCAGGGCTAAGGACAATTGCTCGATTCCCTATGCTCATATTTGTTTTGGCTAATGTGAGGTGTAACTTGGACCTTGATGGGCCGGTCCAGGTAGATGATGTACTCAGTTGTCATTGGTTGTGACTGGTAGACAGCCACTAGTTGACAGCCTGGTCCCCAGGCTTCTCTGACATAAGCTCTGTCATATTCCTTTTCAGTCTACTGTGGTTGTAGATTGTCCAGGTCTATTTTCCCTTTTTTGTTTTTGACCATACTGGAATCTGGCAGTGACCATTCTTCCCTCCTCTTAGACTGGATAAATTGTCTGAGGCACATTGTTCTCTGAGCTTTGATGTCTTCATTTTTAGTATATGTGCTGCCGAAGCGAGCACATGATGTCTTCATTTTTAAGTGGAGGGGGTCCTCCTTCTATTTTTGTTATTTTGTGAAATGAAGTAAAATCTTTCTTCTTATGATTTGACAATAAATAGAGATTGGGAAGAGAATCCATTATTGTATAAAATAAGATTTATGGATTTTAAATTAATGTGTGGATTCCAAATAGAAAGGCTCCTCTGTTCTGATAATTGATCATTTGCTGAATTTTTCCTACTTCACAGAAAGTCAAAAATGGGAGGTAACATATTTCTGGAATAACATGATTTTTGATCCTGGGTTATTTTACCTATGTGTTAAAAACTTATCAGGAATGTCAGACACATTACATCAATAGATAAGTCTTTGGTCTAATTTTTTAACTAGATAAGCCCTTTTATTTCTAGGGATATTGAAATGTTGCCTGATTCAGATTTACCAGTTTCCAAGAAAATGAATTGAACTGCTTTACAAGAAGCAAAAGACAGTTGGGCTGACCTTAAGCAGGATGGTTGGGTCTGTAGGCAAAATTTAGACAAGAACATTGATCAGACAAGAATAACTAATAATGGGCTCATCTGGCAAAACCCAAGAAATCTCTCCCAAATTGTGTTTCTGTGATGCAGAGCTAGGGACGGTGGTAGGTTTTTAAGCTCTTAAAGGCAAATATTCTCTGTGTAGTTCTACCCCATTAGGCTGAGTCTGGGCTCTATGGGATGCTCTGGTCCCTGGATGCTCTGGGAAGCCCTTGCCCAACCAGGGGCCCTTGGTCCTCTTGTTCTCCAGTAGAACAGAGTCCCCTTGGAGGTTTGAGGTCCACTGGAGGATTTGTGTCTAGTGGGCTCAGTGGTGGTGGGTCTGTCATGGTGAACTCCACCTCTCTCTCTTTGTCATCTGTCTCAGTGGTCAGGCCTCTAGGGAGCAGTCCTGCCAGCAATGGCTTTGCCACATCCCAATCTTGAGCCCCCTTCCAGAGCTGCTTTTTGTTATTTCATGCCTATTGTGCTCCATACACTGGGCTAGAGCCTTTATATATGATCTCTTCTAGGCCACAGAGGCCCTGCCAGCTAGGTGTTGCCTTTGGCTGGCAGAAAAGGAAGACTCAGAAAGGGACAAAAGTTGATGTGGCCAGTGAGTGGCAGAGCGGGGGGTTGCATCTAGCTGTGCTTCACTCCAAACTTTCTATCGCAACTGAGGGACAGTAACCCTGGCAAAAGGAACATCTTAGTGGTATTTTATCCTGCTTTTTCAGTGGCCCTGCATTCATTCCTGATTGGCACTAGGAGAGCCAATGAATGATGGAAATGTTGAAACCAGAGAAAGAAGAGAAGACATGGATCCCCAAAAGAGGACACGTCACTCAGATGAGATGTGGCTGTGAACCTCCCCCCCACCACACTTTTTGGGTTTTTTTTAGCATAAACAAATGGTGTAGTTGTACCTGGAATTTTCTAAATTGCTTTTGATTCTGTGGGTCTTTTTAATGAGACACCTAAGAAATTCCAGCATTTTTTCTTGATGTGTGAGGCTAGTGTTTATTCATGAAAGAAAGGGAACCATGAAATGATGTTAACCTTGCCAGACATTTGTAGCTGTAGAAGGATTTATTGCCTCCCTTGGGCTGAGCATGTTTGCTTGAATTGCATTTAAATAGTGAATCCTTACTTTGAGTGGATGAGCTAGTGGATGAGATTTCTAAGGGTAGAATTCCCTTTCCACAAGGGTTCTGTTAATTGTGTGTTTTACAAAGGACAAGGGAGTCCTAGATTTTTTTCTTTCCTTAGCAATTTGTGGACTAGAATCATTGAAATAGAAGGAGCCTTAAAAATCACTTCGATTATGTATTAAAATGGACTCTATCAGCCAAACAAAGCATTTATATGGAGCCCATGTTAATTGAGGGCCTACTGTATGCTCAGTGGATAACCTCTTGGTCAGCCATTCTCCAGCTTCTGTCTTACAGTCTCCTCTTGTTTCCCACAGTCCCAGCTCCGAACACCTGAGCTCTTTTGAGTTCTTGAGCATGCTGAGCTCTTCTACCCCTCTGGGCCTTTGGCTGTGATATTCCTTTGGCCTGGAAGTCCCCTTTTCCAGTTTCCTTAGCAGGCTTTTCCTCACCCCTCATGCATGCCTCCCCTTAAAGCTGCTTCCTTCACTCCCCAGCTGGAAGAAAGTCTACCACCCATCCCATCTTGCTTTCTTCCTAAACATACTGTTTTTATTCTTTGAACACTTCAAATTTGAAATTATATATTTGTTTACTGATGTGGTTTCTTTTTCCCCCATGAGTCTTCAAGCTGTGTGAGAACAAAGGCAAAGTTTATTCACCAGGGTATCCTTAGCATTCAGCATGCTTCCTGGCACATAGTAAGCAGACACTCAGTAAATATTTACGGATGTTTGGAGTAGGTATTATAATCCCCAGTTGATGCAACTGAGGGGTGGAGAGGTGATGTGACTTTTCAAGGTCACCCACCTAGTAAGTGGCAGTTAGGAGTCTACTCTTGTACCCTATTATCAAATCCAATGCTCACTTCAAAGTTCAGTTTTTGACTTTTCCTTAGAAACGTAGTTTTGGGCACCTGGGTGATTCAGTCAGTTCAGTGTCTGACTCTCGGTTTTGGCTCAGGTCACAATCCAGTCTTGCGCCGGGCTCTGTGCTGATAGAGCAGAGTCTGCTTGGCTTTTCTCTCTCCCATTCTCTCTGGCCCTCCCCTGCTCACGTGTGCTCACTCTTGCTCTCTCTCGCTCTCTCTCAAAATAAATAAAGAAGCATTAAAAATAAAGAAGCATAGCTTTCTTGCTTCATTGTTATACTGACAGAAACAGACTCTTTCAGCCATAAGAGTTATATCATAGTTCAGGAGTAGAGAAAGTACTGAATGAGGTACATCAGACTGAGAAGACAAGGTATCTTCTATTAATTGGGAACTTCTTGGGCTCAAGAGGCACAGCTCTCCAAAGGCTAGCAGCACTATGACCAGAGAGAGGTCTGGATTGACTCTTTTTACTGTGTCCCAGAGCAGAAAGCACATGGTTTAGTCTTATGGAAATGCATGGGCCAGGAAGGCTGATTTTGAACAGCTCTTGAGGTGAGCAAGAAGGTTGATTTGGCAGGTGTTGGAGGCAGAGAGGTGCCTCTCTCTTCCTGGTCTAAAATGACCTCTTTGTGTGTGAAAGAAGAGACACTGGGAACATGGCTACTGGAGGTCAGCTCTCTCTATAGAGATGGAAGAGACATCTGGAACAACTTCTAGAAAGTGGGCTTTGATCTGCCCCTGGATGCTGACAAACAGAGCCCATGTTCCCTTTCCTTCTATGAAAGGCTGTTGTGGTTTTGACTCATTGTAAATCACTGATATTAGAGTGGCATTGTTCTGCCTCTTGGCTTGCCATTGGGGCTGCTGCATCAGGCCTGAGCTGGTGTCCTGAAATCCCTCAGGAACCCCTGCTTTGCCAAGGCTGAGCTAGCAGAGCTTTAGGAGAGGTGATATGCCTGCCCATCTCTGGATCCTGCTTTGGATTCAGCATTTTACCTCTGGGTTCTGAGTTTAACACTGATCCAAAGTCTTTTAGATAAAAATAAATGACTTGCTTTGCCTCCTTGCTGCTAATGTCTTCCTTGACTTTCTTCCTTTTCTGAAAGCCCTTCTTCCTGGGGTGGGCATTTCAACAAATGCTTTGCTTTCCTTCTTCTCACATGTGTTTAGCTTTCCTTCCCCAACTACAGGAAATACTCCCAGGGAGGATTCCAAGTCTCACACAGCATGCTCTTCCTTCTAGACCATGCACTCACTGTTCCATAGAGACTTAGACTTGAATCACAGACAGTGACAGCAGGAAAGGACTTGGTGATCATCTCGCGGGGGGTGGGGTGGGAGGGTGGGGTTCCATCTTGGGATTTGCGAAGACCAAGGGTCTTTGGCAAGTTGGAGGAAGGTGCAGGGCAGGTGGGGCTCCCTTCCCTTCCCATCTAATGAGCCATTCTTAATTGTTTTACATATTGAACTTCTATCTAAAATGTTGTTTGATCAAAGGGCTTAGGCTTAAAACCATGGTTTGAGGAACTCTATTCTGGTTCAAACCCTCCAGGGAGGCAATACAGATCAGAATGAAACCTCATGCTCTTCACCTAAGTGGAGTTGTCAAGCTTTCAGCAGACACCATATTATTTTTCATTCTAATTATATCATTTTAATTCTGAATTGTATCCATGTAGTAGAATTTTTATAGAATTCTGTACAAGTATAGGTATATTTTAACATGTGTACACAATACACACACTCACATACAATACACACATATATGTATATATATATGTTTAAGACCTGACTCCAATGCCCACATCTTTAAAGAAACAGTTGGTAAACAGTTGGTAACCTCCCATCTGGAAGTAATCTTGCATTGCCTTTTAACATGCTACTTAAAGATTTTTTTTCTCTCAATTTCCCTCTGCCTTGAATTGTAATTACTTGTGTGTATTTCTCTCCCCTATAAACTGTAAGTTCTTTAAGGTTTGAAACTCCGAACTGCTCATCTTTGTAATCTCTGTAACACCTAGCAATGTGCTCTGCACATGCAATGAAGGAATCAGTATTTTATAGTGTAGTATTTTATTATGAAGTCAGAATTTCATGCTTGGACCTCATAAGGACCTAATTAACTTTTCATAGAGAAAAATGCCACATGGCTATAGACTGACCATCCACCTCACAGATGTATGCTGTTATTCACAAGGTGGGGCAGAGAAGATGGTCCTGAGTGCTCAATACAAATTAATTTCCATCACTGCAAAAACAACTCTAGCTATGGGGCTTATTATAGGAGGCCAAGAATGTTAGTTATTAGGGAATTCATGGAAGTGGATGTGATGGTTAATTTTAATACATCAGTTTAATGCATCAATTTGACTGGGCCCCTGGGTGGCCATGTATTTGGTCAGACAACATTCTAGGTGTGTCTGTGGGGGTGATTTTGGATGAAATTAACCTTTGAATTAGTAGACTGAGTAAAGCAGATGGCCCTCCTCAGTGTGGATGGCCTAAATAGAACAAAATGTTGACTCTGTCATGAATAAGAAGGACTTCTTTATCTGACTATTGAGCTGGGACATTGGTCTTCTTTTTTCTTTTGTTCTTCTTCTCCCCCTCCACCCATTGGTCTTTTTCTTGCCTTTGGACTAGAACTGAAAAATTGGCTCTTGGTGGTCTTGAGCTTGCCAGCTTTCATACTGAAACTGACACCATCAGCTCTTCTGGTTCCTAGGCTTTCAGACTCAGGCTGAACTATGTACTGGCTCTCCTGGGTCACCAGCTTGTTGACTGCAAATCGTGGGACTTCTTAGCCTCTATAATTGTGTGAGCTAATCCTTATAATAAATGTCTTTATCTCTGTCTTCCATTGATTCTATTTCTCTTGAGAACCCTGATCAATACAGATTTTGGTATTGAAGAATGGAGTCTTTCTGTGACAAAAGTATAAAAATATGGAAGTAGCTTTGGAACCAGGTAGAGGCTGGAAGAATTTTGAGGTGCTTATTAGAAATATGGATGTTAAGTGCATTTCTGGTGAGGTCTCAGACAGAAATGAGAAACATGTTATTGGAAATTGGAGAAAAGGCATTCCTTGCTATAAATGGCAACAAGTTGACTGAACTATGTTCTAGTGTTTTGTGGAAGTTAGAACTTCCAAGCAATGACTGGATATTTAGCTGAGGAGATTTCTTTTTTCTTTTTTACTTTTTTTTTTTAACGTTTATTTATTTTTGAGACAGAGACAGAGCATGAACGGGGAAGGGTCAGAGAGAGGGAGACACAGAATCTGAAACAGGCTCCAGGCTCTGAGCTGTCAGCACAGAGCCCGACGTGAGGCTCGAACTCACGGACCGCAAGATCATGACCTGAAGCGAAGTCGGACGTCCAACCGACTGAGCCACCCAGGCACCCCAAGCTGAGGAGATTTCTAAGCAAAGTGTTGAAGAACTGTTTTTTTTCCTCCTGACTGCTTATAGTAAAATGCAAAAGGAGAGAGATTAAATAAAGAAGAAATTGTAATGCAAAAAGGAATCAGAACTTGAAGATTTGGGAAATGCTCAGCCTATCCATATTGCAAAAAATAAGATAGTATGTTCTACCTAGAACATCAAGGGTATGTCTGGAGTATCACTGAGTAAAGAATTTATGGGATTATGCAGAAACACTGCGTGTTTGAACCAATGGGGACAGAGATGGGGCAAAATGATGGAAGCTGTCAGACTTCTTGGATTTGACAGGACAGGACAAGAAAGCTATTCAACAGCAAAGATGTACTGCTCTTCAAGAGGGAAAGTGACTCCAGAAGCAGTTCAGAGATCATCAGGGCCAACGCCTGAGTTTTACCAAGCCAGACAGCCTCTGCCTGAAGCCTTGGGGTGGGACCCTGGCTTGGCAAAAAGCCTCAGGGGAACAACTTGTGAGGTTAACTGGGAACTGCCATCCCAGTGGGCCTTGGGGCAGAGTGTTGAACCAAAAAGGATTATTCATGGGACTTAAAAGCTAATTTGCCTTCCTAGGTTGGACCTATGTGATGTTTAGACAAGACTTTGGACTTAAGACTTTAGAGTTGATGCTGGATTAAGTTAAGACTGTAGGGACTTTGGGGATGGAATTAATGTATTTTGCATGCCAGAAGCAAATAAATTGGGGGGGGGGTGGTGGCAGAGAAAGAATGCTATGGACTTGATTGCATCCTTCTGAAATTCATGTATAGAAATTCTAATATCCAATGTGATTATATTTGGAAATTGTACTTTTATGAAGTAATTAGGGTTAAATGGGGTCACAAGGATGGGGGGTCCTAATATGATGTGATTGGTGGCCTTATAAAAAGGCCAGACTCTTGTCCTCTCTCTCTGTACATATGCACTGAGAAAGGCCATGTGAGCACACAGTAAGGAGATGGCTGTCTGTAAACAAAGAAGAGAGATCTCACCAGAAACTAAAGTTGCTGGACTTTGATCTTGGACTTTCCAACCTCCATAATTGTGAGAAAATTAATTTCTCTTGTTTAAGCCACCCAGTCTTTGGTATTTATTGTGACATCCCGAGCAGACTAATATGGTGGGATGTCTGCAAATCACTCTTGCATTAATGGTCCAGGACCTGGGTGGTTAATATGGACTATTGAGTCTTGACAGAACTCAACTCAAATGCTTATTGTTTTGAATTGAATTTATTAAGACATGGGTCAAGAGAAAGCAGTCGTATGACCAATAAGCCAATGAGAGACATAAGCCTTGGATTATTTATATTGTTTATGCCCTAAACTCTCTATGTCAAATCATCTTCTTAGGTGTAAAATAATAGGCAGGAGAAGTCATGCATTGAGTAATGTAATTCAACAGATATTTATTGAGATCTACTGCCTGTAAAGGTACCTTGCTAAGTCTAAGTAGAAGGTATTAAGACTCCTAAGATGAGGCCTCTGCCTTCCAAGAAATTATAGCTCCCTGACATTCCTGACTCAACAATTCTTAAACACGTAGGTGGACATTACCAACTTTTAATGTACTTCAGGTTGAGATTCCCCATCAATCGTAACTATTGTTCATCTTCAAGGACTGTTACCTCCCAGAGTTTGGCCCAGTCTGTTATTCATTCTTCCACTCTTCATCCCTGATCTGTACTGTTGGATCTTGGGGAATTGCTACATTTGATCTAGCTTTGTTTCTGGTCATCTTAATCACCAGGGAGATACTAAAAAACCTCTAAAAAATGGAAAAAGGAGGGATAGGTTCATGGGTTACAAGATTATTGCATGAAAACTTGACATAATTTAGGTGGGAGATGTTAAGAGGTGAAATTTAATTTAAGTATATTATAATTTCCTGATAGGCACTAATGATCATAATGAAACCTCACTTCTAACCAGTGATTACGATTTACAGTGGTAGTACCTTGAGCCTACTTAATGGAGGCATTCATTGTGCTTCTTTGCTGTTCCCCACATTTCCTTATCAGCCATGACATGAGCAATAGTCCATTTTAGCTTTTGGGTTGGGTGTTACTCTGCACGTAAAGGAGGAGACTTTGTCACTTTGCTTTGAAATCTAGTACCTATATCATGGAGAGTTTCAAGGGGCAGGGATATCTTTTGACTTTCCCACATAAAAATATGGAAAGAACTGACCTTTCTTGTTGACACTGTCTTTGCCTTTCTTCCATAGTAAAAAAGGCTGCGATTTTTAAATTTGTGGGAAAATTGGACATTTGTGGGTTAATTGGCAATATTTGCATGTGACAGTTAGTCTCATTATGCTCCAATTATATTAATTAAACTCTGTCCTGGAGAGTAGGCATTCACTCATTTTTCTTCCCTGCATCCCTCCAAATGTGCATCTGCAAGCTGCTTCCCTGTGGTTTTATGAGCACGTGGGGCAGGGTCCATATTCTCTCATCCTTTTATGCTCAACACAGTATTGGCATATCATAAGTGCTTATAAATGTTTGTTGAATTGAATCAAACACGTAGAGACACAGTTTGGAAAATCAATGATGGTAACTCCAGTGGTTTTTAGACTCCTTCTCCATGTCAAGCCAGTGCCTACATTTGCTAGTCCACACACGTGCTTTGTAAGCCTTCCCATTCCCATTTATTTTATAAATTAGCAAAGTAAATAAGAAAACAACCTATATGCAAGGTGAGAGATGGGAGAAAGGAGGAAACTTATATTTCAATGCCAATTTTATGCCAGGCACAGGGTAGGAATTTACACATTCTCTGTCTTGTATTATCACCAAAGCATTTTTCCCCTCGGTCCAGCAGGTTAATTTTAACAAAAAAAAGCCAGCTGAAGCAAAGAAAGAAAAAAAAAAAAGGAATTGCAACTTGGCTTGCTGAAAATCCCTAAAAGCATCAGGTTCTGCTGAAGGGGTTGATAAAAATGGGTTTAACAGAAGTCCTTCTATGTGGTCTCATCACTAAATCGTTACCTGTTGAGAAAACAGTTTTCTAGATGATATACTTACAGTGAGCCATACTGAACTGCCAAATCCTTATTATTCCTTACTTACTCTGAGTCAATTGCTCCTCACTTGGACAAGGTAGCTGTTTCTGAAGGAGGGCTGTATGTGAGGTAGAAGCGGGAGGCAACTTGCCTCCTTAATATGTCCATGCTTTTAAAAGGGGATAAACTAGGTGACGTCATGGTAAATGTGCTCCTAAAACAAAATGTGATTACAGATAGTAAATAGTTGCCTTCCATTCCTGATAGTAAATGTGAATATTAATGCAGTACTTTTTCATACACACACATGTATTAAATGAATGTCATCTTGTTACTCTCTGGTAAACGCTGTCATTTGGTTATTTTTTATTAGCCATGACCTCTCCAGGACTACCTTAACGTGGGCCAAGATATAAGAATGCATAGAGGTCAAATAATATCCACTGAAGGGCAGTTCATCTCTAGTATGTCAGGTGCTGGAAGATTTTATTGCAGAAACAAAAGAATTCCAACCCAAAGACTTACTAATAACATTACCAGAGTACAGTTACAGAATAGAAAGATCAGTGTTCAGCAAGAATAGGGAGAGCATAAACATTTGTCAAATGGCTAGCTTGGTCCTTCCACCTTCTAAAGAGGCAAGCATATTAGTGGTTGGTTTCCTAATAAATTATACAACAGGATGCTCCAAGGGGTCCATTTCCTGAAGGTGATTGCTCAGCATCATGGAGCACCAAGCACTGTTAGCACCATTAATGGTCTTTCAGAATGGTCCAGTGGTCTAGAAATGCCACTCACACATTTCTTGGAAGCACATTAATTCAGCCTGAGAAGAAGCAGAGCTTTGCACCAGACAGTTGATGCACTGTTATATCATCCCTTTTTCTCGCTTCTTCTAAGAGAGCTCTTCCTACCTTCTGCAGATCCAAGTGATGGGTCCATATTGGGTGATTTTGAATATTTTGCAGGCTACATTCCTTATTTGTTTCATTTATGGCATTTTAGAGGAAAAACTACTTTCTCCTTAACTGTGGCTTATTGACTTTCTAATATATATAATGAATGAGGGAATGTGGGTCATGGGGCAACCATCCCCAGCTGGGAAACAGCACTCCTTAGAGTTCTTACATTCATAGTTACCAATCGCATCATCACTGAGGGGTTTTTCATCCTGTCTTACTTAAACTCCAGCTATTTTGTCACCTAAAATTAAAAAAAAAAAAAAACAACCAGTAACACTATACAAGGGTGGTATGAGTAATAAATATCATGATTAAAGGTGCTACCCCTGCGCCTGACACTTTAGTGACCACTCAGTAAATGTTAGTTGAATTTGGATTCCCCCCCACCCCCGCCTCCCTGAGGAGTCACCTCATTAAAGCATTGTACCTTTGGTTAGAGTATAATAGGTAGTTTTCATCATGTCCATTTGTTAGCTCAGTCCCTCACCATCTGTGTTCTTTGTTCATCTGCCAACCTAGAAAAATCCTCTTCCTGTCTCTAAATGATGAGTTCAGTTTTTTTAGATAACACTTTTTATATTTTGGGCTTTATTAAGGTGGAATGCTGTAGAGTATTATTATTTTCAAGAAATAATTTAGTGTCTTATCTAGATAATTAAGGTCTTTGTGTTCTATAGGTAAGCTTCCCGGTCATGGTAGGAGAGAAAACAACGTGCTCTTGTGCCCTCGTGCTATCTTTGGCTAATGGAGCAAATGGGAAATCCAGAGCTGGTGGGGACAAAGCCAAAGCTGCAAGTATGTTAGATTTACTGAGTAGGCACATGTTGGTTCAGCATCCGTAGCCAGCCTGCAGTAAGTGGAATTAGAACACTCAGCAGGGACAAGTTGGTTCTTTGGAGAAATTTGTTAAAGAAGGAGTTCATGTTGTATCCAATTTAAACCCTGGGGGATTTGAAAGTCCTTGTCCATGCACCTCCTTCCTGCACCATGGGCTTATATTCTAGTAGTATTTGCAACACACTAAGGTTGCTTGTACTTGTAGATTCATTGGTTCTTAGGAGAAAAAGCGTCTTGATCCATACAGGGGAAAAGCCTACTAGGGGGCAGCTGCCCCATATTAAAGTAAGAGAAGAGATTGTAGAATTCTTGGGGTTCTTCAATTCATGTTAGCAGCTACTCTTCCAGCATGGATTCAATCTTCTGGATCTTCATGGCCCTGTTACCTTTTCCCTATGCCTAAGAAGGCTTGGTTAGGTTTTCACAGTGGGTGGTGGAAAGAAATAGGCAAGTTTATTCAGTGGTTTTTAAGAACATTTACATTTGATCTAGCTTTAGAGGGGAGTAAAGTCACCATCTCACAATTTATTATTATTTTTCCCAGCCTGACTGATATTCTAAAAGTCAACTTCACTGTTCTGGGAGGATAAACTACATTCCCTGTTCCCTGATGGCTCTCTTTACAGTGCAGAGGATCCCAGAAGCTTTGGGCTGGAAGAAACCAGCTGGGAGCTTCTAGTCTTTAGGTTTTACAGGGGGCCTTCGAAGCTGGTCCGTTACAGTGTTAATATGATATTGAACCACCATGGCTCCCTTGTAGTAGAGGACAGTCAGATGTGCAGGTAACTAATGGAGATGAGCATAGCTGGGAGGAGGATGAGGCATAAACTAATGAATCTTTTACATACTTAAATGGTATTTAACAGGAAACAGCCCCATGTGTTTGTCCATTACTGACTAACCATTTTGGGGGTCCAGATTTTGAACTGTTTTTTAAGTAGCAAGGACAGATTTTTGCAGATGCTAATGCCGTTTTGCCTGAGCTCCTTATTTACTGGCCCACATTTGCAGGACAGCTGTCCTGGTGTCCATTTATGGGGAGAAAGGTAACAGACCAACACAGGATTCAAAACCATGAGTTTGTCCTCATTAGAAGTGGGCTTACCAGTGGTGTAAACCATGGCACCCTTCCTCCTGATGGTTTGGGTGAGCTTGTGATTTCTATAAGTTTTGTTATTTAAACTGTAACAGGGAGGCGGCTATAAGTTTAGGAGACCTAAGGGGCCTTTTGTGTCTGAAATGATAGTTTCACAGAGAACTCTGGGTATTGGCCCCGACCATCCCCTGGCCTCTACATCATCTCTTGAAAACAGAGCCTTAACTTTCTCTTCAGCATCTCTGGAGAAGACTCCAAACTTGATTTTGCAAATTGCTGGAAGCAACTTCTTCCCAATATCTCATCGCAGGCCCACCTGGTATGATATTATTATTTCCATGTTGTCCTTTCTGATGGGGTGCAGGGGAGAGCCTCCTTATACCTGAGTGTCCCTCCTGCCTTGCCTGGGGTGTGTTTAGAAACGATTGTGTGAAATGGCAACAGCCAGTTCTGGTTTTCATGGTATGGGGTCCCCCCCCCCTTTTTTTTTCTCTTGTCCTTTGTAATATATTTTCTTTCCCTGGCCCTTCATTTAACCCTCTCAAAGATTGGAAATACTCTGGAGATTACCTACTGGGTATCTTGTTTCTTATTTTTTGTTTGTGATCTAGGCTGCTTTTTGTGGAAGAAAAACTCCCGAGCCACTCTCTGCGGTGTGTACAGTGCCTTTACTGAAAGGCAAGTGCCCTAATGCAGTGAACGCTATGGACGAGAGACATCTATCCATGACTCATGTTGTCACAGACTGAGAAAGATATGTGTTCAGACATTTCCTAGAGACACTTTTCAGAAAACATCAGAACACACACACACACGCACACCCCTCCCTGTCCCAGCCCTGGTTAGCTTATTCATGGGTCCAGGGCCTTTATTCCAGGTAGATCTTCCTTTAGACTGGCTGTCCCCTGATTCTTCATTTGTGCTAGGGAAGATCGAATCCAGCCTACAAGTGCCAGGGCAATTTCTTCTACTGTGAATACAAAATATTTTCTTTGAAGTCTTCTGAGTTTTAAAAGATATCAGGATATTTCTCAATGAAATCAAGTAGACTGTTACTTTAAAACTGGAGTCTAATTCTACATAGTTATTTTCTTATAGCTCTCAAGGGACTTTCCTTACTGTAAACCTAAAAAGATTTTTGAAAATGTTATTTTTAATATCATAGACATCTCTTTAGCTATTATAAAACATTTTCAAAAGGCAGTAATAGCAACAATAACAATATCTGTCATTTACTAATTGCTGACTATGTGAAGGACACTCTTCTAAATGCTTTCCAGGCACTAGCTCAATGAATCCTCTCAATCACTTTATTGATTACATGCTATTGTTATCCCCATTTTCAGATGTGTAAACGAAGGCATCAAGGGACTAAATCATTTCCCCAAAATTGCATTGCCAGTGAGGACTAAGGCAAAGGATTCATTTCTAGGTATGGCTGATTCCAAAGTTCTTGAACTTTCCAGTGTCCTATGTGGCCTTTTAATCCTCAGTGTCATGTAAGAATCCTGAGTTTCAGAGCAATTAAGTGACTTGATTCTGGTTCCCCAGTCTGAAGTAACAGAATAAAATTTAACTTGTTTTTTCCTTTTCCTTTTATTGGTTTCTCCCTCCCATGTAATAGGGCTCTAGGTCAATACTTTAGTGGGCTCAAAGCATTCACTAATTCCCTATTGTGTTCCAGGTGCTGGGGTAACCTTTAGTGATACAAAGATAATGAACTTCCTGCCCTTAAGAATTCACAATCTGAGTTTGGGGGGTTATACAGATAAAAACACAGTGACAAATGCAAGCAGTATGATAAATGTTCTAATAGGGCTAAGCACAGGGTGTTTGGGGGAACATAGGGGACAGGTGGCTAACCCAACCTAGGGACTGTCCAGAAAAGCTTTGTAGGGGAACTGAGTCTCTAGGAAAGAATGGGAGTTAGTCAGATTGAGACCAGGAAGATGTTCTGGACAGAAGAAACACCTTGTACAAAGACCCAGATATATTTGAAAACATGGAATCTTTGGGTACCACCAAGAAACTTCTGTGTGACCTTGGGTTTAGAAGGAAAGAAGTCAGAGAGATGAACAAAATTTAAATCACAAAGAACACCATAAGTCATGCTAAGCAGTGTTGACTTCTGCAGTTGGCTGGGTATCACTGAAGGATTTTAAGCAGGTGTTGTAGAGGATGGGCTAGAATAAAGAATTAAGCTTGGAGGCAGGGAGACCCACTTAGGAGGCTATGAGAATTGTCTAGATAAGAAATGATGAGGGTCCTGACCTCAGGGAGAGGCAGTGAGTCAAGCTTTTCCTATCTCCCCAGGATACGCTTAATTGATTTATTTGTTGCCTTCAGCAGCCAGCTTGTCTGCCTGGCTGTCTGTGTTGTCACCAAACTTTCATCCCTCGTCTTTGTAGTTTTGCCTTTCTTTGCCTTTCTGACCTGTGATTCATGTATTGTCTCTCCTCTGAGACCTCAGCTCCTTGGGGGCAGCAGTGTATCTTTCTTATCTTTGTTTTTGCTGTACTATGCCTGGCTGGGATGTGTTCTGGCTGGGATGCGTTCTTCAAGTTTAGTATAGCTATAGTCTAGAGTCCTTTTTGAGAAATAGTAGGAAGAAGGGGTTGTTGGAAAGGAAGGGCGAGGGAGGAAAATTCTTCCATGCTACAATAAATTGAGGGATGTTGATGGATGAGAATTTTGTATGACTCCACTTGGACTCTGCCAAAGGGCATCAGCCTTCTTCTGGGACTTAAGGTAATTTCCTGGCAGACTCATTATTTACTCTTATTATGTTACACAACTTCTGTGCCATCTCTTAGAAATAAATGAGACCTCAACACAAGTAATTAGAGATTAAAAATAGCATCTGTTGTTTTATTGTCTATGTTCCTAAGTATGTACCTACCCTCTACATTATAAGTGAAACCCTGTGCTGTTTCCTATAAATTCTGTGGGAGATGGTCATTTAGTTCAGAGGCTTTCAGAATCTCTTTATCTTAAATACAAAGCCTACATGGAAGCCCAACATAGAAATCAAGTTTTTATACAAAGAGCTGCTCTTGTGAAGCCAGATCCAAATTTGGGGTCCTGAAGCCGTGTCCAGTCGTTCTCTTTGTCATCCCATCCGTACCTCCAAATAAAGGGACTGTGAAAATCACTACTTAAGAATAGCAATATTTTCCCTTTAACCATTCACTTTGATCAATTTCTCTTAAGTTACATGTGGTTTTTCACCGGGACTTGTTGGTTTTGTTTTTATGGTCTCTAGTGCTCCACCACTTTTTGGGCCCTCCTGTCTACCAAGAAGAGGGGGATTTGGCCCTTCTTCTGCCTACCCCCACTTCCCTCCTCCCAAGTTCTTATAAACCATTCTTCAGCATTGAGTGGAAGAAAATCTTGCACCTAGCAGTAAATGCCTACAAAGACCCTAAATCAGAGGTAATTATCATTTAGATAAAAAGATTTCTTTGAAAGGGTGTTAAGGAGGTATGCTTTCCTTGAATTCATGCAGTATGTTGTTCTGGTTAAGATTTGATTATAATGGAGTTCTGGCTCACGTGAGTGTGTTTCGTGGCCTTCATGCTTTAACTGTGTTAAAATTACTACTTGACTTTGTGGAATAAGAGGCTGAACTCTGTCCTAAAGATTTTTCAGGGTTACTGAAAGGCTTAGAGAGGAAAGAGACCTCAGCCTGTTTGTGCCTACATGTGAAATTGTAGTCATTTATTTGTCTTGAGCACTCACAAAAAGAATTTGTATGAAATTTGGTAAAGAATTACTTTATTAGAAGAATCCAAGGGAATTCTATGGATGTGAGTTTTTAGGCGCTCTGTTGAAGATAATCAGCCATTTCTCCCCTTCTGTTCTAGAAGACTTTACCACTCATATACAGAAGTTCATCAGCGGGTGAGGTGAGGGGCTCACTGTCAGCCATGCAAGGTGGCACTGGAGTGAATTCTTTCTTTTAAAAAATTTTTAAATTAAATTAAATTAAAATTTTAATTTAATTTAATTTTTTTAAGCAGACTCCACTGCTAGCATGGAGCCTGATGTGGGGCTTAAACTCAAAACCCTGAGATCAAGACCTGAGCTGAGATCAAGAATAAGACGCTTAACTGATTGAGCCACCCAGATGCCCCTGCAATGAATTTTTTCTGTCCAGTAAAATAGTTGTGAAGTTGTGCCCAACTCGAGAGGTTGGATTTATAAACACAACGTATTTAGTAATTGTCAGCTCTGTGAAGTGTGATTATTCACTTTGGAAAAGGTCTTTGCGAGTAAGTGTATTTATCCAAATTCCTAAAAATAGTCCTCTCGTAGTGCTTCCCAGGGATTGTTTACAGATCATTAACAATCTAGAGTAAAGAGAAGAAAAACTGAAGGCCAAGATGTTTAGGTATCTGCTGGCTCTTAGAAGAGAAATCTGCAAAGATGATAAAGAAATGATTTAAATTCCTCAAATTCAACTTATACATACTTTTTTTTTTTTTTTGAGAAAAGCAGCACCCATTAAATAGTTTGCCTAAAGAATATGTTGACTATAATTTGCTGATGTTTGATTTTCTGTGTAATATATAAGACATTTAAGTGAATGTAATGAAATCTGCAGCCCCCTCTGAGGTGGCTTCCAGGGCTGAGTGAATGAGAAGAAAAGGTTCCGCCTACTAAGCAGTGAGGATTGAACTTTCTCTCACTTTGATTAATGTCAGTTGTAATCTCTGAAGGGAGGTACTTACCTAGAAATGTTATTTCTCCTTCAGATAATGATTATTATCTTTTCAGAAGGTTATTTCTTGTTATCTTCTAGAGGGAGACCGAGTAATGCTGGTTGTCCTTAAAAATACTTATGTTTGAGTTTTTCATTTGTTTTTACATAATTTTAATGTAGGAATATCTGATGTAATTAAGAGCCACAAATCCTCAAAGCCAACAACAAAAAAAAATTGTAACCAAGGGAGAAAAAAAAGTAGATGTGAGAAGACTCTGAATTGGGAAAGTGAACTCATTAGATTATATCAAGATACTTGGAATATTCATTTGAACTTTAAATATTTACAGAGTGTCTAGCACATGCCAAAAATGTATAGGCTAGGCTAGGTTTAAGGAGAGGATTATCAAACATCTGAGAAGGGTCGGATAAGAGGCTATGGTCTTTTGGGCAGACCTTTCCTGGAGTTCCTGGTAATTCCTAGGAAGTTGGCAAATCAGGACATATCCAGAGAGGACTGGATGCATGGAGAAGGATCTGGAAGCCATTTTATTTGAAAAACTATTGAACAAACAAGAGCAGTTACCTGGAGAAGGGAAGATGTTTGGTAAAGAGATCATGAAAAATGTTTTAAAATGTTTACTTTTCAATATGATAGTCACTAACCACATGTAGCTATTTCAATTTAAATTACTTAAAATTAGATAAAAATTTAAAGACTAGTTCCTCAGTTACACCTACACCTTCCAAGAGCTGAGTAGCCACATGGAGCTACTAGTTACCATATTGGCCAGTGCACAGATATAGTAGTTTCCATCACTGCGGAAACTTTTATTAGATGCTGCAGTTTTAAATACCTGAAGAATTTCATGTAAGAGAAAGAATGGATTCATCTTGCATATCTCTAGAAGGTATAGTTATGCCCAATGGAGAAGAACTGGAGAGGAAGTTTTTCCAACAATTGAGTTTGGTCAGTAACGTAAGAAGCAGGGTAGGAAGTTCTCTAAGAGGGGAAATATTTTTTTTAATTTATTTTTGATTTTAGTTTTAATTTTTTAAATTTACACCCAAGTTATTTAGCATATAGTGCAACAATGATTTCAGGAGTAGATTCCTTAATGCCCCTTACCCATTTAGCCCATTTCCCCTCCTACAACCCTCCAGTAACCGTCTGTTTGTTCTCCATATTTAAGAATCTTTTATGTTTTGTCCCCCTCCCTGTTTTTATATTATTTTTGCTTCCCTTCCCTTGTATTCATATGTTCTGTGTCTTAAAGCCCTAAGGGGGGAAATATTGACTCTTGGTGACCCTTGTCAAGGTTACTGTAGCAGGAAGGATGAATAGGTGAGTTTTGCAGCTTCCCAGCTAGCAGACTTTGTCTGTCTATCCATTTCAGCCCCTAAGCCACAACCCACCCAGCCCACTCAGGCATCTGTTAGAGCTCTCTGCCACTTCCTTTTGTTTGGTCATAGAAAGTACTTGATCATCTGACTGAGACTAATCTCACTTCCCTCTCTCAATTCTGTCATAATCTGATTTGAACCCTCCTTGGGAAAGCTGGTGATTTATAAAGCATATTAAAAGCTTATTTCTCAATGAAATTATGCCTAGAAATAACTTATTTCTGGAAGTGCCAAAATGGAGATATATTTTCTGAATATAAATTTGGATGGATGATGGTTGGGGATAATGAAAAGGCATTGTCTTCTAACCCTGCATAGGCTTGAATTGTCCAGGGTCCTGTATATTCAAATACTTGAATTTAAGCAGAGTGAATCATCAATTAAAAGTTGGCAACAATAATTTCTTTGGATAAGCCACAAAGCAAATAGTTCACCTATGAATTTGGAGAGGTCTGTATTTGTAGGGTATTTTTATGGCAAAGTCATCCTTCCTCAAATGCTTGGTCAAACTTACAGAGAATTAAGGAACCATAATTAATAGGTATTTATAAAGTTCTTTAGTAGCTTTTAAAGAGACTACCTGATAACTCAGAATTATTTCTGGAAATCTAAAACCAGGGTTGGTTACCTGAGCATATTCTTTAATTGAAGCTTGATGATGTTGCCTTGTATAAGAATCTTAACTCTGGTCAAGGCTGGGCAGGTTTATTGGTCTTTTGTACTTCTTAAATGACACTCCCAAACTGCCTGAGATTATCAGAGGAGAAATCATTGGGAATCAATGGGAAATCATTGTCTACTTTTTTTTTTTTTAACCTTAGTTGTTTATCTTTAATGTCCTTTAATTTGCTCCTTTGAATGGTGTATAGCTGGTCTCTCTTCTTTCTTTCTCCTCTTATTCAACACAGAATCTGGTTTACTCTTGTCCAATGGATGGTGTGAAAATGCACTCTAGGCAAGTGTTTTATCATTGACATATCGTTGACATATTCCAACTCACCCTGTGCTTGAAGCTTAGGTATTATTTCTGTGCCCTGACCCTCCAAAGAAATGTCTCTTCAAGGCAAGCATGGGTGCATTTATTTGTCAGAACTAAGTTTCTTCAGGAAAGTACCCTTGGTTTGATGTGGCTACAGTGAGGAAGGACCTCTTAACTATGTCTGCACACAGTCAAGAGGAAGTTCTCAAGGGCAGTGATGCTTAAATCAAACTAAAGGATGAGAAGGAGTTTGTGGTATGGATGAGGGGAAATAGCATTCCAGGTGGTGGGAATGGCCCATACAAAGGGAGAGAAATCACAGAACTTGAGATATTTAAAGGAAACACAGGGATGATTCTGTGAAAAGAACTAGTGGGAGAATCATTAATTTATTAACAAATATTTATTAAGCACCCAGGATGTGCTAGGCACCGCAGATATATTAGTGGATAAAATGATGATTCCTGTCCCTATGAAACTGATATGTTAGTGGGGAGAGTGAGACAATAAACAATACCTACAATAATGGTATTAAATTAGTTATTTCCAAAGAGCTTAGAACAACCCTTGGCACATGATAAGGGCTATATGAGTGTTTGATTGATAAACCAAATATTTTATGCGCTTGCTAGACAGCAGTAAGTGCTGTGAGGGTTGAAGGGTGGGGATCACAGAGTTTAGTAAGGAAAGTTGGAAGCACCAAAGGGAGGCATTATGAATGGGTTGTAATGGTACACCCTCTTTGTGAAACCTTTTGGAAAAAGTACCATTGAACAAAGACTTAAAAGTGGTACAGAGTTCACAGTACAGTTATTTTGGTAAAGAGCCTTCTTGTGTATGTAATAACCCTTGCAAAGGCCCTAAGGCAGGAGAATGTCTTCAGGAAACAGCAAGGATGCCAGGGTGGAGGAATGAGGTTGGAGAGATGAGAGGGGACAGACAGAAGGTCATCATAGAGGCTCCTAGGTCATTATGAGGACTTCTTGGTCATCATGAGGACTTTGGCTTTTATTCTGAGTAAGATGAAGAGTTGTAGGAATGTGATCTGACTTAAGTTTTAGGAGGTCAGTCTGGCTGCTCTGTTGAAAACAGACTTTAGGGGAACAACATTAATGGTCACATGAAGCCACTTAGGGTACCAACCTATAAAGGGCATTGTTATAGCCCTAGGAATTTTGTAAGAAAGACATTGTTCCTACCACTTTAGGGAAAGTACATAGGAAGTGAAACTTAACACTGGGACATGTTTGGTTGGGTAACAAAGATATACACTGAATGCCTTCTGAAGACCATTGGTCTAGTTAGCTGCAGGGCTTTTCTTTACTGAGGGAGAACTGCAGTTTGCTGTCAGAGTTGAATTGTCAGAACCATAGAGGAGAGGCTAAATGGGCCTTCCTTCCCTACTTCCCTCCACTGATAGCTCATTCTCTCCTTAGACTAGGGTTCTTATTGAATCAGACTACCCAGAGAGCCCTGTGTGTCAGTACCACCACACTAAGGAGAAACGCAGGGGGCAGATCCTAAGTGACTTTAAATGCCCTTCATAATATACCTAGGAACATAAGCCACATAGACTTCCATGAAGACCTTTATTTTCCAGACCCTGTAGGAGGATATTCTATTCTTTCATGCTGGGAACAGTTTTATTCCACTCTTCAGTAATAATGATTCTTGTTCATTATTCAGAAAGTCACTGCAAATCATTTCTGAAAGTGCCTGCTGTTGAACAAATGGTTTAGCTGAGGACGGCTCAGAAGATTAACTGTCACTGTCCTAAAAGATGTGGACTCTACCTGGGAATGGATCCCTGCAGATCTTTGACATAGATGAGTAGTTTCCAAAGCCCATATTTAGAAAGGATGGTCTTGGGCATTACATAATGATAAAGAGGTCAATTCTTCAAGAAGATATAACAACCTTAATGTGCATGTGCCTAACAACAGAGCATCAAACTCTGAGGCAAAAACAGAACTGCAAGGAGAAATAGATGAATCCACTGTCATAATTGACAAATTCTACACCCCTGTAACGAAAATGGACAGAGCTAGCAGGCAGAAAATCAGTAAGGACAAAGTTGAACTCAACAATACCATCAGTCAACTGGATATGATTGACATCTGTAGACTACTTTATCCAACAATGGCAGAATATACATTCTTCTCCAGCTCACATAGAACATTCACCAAGACAGACCACATTCTGGCCATAACACACATAGTAACAAATTTAAAAGAATAGAAATCATACAGTGTCTGCTGTCATACCACAATGGAATGAAATTAGACATTAACAAAAGAAAGATAACAGGAGAATCCCTGAAAGAGTAATCTAAGCATGAACAACCTACTTTAATTCAGCACACTTTGTTGAGTGCCTCCATCATGGCAGGTCCCCAAGGCAAGAACCATGGCTATGTCTTTGGCACACTCATTCCCTGACTCCATGATCTGTCAGTACTTGTATAGTAAATAACTAAGGATTTAGCAAAATAATAAAAATTACCTGGAGTTCATAATGTACTGGTAAGAGGTGGGAGTGGGGTATCCAGAGATCCTGACAATGCTAGCATATTCCATAAATGCTCTGAGATCTAGGTGTTAAGGATAGTGTATTCCATAAGTGCTGAGATCTAGATGTTATTATGAAAACATTGAGGAGGCAGTCTTAATTAGTTCCTGATCTGTGGATTTTGTTTTATCATGTTACGTCCTTTGCCTATTTCTCCTCGTATTACATTGTGAGTTCCCATGTCTGTTATTTTCTGCACATTGTAGTCCATGGAAGTGGGGACTTAACAGGGACTCTTGATGGAATAGTGATAACTCATCACTTACTGAGCTCCTCCCATCTTCACGAACATTTTCTCAGTTAATCCTCCAAGAGCCTATTGAGGCAGGTGTTACTTATCTCCATTTTATAGATAAGAAAGTGAAAAGGGCTAATTCATCCAAAATAACCAGCTAAGGTGATGACCATTGGCACTGGTTTGTGAAAGCAGATATATCTGATCCAAAGTCATGCTTTTAGCCACCACTGTGGTCTGAATCATACCCTTGTGGTGTGAATGTAAGAAGATAATTTAATATGTCCTCCTTTACAGTTTCTCTTTGGGAAAATGGCAGTAATTATTCCCTGCCTATTTCAGTTGAGATATTCAAATGTGAGCTGTAATGTACAAACATAAGGTATTGAAATAATGACCTGTTTGCTATGTACCAAAAGTGCCTTTAGCATAGAAATTGTCTTACTCATCTTTGATCTTCCGGGTTCTCCACCCAAATCCTTGAAAATTAGTAGTACTTGTTAATGTGTGTTGCATGACAGAATTACAAGATAGGGAGAGATTAGATAGTCATGAAGCGTTTTGCAAATGGATATTTTTAAAAGGTTGGAATTATATTTATGAAATTGGAGAAGGTAAATTTATATTCTCTCCAGGTTTAAGAAATGAGCTCTTTGATGGTGAATGTGTTTCCCAACCAGACTCTGAGTTGCCACGTGCCAACTCTGCAGGCCCTGGGCAGACTTGGCGAAGGAGCTGCCTCGGCTCTGTGCCTACACAGCATGGTCAGGAGGGATAGGTAATTGCTCACTGGGCTCTGCACACAAAGGCACATTTTGCAACGCTGCTTTCTGCACGTCGTCAGTTGGAAATGTAACTTTCAGAGCAGAAGTCATTTTAGTTTGTATGTATTCAGAGTGACTGCAGAATTGCTGTAGCAGATAATTTCATGATGAGAGGAAAAATACTTCCTAGATATTCTCAACTGAAATCCTGAAAGCTGAACTAGAGGTTGTCAGCTTTTTCTTTCGATAACTGTGCTCCCTTGAAAAAGAAAGAAAAGAAAAAGTAATCTTCAAGTTCTTCCCAGGAGGGATGAGATGCCATGACCTCTACATTGTTTGACCTTTTCCACTGACTCTTTTCTAGTTGGTTTTATTGTCTAAAATGAGTTGGGCTGATGTGAGGTTCCATCCTTATTATTTTCACCTTATTCTTTATGGACAGCATTACTCACTCCACCGGGAACTGCGTTGTGAAGTCATGAGCATAGGGATATGGGTGTAGGAGAAGGGGTATTGGAGGCTCCCAGAAACCCATCGTTGCAAGTAGAAAACAGCTCAGAACACACCTACTGATCATGGGTCTGGAGAGTCTCCACAAATAAAAAATGAGAAGCATATGTGCTCTTGTCAGTTTGCTAGTTCAGTGCTTCTCAAGGTATCTGTGATAAAGAACTAGTTTTTGATTTCTTAAAATACCCAATCCCTCTCAGACTAATACTTTTGTCAAAATATAGTAAGTTCAATTTGGAAAAATTAAATTTTAAAAAGATGAATAAAATACAAGCCCCAATTTTTAAATTAGATTCAACAGACATAAACTTTTAGTTCAGTAAACATATTCAGAACAAACAGAAAAAGAAAGAAATTACAAACACGGTGCACATCTTTTATTTGACATGCACACGCTGGTGATTAATATAGAAAATTCCTATTACACTTGTACTTTTGTCATTCCACAATCATAATTAAACAAAGTTATGAGTGAAAAAGCAATTCCTTCTATTAAACGCCTATATGCACACTTTGAATGAACACCACGCATAGATGAGCTTGCTTCTTGCTTGTTAATTTATTGAATCTAGGTTGGATTGACAATAATGCTGTTCTCGGGGGATAGATGATGAAGCCCAAACGGAGTGCATCAAGGACACAAGCCATGGTTTAGGCACACAACAGAAGCATGCTGAATTAAAGTAGGTTGTTGGCAACTAGATGATCCTTTCTGATACGTAGTTCTGGGAACTACTCATCCATGTCAGAGATCTGTGGGGCTCCACTCCCAGGTAGAGTCCACATCTTATAGGACTGCGACAGCTAATCCTCTGAGCCATCCTCAGCTAAACCCCTTTGTTCAAGAGCAGGCACTTTCAGAAATGATTTGCAATGACTTTCTGAATAACAATGAACAAGAACCATTATTACTGAAGAGTGGAATAAAACTGTTCCCAGCTTGAAAGAATAGAACATCTTCCTATAGGGTCTGGAGACAGGAAAGAAAGGCCTTCATGGAAGTGTATGTGGCTTATGTTCCTAGGTATGTTATGAAGGGCATTCAGGGTCATTTAGGATCTGGCCCTTGCGTTTCTCCTTAGGGTGGTGGGATTAACATACAGGTTCTTTGGGTGGTCTGATATAACATTCACAGGAATAAAAAAAGAGACTCTAGCTAATTTAGCATTGCTCAGAATATTCATTTGTAATTTTTATCTGAAACAAAGCAAGTGGTGTTGTGTGTCTAAATTCATCTTCAGTTCTTCATCAGTAGCCAGTTCCAAAAATGTTAAATTTAAATTATCTTTTGATGAAAAAATGAATCCACAGAATTGTATATATATAAACTTAAAAAAATAAATTCAAAACACTCAAATTCAGAAAATATTTGGTGATAACTTTTTTCAGATATGCTATATCAACATCATCTCCTCCTTCACTGATACTTGTTAAATTCTGGAACATGTTGTAAACTATGGAAATTGTTGTTTTAAGTGTCCACATTTTGTTTTTGGTCTTCAGTCTTACCTGTCATTAAAAAACATGTTTCTCCTTTACATGGAGGTGTTAGAATCATTAAAGTAACAAGGACAGACAAAGAAACAAGTTTGGATGTGTTATTTACATCTTTGTAAAGTTGAGACCAAGATGGCAAAACACCAAGAATTCTTTCTGTGCTTAAGACATTATTGACAAAACTTTTCCCCTTGGTAACTGTCAAACATCAACATGCAATGCTGTTGATTATTATTAGCTTCCTTCTCAATAATTTATTCAGAGTAATCATGAACTTAATGTATTTACCTTTATGTAATTTACAATTTTTACTGCATCACCAAATACAGTATTTCTTTTAGCTGACTTATTTCTGAAGTAAGTCTTTCTCATCAAAGGCAGCAATGCATTAATTTACACTCTGGTGCAAATTTATTAACTGGGTAATTCCAGAATGTTTTCTTATCTTTTTAGCTGTGCTATCAGAACATACTCTACACAAAACTTGAACTCCAAAGCACATCTGTTGACAATGTAATTTTTCTTAACTTTATACTTTTGAGAGCGAGTACTATCTTTTGGCAATGAGCATGGAAAAAAACAAAACAAAACAGGATTCGTTCTTCATATCACCATCATGTTCAAATCATCCACGTACTTGAAAGATTGCGGTCTTAGGTCTTAGCAGCATCAGTGCACTCAACAGGTTATAATGGGAAATACTTTGCTTGCTTTCTTTGGTCTATGAGTTGGTCTTCTGTATCATTAGCCTGGTATGTTACTCTGTGATATCATTTGGAAGTGGTAGTGGAGCCTACCTTCTTAACCACAGATTCACCCAACATTTCCAAGTAAATACCTCTGATGCAGATTTTTACATTTATTGATTGCGTGTGGTTTTTTGCCTCAGCAACCAAAAGTGCTATTTTTATTAGAAGGCTGCAGAGTGTTAATAGGTAAAAATTTGAACATCTGCTTCTGTGGCTTTCTAAGGCAATGTACTCTTTTATTTCAAATAATTCCACTGATTTTGAGCTTATTTTTTTTTTTAACTTGTGTAAGTAAACCCTACCCAAGAAGTTTTGGAGGTGTCATTACTTAGAACATCTCTGCCAGTAACACACTTGGGGGTTTAGCATGCCACCCTCAAACATGGCTACAAACCCAAACTTAGTGTATGAGGAATAGTATTTCCAAATAAAACTGGCATGAACTTCTTGGTTTCCATTTCTTTGGAATCACTTCCACTGCCATTATTTGATTCACTTCTACTGATGCATTCAGCCAAAGTATGTCTTTTCTTGAAACAAACAAACAAGTGCTGTGAAATTTCATTTATGGTCTTAAATTAGAACTAAAAATACATGATACAATTTTTTCTTTCTTAATTTAGCTAATAATGTTAAGCTATAAATGAAGCAAAGTTCCATAAAAAATGGAAACATTCACAAAAATAGCAAGTTATAAAAGTAAATACATGCCAACATTTTCTCTATCTGCCTTGTCTTCTCTGGCCTCCATTGTCTGACTTCCTGACTGGCTACCTCACATTTCTCATCCGAGCTGGCGAGGAGGTAGGCAGGAAGACATTTATCTAGTAATGACTGTTTAAAATCCTTCTGTAGCCTAATTCATGGGGGAAAATAGGAGACCAGGGTTTTATGGCTTGTGTTTTACATTTCATGTCATTTCCTAACGGGTATGGTAGTATCTGTATCCTGGGGAAATGAGATGTATTTTATCCCATTGGATATGTGGCATCAAAAATAAGTACTGACTTCAGGTCAACACATATGTTTTGAGCATTACAATGTGCACAGCCCTGTGCTAATGTGGTAGGGAATACTGGGGTAAGTATATCATAGTTTCTGCCTTCTCTGACCTGACAGTTTGGTAAGGAGGATAGCTCAAATATAAAGTATATTGAACGTCTGTTGCTGCATAATAAATTACCCCCCAAATGTAGTGATTTCAAACAGTAGCAATTTATTATTTATTTATTTAGTTAGTTTTTTGCTCATAAATCTGTAGCTGGTCAGTGGTTCATCATGGTGTCTCATTTCTGTTCCATATGTTGTCGGTAGACTCAGCTCAAGTGGGGACTAGATGATCCTTTTTTAAGATGGCTCACTCACGTGGGTTCCTGTGTGCAGGCTGGGAACCCAGCTGGGGCTTTGAGCCAGGGACCCAGGTTGCTTTCCATGTTGGCCTCTCCACAGTCTGTTTGGACTTCCTCCTGGTATAATGGCTGGAGTCCAAGTGTGAGCGTCCCCAGAGATCAAGGCAGAAATGGATGGCACTTTAAAGACCTAGCCTCAGAAGTCAAGTGACATCTTTCCTACCATGCTCTAAAGGTTGATGCCATCACAAAAGCCTACCAGGTTTAAAGAGAGGGGAACAGACCTATCGATGGGCATGTGTCAAGATTATAGAAGGGTAAGTGTGATGGGACATATTGTTAAAACCATCGTTAGAAAACACAATCGTACAAATTATTCATCCATTCAGCAGTGTTTATCAAGCGCTTTCTCCATGCCTTGAACTGTTAATGGCTTGATATTCAGAGATAAATAAGACAGTTTCTGTCTAAAGAAACTTATAGTTGGGAGGGGGGGGAGATGATATAGTTAACTATGTGTCATAAAACGTTGTTAAGTACTATGCCAGAAATTTGTACAAATTACAGTGGTGGCTCAGAAGGCGAGGTGGTAAAACTCTTCAGGGAAGTAGCATTTTAGAGCATTGGCTCTAAAAAGATATGTAGGGCAACCGTTCTCAAAGCAGGATCTTTGTATCCTTGGGGTCCCCAAGAGCTTTTCAATGAGGTTGCGAGTTCAAAACCGTTTAGGTAATAATGTGAAGACATTATTTGCCTCTTCTACTGTGTTGATATGTGCACTGATGGTACAAAACCAATGGTGTGTTAAATAGCCAGCACCTTGGCATGAATCAAGGAAGTCCCAAACTGTATTAATTGTGATTATATTATTCACTGCTAGGCACTTGTTAACTTTCATTAAAAAATTTTTTTTAATGTTTATTTTTGAGAGGGAGAGAGAGAGAGAGACAGAGTGCAAGCAGGGGAGGGCAGAGAGAAAGGGAGACACAGAATCCGAAGCAGACTTCAGACTCTGAGCTGTCTGCCTGGAGCCTGATGCAGGGCTCAAACTCACAAACCATAAGATCATGACCTGAAGTCAGACACTTAGCTGACTGAGCTACCCAGGAGACCCTGCCAGGCACTTGTTAAAAAAAAAAAGTCTAGTTTCACTTAAGAATGCCCTTGATGAAGTGATAAGAATAGTTAAATTGATTAAATCTTGACCCTGGAGTATATATTTTAATATTCTGTGAAACAAAAAGAGAAGTGTACGTAAAGCACTTGGGCGTACTGGAATATTATGGTTGTTCCAAGGAAAGGCATTTGCGCAATTGAATTCCAAGCTGAAATAGCCATGTCCTTTCCTGCTGTTTTCATTACCATTTTTACTTGAAAGAATAACTGACAAAGTGTGGCTTTCCAAACTGGGGTATTTGGCAGACAGTTTCATGAAAATCAATGAGGTGAGCCCATCGCTTCAAGGGAAACAACTGACAGTATTTGTTGCCAATTATAAAACTAAAGCTTTCAGGCAAAAATTAGAATTATGGAAAACTGGTAACTGCCATCGTGAGTTTGACAGTTTCCAACACTAAAGTCTGTTTGATGCAACTGATGGTGATATTAATGAATGTGATTTCTTTTGATATTACTTAATGGAATGTGTTGTCTTTTGGAAGATCAGCATAACTTAATGAACACATCATACCTGGGTACGAAATCCATTCAAAGTGCAAGATAGACCAATGTATTAATGTAACACAATATGAAAAGTTCATTGATATGATTTCAGATTCCACATTAGGCTCTAAGAAACTACTGCTTGTTGAATATCAGTATAATATGAAGGAAGAATGTCCTTAGTTGTCTGAGAGGTCTGTTAAAATATTTCTCCCTGTCCCAACTACATATCTGTGTGAGACTGGATTTTCTTCATATGCTTCAACCAGACCAATATATCGCTTCAGGCTGAGGGCAGCAGGTATAAAAATCTAGCTGTCATCTATTAAGCCAGACATTAAAAAGATTTATAAAAACATAAAGCAGTAACACTCTTCTTACTAACTTTTTTATTTTTTGGACAGTATTGCTATTTTTGTAAAAGATGTTAGGTGTGTTAACATATAGTGAGTGTATTATTATTTTTAAGTGGATAAATATTGTAAAATGTTCTCAGATTTAAGTTCTAACATGGTAAAGAGTAATAGATATAATCTGCATAAACAAAAGCTCTTTGTTGTCCTCAATGTTTTAAGAGTAGAAAGGAGTCCTAAGACTCAAATTTGAGACCCGAGTCGTAGGGGTCACATTCACTGGAATAAAGGACATGCTGGGAACAGAGGCTCAGAGCCTAACTGAGGGGAACGGGGCACAATCGGCACACTGAACAAAGTCCAGAGGGGCTTCAGTGAGGGGCCTGAGAGGAGACAGCAGAGAGGTGCGAGGGATGGAGCTGCCTGGGCAGCCAAGCGCCAGGGCAGTGATAAAGTGCTCCGGCCTCAGATCTCCTAGTTCAAATCTTCACTCTAGCACTTGGTTCCTGTTTGATTTGGGGCTACTTAACCTCTCAGTTTTCAGGTGTTTGCAATAGGGATAAAAATAGTGCCTGTTATCTAGGTCTGTTAGGATTCAATGAAATCAGCTCTGTACAAACCTGTATAGTACTTGGCACAAAGAAAGCACTCAGTAAATGTTGGCGATTTTTTACTAAGGTGTTTGGGCTCTGTTCTCCAGTAAGAAGAGTGTTGGAAGGCTTTTGAGCAAGAAACAGATGTAACTGGATTAAGATGTGTTGTAAGAGAATTTCAGGGACCGTCCATGTCACAGTTGGGACTTTTCTTCAGGCAGTATGGTCCTTCGGGGAAAATACTGAAGCTGAGCTCCCCTGGCTACTTTTTTGGCGGAAGTCTTCAACCTCAGGAAACTTCTTGGACATACCAGTTACTTTAGGAACCATTTGATACACAACTGGAAATCAGTTCTCTTTTGTGGAAAATTTTGCTGGGCTGTGAACTTACAAATTTGGGTTTGTTTGTTTTTTTTTCTCCTTTTCACTCAGACTGCTCTTCGGGTGCATTCCTAGTTACAGAGCCATTTCGCTCACCTAAAGTAATTGCCTGCCTGGTGCCCATTCTTACATTAACATAGTTTCTGAGATGGTCAAACATTACCATGGGCACAGTCACTGGAACTTGGCTGGGCCGGGAGCAGCTCACGGGAAGAAGAGACTGGTGGCAAGAAACCACTGGGTTATTCTGGAGAGTGAAATTCAGTTCATCAATAATGAGTTGAGGGTTTACTCTGTGCCAGGCACTGAGGAGCAAAAGAGGTGAAAGAATACACCTGCCAACCCCATCCCAGAGAAGCTTGCTTTTCTTTTGTGAGGGAAGGAGGCACGTTTGCAGATAACTACCTCGTGAGGTTGTGTGTGACACATTGTGTGTGTCACATTATGTGTGACAAGTGCTAAAGCAGAAGTAAAGGCGAAGTATGTTGGGAGCCCAGGGGAGAGCCTACCTCAGGCTTGAGCTGACAAAGACTTGTTGGCATTTGAGCTGGGCTTTGACAGAGGGATCAGGTTCTAATAGGCAGGATCAGTCAACTAAGATTCTCTCAGTGTGGAGAACATGAGTAAAGATGGGGATGTAAAGTAGGCAATGTCGGCAATGTATTTGTGGCACCCCAACGCAGAATGAAAATGTGAGGCCCTTTGTTCAAAAGCCATTAAGAATTTCAAGATGGGCAGCACAGGACTCACCCAAGCAGGGGGCCTTCTAAGGACAGAGGCTACATGACTGCACAGGTTCATGTCCACAGAACCAATCCCGAATCAGGGTACATGCAAGGTTGTCTGAGGCGTGGTGCATGAGAGCGGGAAATGGGAGACAAGCGTGCACAGGCACGTTCAAAATGTGGCCACTGCTGTGTCGAAGCAGGATTTGAGGTGGTCTGGGAGGGCCTGGACAGAGGACGAGGGCTCGGGTCCTTCGAGAAGGGAATGCTCTGCCCACCAGGAGTAACAGCAGGAATGGAATGGAGAAGATGGACACATGTGTAACTGAATTAAGAAGGGTTAGGGAAGGGGTATGCAGAAATGAGACCAAAATGTTCAGCCTGTGTGACAGGACTGATAAGGCAGAGGAGAGCTGGTAGGTGTGGATGTTGGGCGTTCAAATACATGTTCTTTACTGATTGGCTGATTTATCTGCAGTGACTTCATTACCCTGCTAGGATTTAACCAAAGCAGTAAGACTTAAATGGTGGAAATAACTGAGTATGTGTAAATTCTTCAGCAAAGGGCAGGGCCTGTATATGTTACATGCATATTTTTTATGTTCATTTATTTTTGAGAGAGACAGAGTGCAAATGGGGGGAGGGGCAGAGAGAGAGGGAGATAGAATCCAAAACAGGCTCCAGGCTCAGAGCTGTCAGCACAGAGCCCAACGTGAGGCTCAAACTCGGGAATGGTGAGATCATGACCTGAGTCGAAGTTGGACACCTAGCCAACTGAGCCACCCAGGCACTCTTAAACCAATGATTTTAAATTAAAAAAAATTTTTTTTAATGTTTATTTTTTGAGAGAGAGGGGGGCAGAGTGTGATTGGGGGAGGGGCAGAGAGAGAGAGAAGGAGATACAGAATCTGAAGCAGGCTGTAGGCTCTGAGCTGACAGCGCAGAGCCAGATGTAGGGCTTGAACTCATAAACTGCAAAATCATGACCTAGGCCGAAGTTGGACACTCAACCTACTGAACCACTCAGGTACCCCTGTACCCTCATTATATATAATGAAGCTCTGAAAATGTCCACTGCTAGGAGTGGACACATGCTAGCAGTTTGGGGAGCAAGTCTTGATTTGTGCAAATCCAAGCATCTTAGCCTGATGTAGGGCTTCAGACCTGGCCCCTGTGCACCTTTCCAGTCTCCTCTCTCACTGCCCCCCATCCATACCCTGTGCCCCAGGGCTAAACCAGTTGCTTTTGCTTGGGAGTCTTCCTTTACCATTCCACTACCATACCCTCAACTCCATTTATCCCTCAAACCTCCTCTCTGGACATGCTGCACACCCTGCCCACCTCCACGTCCCCCCCTCCCCCACCACTTCCCCCAATCTAGATTGCATGCTGACCACACCGAGTCTCATTTGTCTACTCATGTAAACATTGGTCTTATCAGGCATCGTATCTCAGTGCTAGCACCACACCTATCACCAGGGAGACAGTAAATGTTTGCGGAATAAATGAATGAACAAAGTGATGAGTTTGGCCATTAGTTTGAAGCGACTATCTGAAAGCCCATTCAGTTTCGCATTAATAGTTGAACTGCTTTTGGTTCCAAAGAGGGCACACGGCCTACAGTTTCTAAGCAGCAGAGTATATACTGCTGCCGATTAAACTACCACATACCAAATGGGGCTCACTTTTATCATTCTGACACCTCAGCCCACTTGTTGTAACGAGACCAGGAGGAGCAGGACCGGCCCAAGTGCAAGATGGGGGTGGGGATGGTCCACACTAATGCACTGTTAGTAGAGAATTTAAAAATATTACAATGTCAACTGAAAGTTGGACTATTTCTATCACACCATGGGCTGGCACTTCTAAATGTCAGTGGTAAAATACTCCTTCCCCCTCAGAGGCTCTCCTTCTTTCTCCCCCCAGAGACTGCCTGTGAACCCCACTGGGGAGCAGCCCAGGGTTTTAATCATGCCTCTCAGGGCAGAGTAGAGAGTATTAATCTGCTCCTTCTATAAGCTTGGGCCCCTCAGAACTTCCTTTTCCTCCTCATATTGATGGCACTGTCACAGTGACCTTCCCAGGGCCAACCAAGCCTGTCACTTCTCAGGTTTTCTGCATTCTTCTTTCAGATTCAGGGAGGCATCCAGAGGATTGACTGGCTCAGAAAGAGCCTCTCTGAGTGGAGTTGAATTCTAAATTTCAGAAGAGAAATAGAGGGCTGTCATGGAATCAGGATCTCTGCCCCTGTGTGTATGCTGCATGAGAGTCTACTTCTGGTCTTCCATTTACTGGTGCATGTATAAATTGTAGACCCCAGTCAATGAAACCATCTTTCCGAGACTCCACCCTGTGTGCTGAGTTAGGTTGAAAAATATTTCAAAAGCTACAGAAGCTATGACAATTTGAAAACTTTTGCTAGAGAAAATTTTGCTAATTTTGCATCAGAATTAATGTAATTTGATACCGTGTCTAGGCAAAGCAAATTAGCAGCTTGAAAGGTATGGTGATACCAGTGGATCACTCAGAAATACCAAGGTGGATCAAAACCCTAGAGGAGAAAGCAGGAAAAGACCTCTCTGACCTCAGTCGTAGCAATTTCTTACTTGACACATCCCCAAAGGCAAGGGAATTAAAAGCAAAAATGAACTACCGGGACCTTATGAAGATAAAAAGCTTCTGCACAGCAAAGGAAACAACCAACAAAGCTAAAAGGCAACCAACGGAATGGGAAAAGATATTTGCAAATGACATATCGGACAAAGGGCTAGTATCCAAAATCTATAAAGAGCTCACCAAACTCCACACCCGAAAAACAAATAACCCAGTGAAGAAATGGGCAGAAAACATGAATAGACACTTCTCTAAAGAAGACATCCGGATGGCCAACAGACACATGAAAAGATGCTCAACGTCGCTCCTTATCAGGGAAATACAAATCAAAACCACACTCATATCACCTCACGCCAGAGTGGCCAAAATGAACAAATCAGGAGACTATAGATGCTGGAGAGGATGTGGAGAAACGGGAACCCTCTTGCACTGTTGGTGGGAATGCAAATTGGTGCAGCCACTCTGGAAAATAGTGTGGAGGTTCTTCAGAAAATTAAAAATAGACCTACCCTATGACCCAGCAATAGCACTGCTAGGAATTTACCCAAGGGATACAGGAGTACTGATGCATAGGGGCACTTGTACCCCAATGTTTATAGCAGCACTCTCAACAATAGCCAAATTATGGAAAGAGCCTAAATGTCCATCAACTGATGAATGGATAAAGAAATTGTGGTTTATATACACAATGGAGTACTATGTGGCAATGAGAAAGAATGAAATATGGCCCTTTGTAGCAACGTGGATGGAACTGGAGAGTGTGATGCTAAGTGAAATAAGCCATACAGAGAAAGACAGATACCATATGGTTTCACTCTTATGTGGATCCTGAGAAACTTAAAAGAAACCCATGGGGGAGGGGAAGGAAAAAAAAAAAAGAGGTTAGAGTGGAAGAGAGCCAAAGCATAAGAGACTCTTAAAAACTGAGAACAAACTGAAGGTTGATGGGGGGGGGAGGGGAGGGTGGGTGATGGGTATTGAGGAAGGCACCTTTTGGGATGAGCACTGGGTGTTGTATGGAAACCAATTTGACAATAAATTTCATATATTGGGGAAAAAAAGAAAAAAAAAGAAATACCGAGGTGGTTAGTGTCTCCCTTGGCCTTAAGCCACCTGTCAGAATGAGCACCCAGTTGGCGGGCCGCTCTGACCTTTCCCCTGGAACCTGTGAGCGGAGCGGCATCTGCATCTTGGGATGCTGGTTGAGGTTGCCACACCTGTGTTGTGCCCAAAGGTGAAGAGACCAGGCATAAATAAGGAGCTTCACTGCCTGCAGGATAAAACCGAGGGACGCCTTGCATGATGTGGGGGTCTTGTTACAACCCAACTTCCTCTCTCAGGGTCGCCCCACCACCGTCCTTGAGTTCTAGGAACCAGCTATGCTGAGAGACTCGTGGTTCGTTAGATGAGATTTGTTCTCTCAACGGTCCAGCCTTGGCCATACTATTCCCTTCGCCTGGACTTTTCCATTTCCCTGCCCCCTTCCTCACTTACCAGACTAATTCAAGACCAAGTTCTGGCAGTTTCTCATGCAGGAGGGCTTTCTTCCCTCAGTTCCCCAAATGGAGTCAGTTAAATGCAGGCTTTGTTTCCAGGTACTTCTATCACAGCTAAATAACCTCAACTGACCTCTAGCCCACATTGTCCTTGTCCTTGCCTTCTGTACCTTTGGAGATGTTGTTTCCATGGTCTGGAACACCTTCCCACATGCTTCCTTCTATCCTCAGCTTTGCCTCTCCAGAAGAATTCTCTGGGGATGGTTTCTTCTCTTATCACAAAGCCAATTATGTTTTGCTAAGCACTGGTCTTCCAGTCCCTGATAGCTAGCATCAAGTCCACTGTTCAGTGGTAATGGTATGGTGAAGCTGAATCAGAAATCCAGAGGAGTTTACCACTCCGGCCTTTTCTCTTAATAACAACACTATCAACAGAAGACTAGAATCCAGTGATTTCTGATTGCTATTTTTTGGACAAATTTATCAAGGTAGGTACATACCTTATCAAACAGCTAAATAGAGGTTGGATGTTGTTTATTCCTCCCTAAACTCAACATATCCACCACTGCTTAGCTTCATTTTTATTTTTCTCTCTCCCCTCAGGGTAATTTTGACTGTTTTGCAGCCCCAGTGATTCAGGGCAAGACGCCCAGGGCCCTTGGCTTGTCCAAGGCATCATGGCAGACACTCAAGGCTTGGCTGTTCAAAGCTCCAGTGAGGCTCTGTTTCTTCCTCCTGACATTTGGCCGCCCCCCCCCCCCACACACACACACTTAGCCATCTCTCTTCATGAAAAATAATGACCTTGCTAATTTCAAGGCCTAAAATTACCTTTTTCTCTACATACTATTTCTTAATCTTTCCTCTTTCAAGTGAGAAAAGAAAAAAAATCATAAAACCACCTTTTTCCTACTCTCTGTAAAATCTGAATCTAGCCTGTGATTATTTCTTCTCAACTAGAAAAAAGTTCATTTATCAACTTAGTTACTAATTTCTTCAATTAACTACACTGCCTCTTTTATTTTTTTAATCATCAGTACGCAGTTAGCATGAAGTACTTTCTTGGCTAAGCCTGTTCTTTTATATTCTGTTTCATAAAGGCATCATACTCTTTTCCTTAACATTTTTACAATAGTTGAACATAGCCAGACTTTTTCAAAACAAGGCATCCAGCGGTTACTTGCAGACTAATCTTGAGGCTCACAGATGGGAGTTAGATAATGGTGCCTATAAGAATCATGGGAAGTTTTAAAAAACGTACCTGCTAAACCTCTTCTCACCCCACTTCACCCCTGAGCATAACTAAACCTAGGAAAATGTAATTTTTAAAAAAGCTCTTTTGATGATTCTAATATGCCTCCTGATTGAGAATCATGGTCATGGGGTGCCTGGGTGGTTCAGCTGATTAAACGGACGACTTCAGCTCGGGTCATGATCTCGCGGTTTGTGGGTTTGACCCTGGTGTTGGGCTCCGTGCTGACAGCTTAGAGCCTGGAGCCTGCTTCACATTCTGTGTCTCCCTCTCTCTCTCTGCCCCTCCCCTGCTTGTGCGCGCACTCTCTCTCTCTCTCTCTCAAAACTAAACATTAAAAAAAGAGAATCATGGTCACGATGGTTGGAGGTAGGCAGGGCCCACATGAGGATTGTTGATTTCACACATGACTTACATTGGGGAACAGAAGGGGGGGGCCGGTTAGATGTGATGGTTATGGGAGGCTTCTGGAAGAGTTGTGTCTGTTTTGAGTTGGATCTTGAATAATAAAAATATAGCAATAAATGACATGTGTTGAGCAGGTACCGCATGGAGCACTTCATATACATCATCACGTTTAATCCTCACCAAGGGTGGTCTTATCCCCTTTTTGTACAGATGGGGAAAGTGGAGCTCAGAGAGATCAAGCGCTTAGCTCAAAGTCACCCAGCAAGTGAGTAGCAGAACTGGCATTTAATCCTGTAGTCAGTGTGAGTCCAAAGCTCTGACTGCTATGATGTGTCAGATTTACTGGGAGGGAAGCAGCAGGGATTCGTGGTGTGGGTTATGGCAGGAAAATGATTTCTACCTGATCAAAATCTCTGCGGGAGACAGATATCTGGGCTTCTAAGAAGTCCTCAAAGTCAATTATGGATGTCACCATTAGGCTGGAAAAATTGTCTTTCTGTCTCTAAGAAGATGAGAAAGGCCAAGTTTTTATCATCACGAATAGACCTGGTGTATTATCATCCATTTCAATTTTTCTGTCTAATTCCATAATCATAATCCATAATCATAGTCATTTCTTGGAGATCAGAGGGACTTCCGCATCCATGCAGTCTTGCTTCTTGTCTGACTCCCTCATTTGGTAGGGTTTTTTTTATTCAAAGAAAGGCAGCAGCATCACGAGGCCAAGGCAAGCCCGCCACCACCCGCCTCCAAGAGCAGTGCGGCCCGTGGCCGGGGGCGGCGGTAGTGAGACCAGCGCTGCTCTCCCGCCCCCTTCCCTCCGCCGTTTCTCTGCTCGCCGGAGTCGCTGGGTTCCCCGGGCTCCGCTGGCCTGCCCGCCGCCCCTGACCGTCCGACGGCCCTCCCCACGCAGGCCTGGACGCCTGTCACCCCGCCGCAGAAAGCAAAGTGTGAAGAGTGGGGAGCGGGGAACCATGGACGCGAAGAGGAAGCTCCAATGGAGATGAGGAATCAGACTCCTGCAGCTGTTGGAAAACTTGTCCCCGACAATGGCAGATCAAATGGTGGGAAAACTGAGGCTGAACAACTGAATTTGTGAATTTAGACTTGCTCAGTGTCATAAACGCAGGCTTGATTTCAGTTTCAGATCTCCAACAGATACTTAAATGGAAAAAGCTTGAGCTTAGTGACAATAGCATCTTTGGAGGTCTGGACAAGTTAGCAGAAAACCTTTCAAATCTCACACATCTGGACCACAGTGGCAATACACGGCAAAATATCAGCACTGTGGAAACTCTGAAAAAGCGGGACTGCCTGAAAAGTGCGCATCTGTTTAACTGGGGTTACTAGTCTGAATGACTAGGGAGAGACTATCTCCCCCAGCTGACCTACCTGCATGGCTATGGCCAAGAGGATGAAGAAGCTCCTGGCTCAGAAGCCCAGGTGGATGCTGTGCAGGAAGGGGATCAGGGCAAAGGGAAAGATGAGGACAAGGATGGTGAGGAGGAGGAGTGTGATGGCCAAGAGGGTGACGAGGAAGAGGAGGGTGGAAAAGGGGTGACGATAAAGATGAAGTGAGTAGGAAGGAAGAAGACTTTGGACGTGATGGACAAGGTGATGAGGATGAGGAGGAAGATGGGTAAGAAAGCAGGAAAGGTAAGAGAGGAGAAGAGAAACTGATGATGAAGGAGAAGATGATGAAGACCCAAACGACCTGCAGGGAAAAAACTGTTCGGTATTGGTTGGACTGCTCACTGGTAGCTGTTTAAATGATAATAATAAAAGGGTGGCTGTGATACCAGCCACAGGACACCCACCCACCCAGAGAGCCAAAGGATAGTCCCTGTCACGTTCTGCCTTCCTCCTTTTGGTTCCTCTTCAAAATCCACCATCAAGCTTGGAGACTTCACTCCAACAAAACTGTGAGCACTGTTGGGTCTTTGTGTAAGACTCTTGCTGTAGCATGGGTCATTGTGGTTGGCCACTGACAGTTACATGAAGACTGTAACAGCATTTTTACTTTCTGTACAACAAAGAAGGTTTGCAAATAAAATCTTAATGTAAAAAAAGGACAATTTTCCACAGCAAAGAATTAGCTGGCCCCAAATATCAATGATGCCGAGGCTGAGAAACCTGGTATAAATGTTTGGGGCATGGACTTTGTAATCCAGATTGTCCGAGTTTGAATCCAGCTCCATACTTACTAGCTGTGTGACCTTGGCCAAGTTACTCAACCTCTCTGTGGCCCATCTGCAAATATGGCTAACCATAGCCCTTCCTCATAGGGCTGTGAAGAGATTTAAATGAGTCAGTATAGTTGGGGCACTGGAGCCGTGTGTCCACACAGTCAACGTTTGTTTCAGAGAGGTGTCTGGTGCCGTGGCAGGGCGGGTTCCCAAGCCAGCCTGCCTGCGTGTGAATCCTTCATCTGCCACTTACCATGTGTGACTTTGGGCAAATCACTTAAACATTCTTGACTCAGATTCATCTGTAAAATGCAGATAATAATAGTATCTACCATTAAGATAAATTATGTGTGCAAAATGATTAGAACAGTGATTTACACATCATAAAAGCTGTGCACGTACCGGTTGTTATTATGACTCTTAGTATTTCTTTATTAAGTAAATATTTGAGCCTCCTGTGCACAAAGGGGTGGAATCACGTGTGTTACGGCTATGAGACTGCAGAGTCAAGATTAGGACCACTGACTCAGGAAAGGATAGCCCTGTCCGATATGAGAGTTTACGACTCTCTCTACTCCTTGGCATTCTGTGTGGTAGAGAGCTGGGTGGGGGATGACCATTTGGGGTAATTATTACTTTGGAGGCAATGTGGAGAGAGGCGCTGTGACCCCACAGTGTCACTTAGCAACCAAATAATTCCAGTTCTGACTTTGAACAACTAAGATCACGGCTGGTTTCCAGTGAGGAAAATCACCAGATGCTAGAAGTACCAAGACCAGACTTGTCAACAATGGAGAAAAGGATTTTAATCTCTTTCTATTACTACTATTGGAAGAGGCAGTTCTTTAAAAGACATTTTGTGCAGTCATTGCGCTGTTCCATTCTGATTCACCATGGTGATTGTAGGGCCTTTTGAAAAATTTTCTTTTAGGTAGTTGTTTTGAGATGTAGAAGAGAAAGTTTGAGCTTTCTGTGAGCTTATAACTTTAGGTGTAGACATAAGGACTATTGGAAAATGAGCCCAGTTAAGGTTAACACACACTTGTCTAAATGGCTTTAAAAATTATGTGTTCTATTAAATGGCTTTGTTAATTTGATTCTCTTTGATGACTCATATTGGAGAAACAGAAACTTAGGGCTCTCGTTATCAAGTAAAGCAAAACAGTGGGTTTGCAAACCTGCAAGCCAGCCTACCTTGTTAGCCAGGTGCAACTGTGCCTAAGCGGTTGTCTCTTTGCAATCAAGAACTCAGCAAGCACAAAATAAGTACAAGTAGCAAATTATTTGGAGACCTTTCCAACCTGTGTCTGACCTTCTTGATTCATCTGCGGAAGTAATTGCTGTGGAAATTGCCGTGCTTTTATCTGTGGCGCTATTAAAACACTGGTTGCAATGAGGTGGTACAGACTGCTTGGTTAATGGGTTACCGTGGAGTGGGAGCCGTTGTTTCATTCGACAGATGAGAAGTAGCTGAAAATAACCTTCTCTCTCTCCTGTAAGAATTTTGCTTGTTAAGTGACATTCACCAACACAGCAGAGTTTCAGCGTGGTATAGGAGTTTGTGCTATTCTTAGCAAGATATTAAGTGAGAGTTTTCAGGCTTTTCTTGTTATAAAGTAGGGAATGTATGAGGGTTTTATATTCCCTGGTTTCAGGGAATCTTTCTGTGCTCAGGGGAATAGCTGTCTGGCTTGAGAAGGAATGAGGATGTGGAGTTGGTAGGACATTCAGAGCCGAGTAGTCCTTTGCATCAATGTCCCACGTGTCATGTTACCACTAAGCTGTGGGATTATTCCCTCATTCTCTCCTGGCTTCACTGCCATTGCTCTTTCTTGTGGGGTAAGGTCAGCTGCCTCCATGGCCTCATCCTGCTTCCTCAATATGGCCCAATATTTTTCCCCCCTCCAACCAGCCTCCCTCTTGGAGTGGAGCATTGAGGATCCCTGTGGTATAAAGCAGCATTTCTCAAACTTTAAGATGCCTCAGAATCACCCGGAGAGTTTGAAAAAATACAAATTCCTGGCTGTCACCCCCAAAGATTTTGATCCAGTAGATCTGGAGGGGGCATGAGAATTTGCATTTCTACCAGCCGCCCAAGCATGTGATCCTTGTGGTTTGAGACCACACTTTGTGAAGCCTTTGTGTGATATTACAATAGTATATTATATTGTGTGATTTATAATAGTAAGTACATATTTGGTGTTCCTCCCTGTTTCTGGCACAGAGCTCCTAAAACCCTTGGAATTTCTGTGCTGACAGCAATAAAGGTGTCCCTTGTTATGTTAATGAAGTGACTTTTGGAAGCACTTAAGGATCTGGGTTGGTTGCCTGGGGAGCTAATCAGGTGATTAGAGGGATGGAACTTTGACCCCCTCCCTTGTGTTACCCATCCCCCAGCCCTTCCTGGGAGGGGAGAGGGGATGGAGTTCATTCACCAATGGCCTATGATTTAATCGATCTTGCCTATGTAACGAAGCTTCCATAAGAACCCAAAAGGAGAGGATTTGGAGAGCTTCCAGGTTGGTGAACCAGAACACTTCCAAATACCATGCCAGGCCCCAAACTCCAGGAGGACAGACGCTCCTTTGTTCAGGGTCTTGCCCTGTGTATCTCTTCATCTGGCTGTTGAACCAGTAATCTAGTGAGTGAACAGATTTCCTGAGTTCTGTCAGCTGCTTTAGCAAATTATTCGAACCCAAGGAGGGGTTCACGGGAACCATTGTCAGAAGTACATGTAGCAATCTGGACTTGCAAATGACATCTTAAGTGGGGCCAGTCTTGTGGGGCTGAGCCCTTTGCCTGTGGAATCTGATGCTGCCTTCCATAGATAGTCTCAGAATGGAGTTGAATTGTAGGACACCCAGTTGGTGTCAAGGAAATGGCTGTAGGGTGTAGAAAAGGCCCACCGACACCATAAACCTTGCACTATTGAACCTGAGGGAACTCTCCTCTATGGGACAGTTTCTTCAATAGTTAGCCAATACCAATTTCTGAGCACCCACTGAATGCAGAGGAAGATGTCCCTGAAGTGACCACCACAATTCCTGCACTCCAGAAAGTATTCTGTTTAAAGAATGGCACAAGCCTACATATCACAGTAGGATGGAGTCACTCAAAGCCAAGAGCTGAGGGGACCAGAGTCCAGGGGTGATGAATGGAGGGATGTTAACACTGGGTGGGTCAAGAAAGAAAACTAAGATTTATTTTGGATCCCCCTGCCCCATGCCAGCATTGTGGTTGGCATTTGTTGTGTTAATTCCCTGAATCTTCACAGAAATCTGAAGGGTGGAGATTATGCTCTCTTTCATGAATAAGGGACCTGAGGCTCTTATGACTCGAATTGGTGGTGTCAAGGCCAAGGGCAGGCCACCCCAATATGAGCCACTTTGGCTGAATATTATTTTGAGCATAAGAAGACAATCAACACCCTGTGGGCTCAAGAGAAGCTTTTGCTCTTCTCTTAACTGCATAGGAGAATCTAAATTGGGGGTCTTTCTCAGAATAAGGGGTATTAGTAGAGATAAATTTTATCTGAGTGATCCATCTATATGGCAGGAGAAACATCAAATTACCAATTATCTGCTCTCCTTATCTCCCTGTGAAGGAGCTTTCCTCTGGAGTCCCAGACCCCTGCCCCCTTCTCCATAGTTCAAGATGACATCTATACCTCATTTTGCCTGTCTTTGAAATTGCCATGTCTATGTGGATTCTCTGTATGCATGCTTTTAAATTTGATTTTCTCCTGTCAATCTGTCTCAAGTCAATTTGATTCTTGGTCCAGCTCGAAGGACCATGAAGGGGATAGGAATTCTTGCTCCCTGACAGTGGCAGAGTCAGTAGGGTTCTTACTCTTCAGAGACCAAGTTATTTTTACTATACCATGTTGCTTCCCAGCACAGCACATGACACTCCTGAGTATTCAGTTAATACTTGTTTGTTGAACGAAGACATCAGATAATTAAGTTAATGGAGGAATGTTTCCAGGAAATGATGACTCTGGAGATGGTCCTTAACCGTCCTACTATTAATTATTGTTATTATCTGTTGAGCATTTGATACGTACCAGGTACTGATAAGCATTTTCTATATATTATCCCACTTGTTAAAAAGTAAACTATAAGGCAATTATTAACTCCATTCTATATGAAGATATTTAAAGAGGAGGAATGATTACCCTAAGGTTGGTAGTGGAACCAGATTTCCAAATCGCGGCTTTTTGTCTTCAGAGTACAGGTTTCTCCTACACCAGGTTGATCTGCTAGCATAACAGTTTCTTTTTTATCTTCCCATTGTTACTACTCATTTCTTTCCAGACAATGAGATAGATTCATAGCTATGGATTTCAAATCACAGGAAATAAGATTTTTAAACTTAGTTGCCAGTTACCATGCCAATATAAACATTATCCTCACACCCACTCATCATTATCACATTAGAATAAGCAAAAGCAATAACAGCAGCAAAGACCAAAAATACTACATGAACAAAATTAGATGTGTTGCTGTCATGTGGGCCAGATGATATGGAATGAGGACTTCATTCTGGTTCCCAGGCCTTCCTCCCTACCCCCTCTGCCTTCCTGCACGCTTACGGTTCTTCATTCCTTCCTGATCTCTGAATAGCTTCATTCAGAATCAATAGTATTTCAGATGATGTGTCAAAGCTCTTGGCATTGAGGGATTTTTGAGATTCCTTTGAAGCCCTCTGTTTTTGCATGATGAACTTGATTTACATCATCTCTTTCTGGACTCCAGTATTTTCCTCTAATGATAAATTTTGAGTCCATCTATGCAATTAAAAGATAATAGTGCCCATTCAGACTAATGTTCCAGGTTACCATCCTAACAAAATGCTGTCTGATGTGTGCGTTCTGACATTTGACTCCAGGACGATAACTGAAAGAGACGATAACATTGAAGATCTCTTTGTTCCAACTCAGTACTCTGGGTGCTTTCCCCCAGTGCCTCGTTCCCCCGGATAACCCAGGGAAGTGAGCAGGTGTTGTCTTTTGTCAGGCTGATGGAAATGGAGGGAAAAAGAAGTAAAGTAGTTTGCCTCCGGCCACACAGCTCTAAGTCGCTGAGCTGGAATTTGAACCCAAGAGGGTATAACTCAGAAGACCCCATCTTCTGCCTTTATCAGATAATATTGTCGGTGCCGAAGTCACTGGGTTCACCTGTCATAATTTGCTGGGCTGTTCCTAACAAAGAAAGCCAGGAGATTCCATTTGTGAGCTCTTCTCTGCCTTTTTTCAGTTCTACGTGCTGTATCTCATTACTGTCTTAGAAGTGAAAGGATATCTGTGGACTGCTTTGAGCTCCCAGTGCCAGTGTTGTGTGTGTTAATGATTTTTACCCCCAACCCACCAGTGCAGCTATATGATTTAATGAGTGGCTCATCCTAATCAGATGGCTGGCTAATGGGGAATAAGGATCATAAGACTGGTGGTTTTATTCTAACAGAAATTCATATAACAAGAGTCATTTTCTTCAAAAAAAATGAAGAAATTAAGTCTCATTAAAATAAGCAGTAAGGCATAGTCTTAATGGATATTGAATTTGAGGCACTATCTGGTTTAAAAGCAGGGATTGGAAAGGGCTTCTGCTTCCTTGGTTTTTCCTGTTGGCATCTATGAGATCTGGGGGTGGTGGGATAGCCAGGGTAGGAGTAGAGTTGAAGAAGAAAAGGGGTGGAGAGAAGGAAGGAGGGAGGGAGGAAAAAGAAAGAGAGAATGTTATAATCCATTTTCTGGAAGTGGGCTTTTTATAGATAAGCAACTCTTTCCTTTTGGTCTGTCTAAACCTACTCTAAAAAAAGAAATTGGTGAATAATGTAACCAGCCTTGATCATGAAGAACAAATCAAAACCAACATTTATGTCCACAGAGTTTGACACCATATTCTGAAATGAAACCTGAATCGCACAAGAGGATAGAAAATCATAGTACTGTGCTTTTCAAAGTTCCCAGCAGTAACAGTATCACCTGGGAACTTGCTAGACATATACATTCTCTAGGGCCTACCCAAGACCTACTAAATCAAGAAGAGTCAAGGGTTCAGAACTGTATAAGATGCCCTGCAGTTATTAGGACACACACTGAAACTTGAAAGTAGGTGATTTAGTAGAGTATGGCATTGGAGTCAGAGAGACCCTGAGTTCTGACCTCCCTGCATGCTGTTTCTCTGATTTTGGACTTCCGTTTCCTTATCTGCCAAATAGTGATGGTACCCTTCTTTAGGTAGTGTTGTTTTTTATGATTACTACATTGCTTTGAGCTCTCGAATTGCTGGCTTTGAAGATTTGAAAACTATTTTCAAATTTGTAGGGGTCACTTTGTGCCAAAGCCAGCAATTCCTAATTGCCTTTGCAAACCATTAGTATTATTGTCAGTAAACATGGCTAACTGAGCACACACATTTACATCTATCTGATCACTCCTGAAACCCCTCTAAAGAAACAACAAAGGAAAGGTCTTTTTAGGGCTTGGAATCCATAAGCATAAAGAGCCCTAGAGTAGGATAACAAAAATTTGAAAGCTAGAAAGCAGTTATTGACTTGGCAGACCAAAGAGAGATGAACCCTAAGGTGACAGAGGGGATATCTAAACAATAATTTGTTTTACAGCAGAACTGCCCCAAAAGCTCAGGCATTAGTGGCAATAAGTACCATTAGAAGTGAGAGTGAAGGAAGGTTAAGAATAGGGCTGGTTGAAAGTTTGTTTAGGAAGCATTTAGACCCCAAGATATCCTTCTTCTGTGAAGCTGGGTTACTACCCCTCCTCCACTCACAGAAGCCTTGTGTATTCTTGAAAGAGAGTCTCTGGGCTGGGAGACACCAGGGACATAGGAAGGCAGAGGTACCACAGGACAGCAGGGCTTAGGGGGAAGTTTATATACTGAATGCTGAGACTTTCAACCTCCCTACTTGTTTGCTACATGCTGTGAGCATTCTCCAGACAAGAGATTGAGGACTTCTCTAGGAACTCAGAAAAGTGCAAAAGGACAATCCTAACGTTGATGGCACCATGGATTCTTCAATACAAACTCCAGCCAGGTCACCCTATCATGAATTCTCACAGTTGAACCCCACTCATACACACAAAGGCTCTTGATCATTTTTTTTTAACTCCTCCTCTAAAATATGAGCAGGCATCTAAGATTACCATATATTCTAATATGAAAGGCAGGCAAACATAAATAAATGAGGAAACAAAGACCAAACAGGGATAAGAAAACCGAAAACTATATCTATTGTTGATATCCTCAGAAAATAAGATATTAATGTCAATGAAACAGAACAGAATTGCTGTTTAAAAGCAACATTTAAAGAACCAGAAACTGATGGAAATGAAAAGTATGATAGTAAATGAAAATTAAATAAAAGGAATAGGAGATAAAAATTGAAGAAGTCTCCCATAAAGTGATAGGAAACCAGAGAGAAAAATAAGAAAATTAGATTAATCTAGGGCCCCAGCATCTGATTAACAGGAGATCTGGGAAGAAAGAGTAGAAAATGAAGAGGAAGAAACCATCAGGGAAATAACCCAATTAATTATGTAACTAAACTATTAACTATATAACTAAACTTACTGTCATATTTTTCAATATGTACATAAATCAAATCATTATTATACACCTTAAACTAGTAAATGTTATATGTCAGTTATATCTCAATAAAACTAGACAAAAAAAAAGATGAGACCAAGAGAATCTTTTACCAATATGACTTTGTAAGCCTACCTCCATTTTTAAGAATTCTCTTTTCAATTATGATGTTTTTACCTGATTTGTCTCTTGCATCAATACTTATTCCCTCTGTGTATTCATTCAGCCCATGCTCTTTTAGTCTTTTCCTGTATTCGGCATAAAAGGGGAGAAGAAAGATGTCAGAGATGTCGTAGCTGTATCCATATCAATTCATCTTCCATGACCACTATGTTCCCATCATTGCCAGATGGAGTGGCAATGTGATAAGAGCTAACAAAGGCCTAATGACCTTCTGCTGAGAATCAAGAGTATAGAAACAAGAATGGGTATGAGAGTAGAGTCTTCTTTAAATTCTGTTTTAATATATCATTTGGAATCCTGTATGAACAAAGTTAGTTTGGATAAACCCATAAACTATCCACAGAAAGCAATAATTGTTAAATTATTAAAAAAAGAAAAAAGACTTTAGTCCTTTAACTCTAAGGTTTGATATACCTGCAGAAGTAGTTTTTTTTTTTAATTACTTTTTTAGCCTTTTTGAATTTAGGAGTAAATTATGCTCTGTAAGTTTATTAGAAGTTGAAGTACATTTTCCAACAGGAGTAATTTTGTGAGTAATGACCAATTTCCTAGAGAAGCCCACAAGTCTGTTTAACCCACTGCTTATTAAAAGTATGTGGGTGACATTCTAATGGCTCTGCAGAAGCCAGCCACCCAGAATGCCAGGGATGCCCTGCTGATACAGAGGTGGGGTCTTCACATCGTCACTCCCCTTTGTTAGCAGGCAGATGAGGTCCTGCCTCTGCTTCAAGACCCTGGAGTAGACGTCCCAAAGACACAGAGATGAGAGATGGGGAAGCAGTGTGGCTAGTGGCTCTAGATGGGGTGGGGTGGGGGGGTGCTAAGGAGACCTGGGAGCTAGAGAGCAGGTTAAGCATAAACAAAGAATAACCAGGAACTTAGGACCTGAGACCTGTTAAACACACTTCTTATTTCTAAACTCACTCCTGCAGTGTCTCTTTCTGTTCCACTGAAGATCCTCGAGATTGAACTACCTACTTTACTTCCTTTTCCATCGCCCTTAATTTGTTGCTTCTAACTAGGGTTTCCCTCCGTCTTGGGTTCATAAAATAGAACGGTCTCTCAATTTTCCTTCTCCCTTGGCTTTTGAGAAACTGTGAAGAATTTTATTTTAAGTGATTAAAAAAAACTGACTAGAAATAAAAATTGTCCTTATTATGCTTATCCTTCTGTCACCCCATCCACCACTGTCACCACCCTCCATGTTTACTTTTTTCTTTGCCCTTCCCTTCCCTTCCCCTCCCCTCCTTTACCCTCCCCTCTCCCCTCCCCTCCTCTCTTCTCCCTCCTTTTCTCTCCTTTTTTCTCCTCTCTTCTCTTCTTCTTTTCTTTCAGTTTGATCTGCTGGAGGCAGGTCTAGGAAGGAAGGAAGGAAGGAAGGAAGGAAGGAAGGAAGGAAAGAAGGAAGGAAAGAGGAAGGAAGTGAAGTAACCCAAGAAAATTTCGTTGAAATGAAGGCCATAAGTTTCCAGATTAAAAACCTAGCACAATGGATGAGACCTGAGCCAACAATCAGCAATAGGCACAGCATTATGAATTTTCAGAACATTGTGGAAAAATAGTTTCTTGTCAGAAAAAACAGGTTCAGTATGAAGGATAAAGGATCTGAATGCTTTTGACTTCTCAACAGAAAGAGAAGACAAGGGAGAGATGCTTCCATCGAGAAATGAGAGAAATGATTTCTCATCTAGAATTCTACACCCAGCTCAGGTATTGAGTGTAAGAGTAAACATTAGGGCTCAAAATTTTTGCTCCCATATACCTTTCTCAGAACACTATTAAAGGATGCCTTCTACAAACAAAAGTGAGTAAACCAAGAGGGTGGAAGATCTGAGATACAGGAATCAGGGGACCTAACCCAAATAAGTGAAACCACTTCTAGAATGCTTAGGGCAGAGACACCCACGGCTGGTGATGGAACAGTTCAGAAGCCTCCAGAAGAGATTTTTTTTAGCTTCTTTTTTTCCCTAAGTTTATTTAATTATTTTGAGAGAGAGAGAGCATGGGAGGGTCAGAGAGAGAGAATCCTAGGCAGTCTGTGCACTGACAGTGCAAAGCCCAATGTAGGGCTCAAACTCATGAACCGAGATCATGACCTGAGCCAAAACCAAGAGTCAGACACTTAACCTACTGAGCCACCCAGGTGCCCCCAGGAGAGATTTCTTTATGGAAATGAAATTAATAGGCTGACTAATATATTTTCATATATTAAGAAGAGACTTTGTCTGTGGTAGAATTTGGAGTCAAATTAGAGATAGGTAAATTAAGTAGATGAAAATATCATTAGCTACAGGGAAAAGGAAAAAACTGTAGAAAAGGAAAAGTAACCTGAGTATACTACATGGCTTTGCTGTGAATATCATTCATCTAGTTACAATAATATCAGCACAGATAATTATGGAACCAAGATGATGATATAACTATGTTGGAGGATGGGGCCATGGGAAGAGGTGTGGGAAAGGAATGTGAGATGGCGGGGGAGTACAGGTAAGGAGCTAAATTCTCAGAGGACAGTGGATAATTCCTAAAACTGAAATATCAGGACATGGTGATTTGAGAATGACATTCAACAATGAACCTCAACAGCAAAACAACCAGCTAACACAATGGAAAAATGGGTGCGTCTGCAGAATAGGAAAGTGGGTGAAAAGAAAGAAGGTCTAGGGGAGTAAAGATTTTAAAAGATGTTCTGGCCACTTAACTCTTTAGCCTATATGTATGTGTATGGATACAAAAATAAACATGAAAATTTGAAAAGGGAAACAAAAATTTTTGCCAGCAAGTTGTAATTAAGGGCCAGAGAATACTGTTTTTATTTCTTTGGGTGGGACCCAGGGCTCTTGCTATGATACAGTGTTAACTCTAAACTGCTCAAAGATAGCGTGCCTGGGTGGCTCAGTTGGTTAAGTGTCTGACTCTTGATTTCAGCTCAAGTCATGATCTCATGGTTTGTGAGATTGAGCCCCGAGTTGGGCTCAGTGCTGACAGCATGGAGTTGGCTTGGGATTCTCTCTGTCCCTCTCTCTGTGCCCCTCCCCTGCTCACACACACACATGCTCTCGCTCTCAAAATAAATAAACTTAAAAAAAAAAAAACCTGCTCAAAGAAAGAAAGAAAACTGCTCTTACCCAAATCAGCATTTTGCTTTGGGACTAGGAAAGGTCTTTCCCACCATGGAGGGGCCCAGCTGTTTCACATTTAGAGTCATCCAGGGAATCCTCAGAGCTGGGGGGTTCTGTTATGCAGGGATGTTCCAATCCCCTTCTCTTCCCACATCACAATCAAATATCTACTCAAGTGAAATCTGGACATACACGTCATCTTTCCCAGTTAGGCTGTGAGTATGTAAGGCATAATGCTTTATAGAGAGATATTAATAAATAAAATGTGTGCATGAAAAATGTATAACCTCACTTCATATAAAATTAGAGAAGGGGCATTGAGAGCAGAATTATCCATTTTTAATAGTAATAATGTTTCTGATAGTAATAATAATTGAATAAGGCCCTCCTGAGGACCTTCAACCTTCTAGAATGTCTCAGAAGCAGACTGGCACGAGAGCAGCCCTGGGCTGTAAATGATAGATGTGGCATTGCTGCCTTAATTGACCAGCATATGCCGGTGTCTCAGACCTGCACCTTGTTCTCAAATTATGGACAAGAGAGCTATTCTTACTGTATTGATTTGGTGTAACTATATTTTTAAGCTCAAAATTAAATTAATTTTCTAGCAGCCATCTCGAGAAAGGCACCTCTTACTCTTCATGCATGACCTTTGGTTCATTGTGGACCAGAAAACAGAGCTGAGCCAGGACTGCCATACAGGCTTATTGAGTTAGAGTCAGACTCACTGGGAACAAGGCAGCTAGCCCAGGCCCTGGGAGGCCGGTTTTGAGCACACTTGGTGATGCAGGAGGCAGGAAGCGGGAGGCCTGACCCTGTTGTGTCTGAGGTTATTTATGAACTTACAGAGGCTGTGTCTGCATTATTCAGGCTTTGACTACTTTTGCTTTTATCAAGCTTCTTTTGTTCAGATTGGTATCACTCCCTGGTACATTTCTAGAGCTGGCAGCACTCTTTCCCATCCTCATTTGTGTCTTTTCAGGTAGAACTTGGTCCTCAGTTTCTTAGGCAACCGTATCTGGCACTGGTGGACAGACTAACTGAAAATTTCCTTCCCTAACATCCATATCCCTGCCTTTCTCTCTTACTCTTCCCTCTCTTAGTTTTTGGCTAAGCCTGAGTAAGATCATTTGAAAGAAATTATTGTGGCCCCTCCATGCGATGGGATGGCAGGCATCAATAAAATGGAAGGAACCGTTGATACATGCAACAACACGGATACATCTCAAGGGCATTTTGCTAAGTGTAAAAGGCCAATGTCAAAAGGCCACATACGTGATTCCATTTGTATAGTGTTTTTGAAATGGCAGAATTATAAAAAAGGAGAAGAGATTAGTGGTTGCCAGAGAGAGTGAGTATAAAGGGGGAGCACGAGAGAGGTCTCTGCAGTGATGGCACAGTTTTTGTATTCTGTGTGGTTCTAGTTACATGAACCGGCACGTGTGATAAAATGACACAGAATTCTACGCATACTTCATGGCAGTGTAACTCTTCTGGTTTTGACATTGTGCTCTAGTTCCATGAGATGTCACCAGTGGGGAAACTGGGTGAGGGGTATACAAGATCTCTCTGTACTGTATCTTTACAGCTTTCTGTGAATTTATAATTATTTAAAAATAAACTGTTTTTTTTTCTTACAAAGAGGAATGAGGTATTCATAATGAACAATATGGATGAATCTCAAGATAATTATGCAGAGTGTAAGAAACTAGTAAAAAAATAGTACAAAAGAAAAATATAGACAAAATGGACTACGTCAAAACTAAATACTTTTATGCTGCAAACAATGCCATCAAGAAAATGAAAAGACAACCCACATGGTGTGAGAAAATACTTGCAAATCATATATCTGATAAAGGATTTGTATCCAAAATATATAAAGAACACTTACAACTCAATAATAAAAAGACAAACAACCCAACTGAGAAACAGGCAAGATTTAAGTGGACATTTTCTTTAAAGAGCAGATAAGAATGACCAGTAACCATATGAAAAGATGCTCAGGTCATTAGCCATCAGGGAAATGCACATGAAAACTACAATGAGATAGCAATTCTCACTCACTAGGATGGCAGTAATCAAAAAGACACATGGGGCACCTGGGTGGCTCAGTCACTTAAACGTTCAACTGTTGATTTCAGCTCAGGTCATGATCCTAGGGTCATGGGATCAAGCACCATGATGGGCTCCTGGAGGCTGCTTAAGATTCTCTTTCTCCTTTTGCCCCTCTCCCCCTGCTCGTGTTCTCTCTTTCTAACAAAGCAAAACAAGACATTTGGAACTCTCATACACTGCTGTTGGAACTGGAACACAGTGCAGCAGGGAAAAGAGTTCCTCAAAATGTTAAACATAGTTACCAGATAACCCAGCAATTCCACCCCTAGCTATATGCCCAAGAGAATTGAAAATATGTTCATGCAAAAACTTGTACATGAGTGTTCATAACAGCATTATTTATAATAGCCAAAAAGTGAATGACCTGGATGCCCATGAACTGATGAATGGATAAATGAAATATGGCTTGTCAATATCCTTGAATATTATTTATTCAACAATAAAAAGGAATGAAGTACCAATACATGTTGCAACATGGATGAACCTTGTAAACACTGTGTTAAATGAAAGGAACCAGCCACATAAGTTCATATCTTGTATGATTTAATTTATTTGAGAGGTCCAGAGTAGGCAAATCTATACAAACAGAAAGCAGATTACTGGTTGTCTAGGGCTAGGGGATTGGGAGGGAAATGCGGAATGACTGATAATGGGTATGGCGTTTCTTTGGGAGGGGGATGAAAATATTCTAAACATAGATACAGTGATTGCACAACTCTGTAAATAACAGCCATTTAATTGTATACTTTAAGTAGGTGTATTTTAGGGTTATGAATTATATCTAAATAAAATGTTTAAAAAGAGTATATATTGTATGATAACATTTATAGAAAATTCTTGAGAATGCAAGCTAATTTATGGTAACAGAAAATATCAGCAATCACTTGGGAATGGGAAGGATTATAAAGGTCCATGACCCAACTTTTTGGGAAGTGATGGAAATGTTCACTAATTTGATTGTGGTGATGGTTTTATGGGTGTATACATATGTCAAAACTTATCAGATTGTATACTTTAAATGTTCAGTTTATTATATGTCAACAATAACTCAATTTTTTTTAAAAAAAGCAGAGCAAAAACATGTGTGAACTTCACAAATAAGTATTTATTAAGTTTTAAAAAATAATTTGACAGATACTTATCGGGTACTGGCATAGTGGTAGCTCCCGGGGATACAATAGCAAGAAAAAGATGGGTCCAGCCTTCAAGCAACCCATACAGGCACCAGGAAAGAAAGAAGCATATAGTTGCAAAATGGTTTATATACTATTTCCAGCTGTGTAGAAATATGCCTGGGGAGTCATGGTCACCTTCATGGGGAGGCTTACTGGAAGTGGTGGCACTTGAGCTCAGCCTTCAAGGGCAAATGGGAGTTAGAGGTAGAAGGTGGGGTTTGGCGATGATGTAATGGTCCTCTTTCCTGACACCAATGTAGGGGGAGCAGTAGGAGCACATGGTATGTACTTGTATCTCAGAGGAGACCTGATTTTATTCTCGCCGTGTGAAAGCCGTGCTATTTTCCCCAGGAGCCGTATCACAGTGGATTAGTATATTTACATGTACCTTAACAATAAGTGTGAAGCAAAGCTATAAAGAACATCCTTCATTGCTTGGCAGACTTGCTGTTATTTAATTGTTTGTGATGATGGATTCGGGGTCTGTCCTTGCACTACATTGTTTCCTGTGTGAAAGCCAAGACTAAATGTTTCATTCACCATCCTGTCCTCGGCAGGTAGCATAGTACTTGGCACAAGAGGAGCTTGAAGAAGATTACTTGCCAGTAAGTTAGGAATTGGGCTGATACAGAATAACATATTTGACTGGTGGCCTTAGGCATGGCTCAAACTTTTTGAGGTTCTCCTGCAAAGGTCAGGACAGTCTGTCCTAGGTGGGGAGCAGCTCTGGCCATTGGCCTGCTCTGGACAAGTTGAGCATTCTTGGGTCCTGGTTCAAGGACCACTCATGTGTTGTCTCTTGTCTTCCTGCTTCAGCACTTCTCTATGCCACCATCTTTGGGAACGTGACGACCATTTTCCAGCAGATGTACGCCAACACCAACCGGTACCATGAGATGCTCAATAGCGTTCGGGACTTCCTGAAGCTCTACCAGGTGCCAAAGGGCTTGAGTGAGCGAGTCATGGATTATATCGTGTCTACCTGGTCCATGTCCAGAGGCATCGACACAGAGAAGGTAAGGAGGGTGACAAGCTCAGGTAGGCCCTGTGTGTTGGCTTTCCCAGAGAGACCTGAGGCACTCCTAGGGCAGTGGTTCTCTAACCTGGCTGTGCATCAGAATTCATTTGGGTAGTTTGGGGTTCCCACATCCTACCTCCAGAGGTTTTGATGTCTTTCAGCTCAGCTTTGCTCAAAGACCAGCAATTAAGAGATTCGGAGCCTTTATTTAAAAAACTAGAAAGACAGCATGTATCTCTTAGATAAGAGAGGAACTGGAAGTCTAACTTATATGATGATAAGACTCAGGGCCATCCAGAGTGAGGTAATCGTTGTGACTACTTTTCCTTTAGCCTCGGGCTCCGAGATGGCACAGCATTGCCACTGATTCTATCTTTATTCAAATTTTTGATATTTTGTTCATCGTGGATTTTTTTTTGCATGAATTCTGATTTTTTGAGATATTGTATTAAACTATAATTTATCTTGATTACTGAGTTTTTAGCTCGAGACTGTTGCCTCACTGCAGTCTCAGCTCTGATGAGAATCCTGTGATTCGTGGTCATTAAAAACAGATTCCCAGCCTCTATCCCAGATGTATGAAATCAGAATTTGGTGGAGGGGAAGGTTTGAGGAGAAATCTGCATCTTTAACAAGTGCCCAGGTGATCCTATTCATCAGATGAGTCTGGGGAATACTTACGAAGGGCTTGCGCCTTAGTAGTCGTTGGCTTGAGCAGAACATCAGACATCTCTCTAAGGCTAAGGTATCTGTTTTCCTATCTGGAAAATGGAAACAACAGTAAATCCTTATTTTTCTCTACGAGTTGCATGATTCTAGATGTATTTCAATAAAGTGAAGAAAATTTGGTGGCTGGGAAGAATACAGAAAAGGTACGGTGGGTTTCTATTCATTTAGGAATTATCTCCTGTGTATATTTCTATCAGCAAAAATGTAATCCTATGTCCATTTTTCTCTACTTCTCAGTATTTTCAACCACACTTCTCTTTTTACTGCTAATCTCTAAGGGCTTGGGGAATTCTGATTCCTTTCATTGTTAGAATAAGAAAAACAGAAATATAATGCTGTTGCAGAAATATAACACATTCAAAGCCAAATTCAACTGGCTTTGGATCAGCTATCCTTGCTCCTGCTCTTCCTCCGTTAGAATAGTTAGTTGAGAGTTGACCGTTTGAAAGGAAACCTTGAACTCAATTGAACGGATTCCAACTTAAAAGGAATGATCGTTCGGTTTTGTTGAAGATCTGCCATAATCACAACAGCAACATAATAAGCATACCACCATAGCACCAGCTACCATGCCTTGAACACACATTAAGAACAGATACTTAATGGGGCGCCCGGGTAGTTCAGTTAGTTAAGCATTCGACTCTTTTTGTTTGTTTGTTTTTATTATCTTTTTTAACATTTATTCATTTTTGAGAGACAGGGCATGAGCAGGGGAGGGGCAGAGAGAGAGGGAGACAGAATCTGAAGCAGGCTCCAGGCTCTCAGCTGGCAGCACAGAGCCTGACGTGGGGCTCAAACCTACGAACCATGAGATCATAACCTGAGCCTAAGTCGGATGACTAAGCATCCGACTTTTGATCTCAGGTCAGGCCTTGATCTCAGGGTCATGAGTTTAAGCCCCATGTTGGGCTCTGTGCTGGGAGGGAATCCTACCTTTAAGAAAAAAAAAAAGAGGTGTGCCTGGGTGGCTCAGTCGCTTGAGTGTCCGACTTTAGCTCAGGTCACGATCTCACAGCTTGTGAGTTCGAGCCCTGCATCAGGCTCTGTGCTGACAGCTCAGAGCCTGGAGCCTGCTTCGGATTCTGTCTCCCTCTCTCTCTGCCCCTCCCCCACTCATGCTCTGTCTCTCTGTCTCTCTCTCTCTCAAAAATAAATAAACATTAAAAAAACAAACAAACAAGTATTTACCACGGTTTCCGTGTGCCTGGCCCTGCATTCATGTGTCAGTTATGCTCTACAGCAACTCTGGGAGGGACCTACTGTTATTTCTACCCAAGAGATGAGGACACAGAGGCCCAATTAGTCTTGTTAACTGCCTCTGGTCGTAGAGTTAACAATGGCAAAGTCAGAGTTTGAATCCAATTTTTGTCTGACTTGGAAGCTTTTCCTACTATTACTTTTTTTTTTTTTTAATTTAAAACTGTACTGGAGGGAAGAAGGATAAGAAGATGAGTCCAGATGGAGTTGCCCTCATTTCTCACCTAGGCAGAGAATCAGCCGGGCAGGTCTTAGTCTCTGGCTTTGCCAACCACCTGCCCTAACTGCGCCTGTTGTTTTTGCCTCATTCAACGAGGCACGTAGGTTCTGTGGGTGCCTGGCAGCTGATGGAGCAGAAAGGAACTTTGATCTCTCAGCCCTGGGGCTCCTTTCCCAGGGGCCAGGATGGCTTTGTAAATCTGGTTGTCTGGAAAGAAGCCCTTCCCCACCCAACTGCAGGGCTGGGCTGGGTGGCTACCCATGGGAGATGGCGCCTAGTCAGCATTTGCCCTGCCCCTCCCTGCCATCTCCCTTTCCTGGCAGGCTTTGGGATTTGCAGCAGGTCCTGCTCTAGGTGAAGAGGGAATACTGTGGCAACTCACTGCAGAGCCCAGCCTGGCCTGGGTACCCCCTCTTCCTGGCGGGGGCTTTTGGTGGACGACTTTTGGGGAGGGGTCCAGTCTTGTGGTCCCAAGCCTGTCCCTGGTTCCCCTCCCCTCCATCCTGAGTCAGAATGGTCAGTGATGACCACAGAAGTCTAGGGGTATGTGGGGGTGGGGGGTGGGAGGGTGGCAGTGCTGGGCTCCTCTAGTTTGATCAGTAATTAGCTGGTGACCGTGAACATGTCACCTGTCCCTCTGAGCTTCAGTTTCCATGTCTGTAACACATGAAACTAGATGCCTTTTAATACTAAGGCCAACCTCTAAGGCCCCTTTGGCTATGACCTTCTGGACTTCAGAGGCTCTCTCAGGCTGACCTGTTGCTCTGCTGTGGTAACAAAATCAGAAACACGAGCTCACATGCACTGAGCACTTGTGTGTGTCAGGCATTGTACCAGGACTTTCCACACACCAGCTCATGGAATCTTCAGAATTCCTTACTCATGTTCAAAAATGAAGACTTGGGAAAAGAAACTAAGTATTGCTTCAAGTTCACACAAATAGTAAATGTTAAAGTCAGGAATTGAATCCAGGTCTGCCTGACCTTAAAGTCTGTTCTCTCAACCATGTATCTGTCCTGTCCAGCCTGGGGAGGTCCCATGAGCCTCTGTGGCGACATTTCCCATTGGCCTTTGAGGCCCTCAGGAACCAGCAGGGATGGTGTGTCCTAAGAACCAAACAGAAAGGAAGGTGCCCAGGAAGGGGTCTCCAGCTGAGAAGCATTCAGCTCAGAGAGGAGTATTTAGGACCCCTCTAACCTGTCCAGTGTAGAACCAACAGAAGAATGATGGAGATATCTGATGGCCATGACTGTCCGGATTTCTCTACTCCTGGGCTCCCTCTCCTCCTCACACGTGCTTTCCAGTGGCTCCGGGAGCAGTCCTCATGAATAAAACATTGTCTCCATTCCAAGGGCTCTTTCACTTGCAGCCTCTGCCAGCAAAGCCCAGCCCAGGGGAAACCAAATATTTACAGGTGAAGTCACCTGGAGAATAAATCTTGGCTTTGAACTCCTGAGCACAGTTTTGACATGACATGCAAGTGTTCTTCACTCCCTGGTGTTCTGCTTGGGGAAAAGAGGATCCAAATTAAATCTGCATTTAACAGGAGTCTTGTTTTTAATGAGCCTCAAGGAGGGAAATACTTAGCAAGCGTTCATTCTAAGCCTTGGCAGTCTGAATTTTCCTCTGCCTCAGTCTGTGCTCTGTCCCTGTCTCAGAGATCCTGCTTACTTTCTCAGCATCCAGCCACCCAAGAGCAAGAAGGAAGAGGTGCACAGAGCATGTATGGAGTCCCTTCCTGGGTCCCGCGCTATTCCTGGGGAAATTACCAGTAGATGTAATTTCATTTCATCCTCACAAGCCAATATGCATTTTATGGGAGAAACTGAAGGGTAGAGCAGTTAGGTCACTTGGAGGGGAAGGAGCTGGGATTTCAACTGTTTGACCTCCTCTGTCCACTGCCTCACTTCCACGCAGAGTGCAGGGGCACCTGACAGGATGGAGTATGAGCAAAATTGTCATGGGCATGGTGAGACTTGGACAGAGTTTTGAAGGAGGCTGAGAAATTTCCAGATTCCAAGGGGAGCGCCAGCCACAGAGGCACATGGGTGCAGAGAAAGCAGGGAAGCAGGGAGGGGTGCAGGTACCCCAAGGGAATGTCTTCACTGAACGTGTTTGATTTTATGCCCCCAGCTTTGTTCACTAGGCTAGGATGGGAGAAAGGATTATTTTAAGAACACTCCTAAAGAAAAAAACAAAAACAGAACACTCCTAAATTTTTCTGGAAAAGTCCATTTGAAGGCATCCTATTGTGTTACTTAATGCTTGCTATGTAAGGAGCCATGCAGTGTTTTCTTACAAAATTTGGTCCAGGGAACTATTTCTCCCCCTAGAAAAGGCTGAAAAATTTTCCTTTCTCGAAAGAGAAGACCCATATGACCTCTTATAGTTCCCCTTCTGTCTTGACTTTCTAGATGCTAAGAGTCAAATTACAAGTGCATTTAGTTTGGGCAGCTACGCGATATAAGGAGTGGTTAGTATCTAAACTAAGCTGTGGACTCAGACTACCTAGTTAGAGAGCCCAGCTCTGCCATTTTCCAACTATGTAACTTTGGGGAGATTATTTATCTCCCCTGTGCCTCAGTTTCCTTGTCTGTATGATGATATAATACTTGCACTCACATCATAGGGTTATGTGAGGATTAAATTAGCTACTAAGTGCATGTAACACTTAAAAATGTAAAATCATTGCTGGATTTTACTTATTTGGTTATTATTTGTCTCTTCTCACCAGGTGGTAAGTTACACAAGGGCAAGGATTTTTGTCTGTATTGTTCACCACTACATCCTCAGAGCCTAGAATGATTCTTGGCATATAATAAGTGCTCAATAAATAAGTATGAAACGAATGAGTGACTTTAAAGCACTTAGCAATGCCTGGCACGCATTAAGTGCTCACTGATTATTACTTTATTTCTCTAAGCCACACCCATATTCAGTCCATCAGTAGTGTCAGTTCTGTCTCCAAAATACATTCTGAATTAGACCACTGCTCACTGGCTTCCCAGCTAGCACCCCAGTTCAGGTCTCCTTATTTCTCACCAGGATGCTTGCAGCAGTGGCCTAACTCAATTCCATAGCTCCATCCTTGCCACCCCTTGGTCAGGGCCCTGTGACTCCATCTTAAAATATAGTTCCATCTTGTCACTCCCCCGCGTGTCATAATAATCCTCCAGTGTGTCCCCATCACGCTCAGAATGAAATCAAAGGCTTTTCATAATCTAAATTCTCTTCATGCACACTTGGCATTCTCCTGAAATCTCATCTCCTACCAGTTGCCCCCCTTTCACATTTTCACATCTTTCACATCGGTTATTGCTTGGGTCCCCTCGCAGCCTTTGCCTTTCTGCTGAAATGTTCTCTTTCACATGGTTCCCTCTGACATATGTTGCAGGTATCAGCTTAAATGCCCCCTCCTCAGAGAAGGCTTCCCCAAATATGGATCTAAAGAGTCCCATATAGGGGCGCCTGGGTGGCTCAGTCAGTTAAGTATCTGACTTCGGCTCAGGTCATGATCTCGCAGTCTATGATTTCGAGCCCTGTGTCGGGCTCTGTGCTGACAGCTCAGAGCCTGGAGCCTGCTTTGGATTCTGTTTCTCCCTCTCTCTCTGCCCCTCTCCCACTCACACTCTGTCTCTCTCTCTCAAAAATAAATAAACATTAAAAAACGTTTTTAAATAAAATTAAAATAAAATTAAATTAAAAGAGAGAGAGAGAGAGAGAGAGAGAGAGAGAGAGAGAGAGAGAAAGTCCCATGTACTCCTAGCCCTGACTCTCCAGCCCTTCTTCTGAGCATTTAGCACGGATTTTTGTGGTCACTGCTTATCTCTCCCACAAGAGTGTAAGCTCCATGAGCATAGGGACTGTGGCTGTCCTGTCCACCAGTGCACTGAAGAGGGCAGTCTAGCCCAGTGGGGGTTACTTCCGCCCCTGGAGTCCTGAGGGGCAACGGGATGGAGACCACAGTGAGGACCCTGACTCTGTTTGTTCCTGTGCCCGGCCAGGTTCTGCAGATCTGCCCCAAGGACATGAGAGCTGACATCTGCGTGCACCTGAATCGCAAGGTGTTCAAGGAGCACCCAGCTTTCCGGTTGGCCAGTGACGGCTGCCTGCGGGCACTGGCCATGGAGTTTCAGACAGTGCACTGCGCCCCAGGGGACCTTATCTACCATGCAGGAGAGAGTGTTGACAGCCTCTGCTTCGTGGTCTCCGGCTCCCTGGAGGTGATCCAGGATGATGAGGTGGTGGCTATTCTAGGTAAGTGTGTTGCTTTTGCTGGACATATACCTCTGGTGCCCAGGGTGGGCTTAAGCTACCGGAAAGCTCAGTGCCACTGCTACCTTCAACCAGGGAGAGATTGCTCCTCAGAGCAAGGTCGGTTGCTAGCGTCTATCCTACAAACAAATATTTCAGTGCCTGTTTTGTGCCAGCTGCTGTCTTAGGCACTTGGAGTATTTCAATGACAAAAATGGGTTTTGTCTTCAAGGGGCTCCCAGGCTACTAGAGGAGATGCACAAATGAGCAGATACCTGCATACAGTGCAAGAGGTATCCAAGTCAGTGTTCCAGTGGCAGTAAGACTTTCTGGAAGAAATGATACCTAAGCTGAAACCTAAAGACTGCAGAGGAGAAGGGACAAAGGAGTGTCCTAAGCAGAGGGGAAAACTCATGCTGTATTGAGAGAGAGAGAGCATCCCTGTTGAGAGAGAGCATGATTCATTTGTAGAATTGCCAGTGTTTCCCCTTTAGCATGGCCGAAGCACACAAAACAAGAAGGGCCACAGGGAGAGATGAGGCCGGGAGGGAGCTAAGCCCTGGGCAGATCATGGCAGGCTCTGGGAGCCACGTTAAGGGACTTGGGCTTTATTTCAGGGAGCCAGCGAAGGGGTGTAAAGCAGGAGAGAGGCACAGTTGTATTTGAACTGTAGAAAGATGGCTGTCATTGCTGCTTGGGGAGTGACTGAAGGGGGATGGCTGGGGCAGCGAGATGAGGTTGGAGACATGCTATCCAGGGGCAGGTTGATGGGGCCCTGAACTGACGTAGTGGAGGGCACGTGCAGAGAAGCAAATGGAGTTGACTCATTCAAGAAGTAGAATCAACAGATGGTGGGTTTGCTGTCGGGGGAGAGGGAAGAGTGGATGGGGACTGCGGGATTTCTCACTTGGGTGACAAGGAAGCCTGTGTGCCACCCACTGTACTAGGGGATGTGGGAGGAGGAATGGGGTCATAGGGAGACATGTTGGTATTTTGGCATTTTGAGCATCAGTGGCCTTTGAAGGATTCATCTGATTGCCTGAGGTAGCTACACAACAGCTCTTTACTGGGGACAGGTCCACCTCTCTGAAGGGACAAGCCATCATAGTAATAGCCATCATTTACTGTCATCTAGTCTGTGCAGGCATTTTACATATGTATTCTCATTTTAGCCTTATGGTAACCCTATGAAGTGATTTTATTATCCCCATTTTTAAAACATGTTTATTTATTTGAGAGAGAAAATCCGAAGCAGGCTCCACTCTGTCAGCGCACAGCCAAACTAGGGACTCGATCCCACGAACTGTGAGATCACGACCTGAGCTGAGATCAAGAATCGGACGCGCTTAACCAACTGAGCCCCCAAGGCACCCCATTATCCCCATTTTGTAGATGAGCCAGTGAAAACTCAGAGAGGTTAGGGAACTCTCCCAAGGCCTCACAGTGGATGAGGTCCATGGAGCCAGCATCCTGGAGTCCCTCTGAGCCCAAAACCTGTACGCTGATCCATTTGGTAATACTGTAATCCTCACAATAATTTATGTAGATTGCCAGGTACTGCTAGGAATTGTGGACATCTTTAATCCTTTACATATGATTTCTTAGGAAACTGAGGCAGGGAGAGGTTAGGTTACATGGATGTTAGACGTGAGATTCAAACTAAGAATACAAACTAAGTATCTAAGAATATATATATATGACTCAAATTTTGTTCCTGCTTGATTTTGGAGTACATGATATGCAGCCTTTCTCTTGCTCCTCTGGCCGCAAGCCAACTTGCCCTCTTGATTACATTCTGCTCAGGTTAACCCAAGGATGATTTATATTCCTTCAGCATGAGATGGCAGATGGTCAGAGGGAGCCTGGGATAGAGACCGGGTGTGGGGTGAAAGTTGTAACTGGTTTTTTTGCTAAAATAAAGGTCTGGATTCCTGCTCTGCAGACAGGGTTATTCTGTTCCTTGCCTTCCTCATCCACAGAAAGCTGAGATTTTACTGCGTATAGGAACAGAACGCACAAAGGGTAGGGCCACTGTTTCGGGATGGCAGCAGGGAGAGGCCATTTATCTCTTCTTTTAATACTCATCTGTGTCCTGGATAGAGAGGACTTTCTATTGGAAATCACTGCTGAGATATTCACCCGGCTGAGAAGAAGAGTAGTGGCTAGTGAGCTCTCCTTTGAGTTGTAATTGGAATTGAATTTGAATTTGAATTGATCCTTCAGTTAAGGGCATCTTTCACTGATCCCCCTCAGTGAGAACTCACCATATGCCTTTCCAAGGAGTCTATGCTGGTGACCAGCACCATCCCCCTTGCATCCTCATAAGCAGAGCATCCTTAATGAGCTCAAACAGCTGCATATTCGGAGTTGGGGTTGGACACTGAGGCATGGAGATAAGACAAGAGCTACTGGATGGTTGAGGAAGACAAATGACTACTTCCCTGCTGGGTCTCAATTCTCCTCAGCCGGGGATTCTTGTAGGGAAGCAAACCAGGCCTTGCTCCACTGTTGATTTACTTGGTCAGTCGACAGGTTCTCCAAATTCAGCCCTCTGTCTCCGGCCCTCTGGACATCCTGCCTGCTTCAGTTAGCAATGTGGACAGGACCTCCACAATAACACAGCAGCTTCAGATTCAGAGTGGTTGTTGCCCTGAAGCTGTCCAGACTAGAAGAAGCTTCTTCTTTGTGTCCCCAGGGGCCAGATTAGATCCAAAAAGTAGGTCCAAGCTTGACATCCTAAAAAGCCTGTAATATTTCAAGTGGCTCTTATTCTAATACAAGGGCATGAAACAAGTCCTTTGAACTTACTTGACCTCTGGGCCAAGAGTGATTTGCTCCCTGGAAACTTAAGTTCAGAGTTTTGTTGTTATTGTTGTTTTTTCCCAATTAGGGTATCTTTTGCTCAATTTACTGAACTTGATTTTTTCTTGCAAAGGGGGTTCAGGTGACAAATGGTTACTAGAACCAGATCTTGATTCCCTTTGGATGCATTTTAGTTCAATCCAACCACAATTTATTGAACACCTACTACTTACCAGGCACTGTCATAGAATTGGGGTTATCAGTGAACCACACATTAGCCCAGACTTCAAGGAGCTTCTATAAATGCAGGAGACTGACATTATTGAAAAGGCAACAGTCACGCTGCTTGATAAGTGTTACCACTTCTAAAGGATCTAAAGGATCACTGGACAAGTAATTATTGCGCAGGTACCGTATCTAGTGCTCCCACAAGGAAAAGAAATAGCCAGGAATCCTTAGTTATCATGAAGCGGAAGGCTTTAGAAAAAGCCCAAAGCTCCTCTGTCTCATTCAGTTGTCTCTACTGTCTTGTTATCAGTTCACTCATTTGCATGCTGTTAATTTGTTCCTTCCAGTTCTAATATTCTGTTTAATTTTAGCATGAGAATGAGGAAAAGGGTCTGTATCCCTGAGTATGTTTAGTATGTGCTAAATACAGAACCCTAGAAGAGTTTTCTAGAAGAGTGTTCGTCAGACTTTCTTGATTCATCTCACCATATGAAATGGTGTATTGTGTCGTCAGCGAACACACACACACACACACACACACACAGTTATACATCAAGCTCAGTGCTTACTCTTGCTGCATGAGATGCAACCTGGTGTTTTCTATTAGATTCCATTCTCTTTCATTTAAAAGGAAATTGACGTCATGACTCACTGAATTGCTTTCTTAACTGACTCCAAAGCCTGCAGTTTAAAAACACAAACATAGACAATAGCTCTTGTGGATTGAAAGGCTTGCCCGTCCCCTGTGGGCAGAGAATATACTGGATAATCTCTTAGAATCTCCTTTTCCTCTGATGTTCTTTGCCTTATGTTTGAGAGAACACCTTCCCACTCTTCTCTCAGAATTCTCTTGGAAATCATAAATGTGTTCTCAAATTTACTTTCTTCATTCTCTGAAATAAATTCAAGCTTTTCACATGTACATTTTATTCATTATATTTTTAAAGTAATTTTCATCTCATTTTTCATAGATATCAGAATAGAAAGGTATAGGTAACCATTTTGCCCCAGCCCAAGCGATGGAAATGCCCAAGCACCTGCAGGGAAGTTGTTATCTCGGATCCGTGTTACTTGACCAAAGGAGATGAGTCATAGACTTTCATCAGGGCTCTGCTTGAGTGTGATCCATCTCCCTGTGTTTCCATCTTAAAATGCAGTGTTTAAATGATTTTGTTTCACTGTGATTTAGTGTCCCTACAGTAACTTCTATGGGTTTTGCATTTTAATACTTAATTTGTATTTTAACCATGGATCATCTCGTGTCTCTTCTTTTTGTTTTGGTTTGGTGGTTTTTCATTCTCCTGGGCAAGACAGAATCTCTTTGGCCAGACTGCACTGAGTTGGGGAGAGAACCCTGGAACTGGAGATTTAGCTACAGTCCTGGTTCTGCACTAATTCCCTGCAGGAGTTCCACCACTAATTGATAAAGTCTCCAAGGCCTCCTGTGCTTCTCCTATTCCCATCACACTGCATCAATTGCATGTTTACTCATTTGTCCTTCTTGTGAACTGATATCCTTTGATTTCATATCTGTAGCTTGGCTCAGCATATGGAAGGCACCAGGGGCTGTTTGTGGAATTGAATTGAATTGAGTTGAGTTGAGTTGAATTGAATTGAATTGAAAGGCAGTTAGAGAGTGGGATGTGAAGGGTCCCATGGTCCAGAATAAGGGTCTGGATGTTATCTTGTGGGGTTGAAGAGCTCAGAAAGAGTTTCCATAAAGATTTGGGTTCCACAAATACAGAGGCATGGAGGTTTGCTAGGACACTTGGGCGAGAAACGATGAGGGCCTACGTATGGTGGTAGAAGGGAGATGTGGAGAAGAGCCAGAGCCCAGAGATATTAGGGAAGGGATGGCCTCCGGGCTGTGGGAGGTGGTGGGAGGGAATCGGTTCTGGCACTGCATGGACAGGCAGCAGAGCCAGAGGAGGATGAAAGATGAAGGGTTTATTTCACTGAGTTTATAGTACCTTTTAGAATACATCTAGGCATGGCTCTCAACTAGTAGAAACTCTTTTTGACTTCTGGCTGGGTCAGAGCCTGCCCAAGGAAGGGGAGCAGCCATGGGCAAGATTGACAGGCCGTGGCTCATCAGACACTCAGAGTTAACTTGCTACTTGCGGTCCTGTCACTATTGAACTAGGATTTACATGTAGATTCTCCTTAAATGTGCACATAAAGTTGTAAATGCTTTTTCATGATGCAATCTTTTTTTTTTTTAATGAACACCCCCTTCTCATGATTCCTACTTTAGAAGACACTCATCTTTGCTTAGTTTCTTTGTGTCTACTGACCTTGGTTGACTATTAATGTGGCATCTATTTAGTTAGCAACTATCACAGCATAACAGTGTGTTAGTCTCTTTGCAAGATGGGTGGTGTAGAGAAAATCCTTGTCTTGGTTGAATGTTCTGTTCTACTTGGGGAGACAAATGCATGATTAGTGACAGTAAGTAACACAGGTACATATTCATGGAGGAGGCAGGAGTTGACTAGGCTTGAAAGGACTAGTAGGAGTGTTTGTAGGCTGTGGCTTGAAGTGGGAAGAGTAGCATAAGTCTAGAGAGTCACTGGAGGTGGGGATATATGTAGGCATATTCAGGGACCAGTGTGAAGAGAGTAGAATGAGGAGAATTTACATGTGGCCAGTGGTTCTCAACTTTAGTGAACACAAGACTCAGCTGGAACTCTGGTGCTCAATGAAGATTCCCTGTCCCCTCCCCAGCTCTAGGATGGAGTCTTGGAATCTGCATTGTTCACAAGCCCTCTCTCCTCTGGGTGGTTCCATTGCATATGGTTAGACCTGTACCATGAGAAACATTGCTTTAGGCAGTCACTGCTTGATGTTTTTGGTAGAATGTGATCAGAGGATGACATTGTAGAAAGTAGTAAGGCAGGGAAGCACATGGCAGGGACCTTTTATTACATTAGCCTAAAGCATATGAAATTGCCAATGTTCAACTATTTTTGACCTGCCAAAATGGTAGAATAAACATCTTATGATCTGTATTCAAGGGGAGGAGGGCCCAGTTTAGGATGATGGTTCTGTGAAGGTGGAGTCAGGATTTGGACATATGAGGTAGAACATTCTAGATGGAAAGAATGGCGTGAGTTGAGGCCTCAGGAAGTGAAGAGTATATTTTATGACCACAGGACCAGCATTTGAGTGGGAGCTGAGAGCCCTGAGGGGCAGCAGTGGGACATGGGGCTGGAGAGGCAGATCAGAGTGGACATTTCTAAATGTCAGTGGGGAATAACTGAAGGCAATAGGTAAAGTATGACACCATTGGAGTTGTGATTTGTACAGATTAATGAACTAGACAAAGAGATAGGGAGGGCATTGGGTGACTGTGGCTTATAAGTAGAGATGAGAGGTGTTAAGGTATGGGCAATAGAAACTGAGTCAAAAGTAAGGTTGCCAAATCAAATACAAGGCATCCAATCAAACTTGGATTTTATATAGATGAGTAATTTTTTGTGTATTTCTCAAACATTGAATGGGATGTACTTATGCTAAAAAATTATCCATTTATCTGCAATTCAGACTTTAATAGGGTGTCTTGTGTTTTGCTAAATCTAGCAACCTTTGATGGGAAGGACAGATTGATGAGACATTCTGGAAGGAAGAGTCTCAAAGATTGTATAGAATAGGATGCAGGGAACAGCCAGAGGGAGGTGAGGGAGGGGATTCTGACAGTGAGTGGGGAGAAGGAAGCACCAGAACAGAGGAGATTAAGTCAGGAGGAAGACACAAGAAAGGTGATGTGCTTGGTTTTGATTTGTCCCATTTAAAGACCAACTGGAGTATTCAACAGCTATTCGGAAAGATGGGTCTGAAACCAGGAAAAGAAGCTAGGGCTCTAGATAGAGATTTAGGGTTCAGGGGAAGGAATAGGAAATAGGAAAAATAAACAAAAGAGACAGGAAAAATAAACTAAAATAAACAAAAGAGAGCATTTTTTAATGTTTATTTATTTTTGAGGAAGAGAGAGAGACGGAGTGTGAACGGGAGAGGGGCAGAGAGAGAGGGAGACACAGAATCCGAAGCAGGCTCCAGGCTCCGAGCTGTCAGCACAGAGCCCGATGTGGGGCTCGCACTTATGAACTGTGAGATCATGACCCGAGGTGAAGTCAGATGCTCAACTGACTGAGCCACCCAGGTGCCCTGAGAGCATTTTTATAAATGACCAAGTATAGCAGAGCATTTTAAAAGAAATGGGAGTGTAGCTATTCAAAATGTTCACAAGGAATTTTAAGTGGTATTAGAAATCCTTTTGATAAGCAAAGTAAGTAAAATATAATTTTTAAATGCAATATGATCTCAGCTATGTGGGGGAAAACATTTGTAGATAAAAGCCCACAAACATCTCTACTCACATGTCATAGTTGATGTCTTTAGTCTGTGAGGCTATAAGAGATTTTCATTTTCTGCATATATGTATGTGTCTTTCAAGTCTTCTTTTTAAAATTTTTTTTAACATTCATTTTTGAGACAGCATGAGTCGGGGAGGGGCAGAGAGAGAGGGTGACACAGAATTCGAAGCAGGCTCCAGGCTCTGAGCTGTCAGCACAGAGCCCGACGTGGGGCTTGAACTCAGAATGGCAAGATCATGACCTGAGCCGAAGCTGGACTCTCAACCAACCGAGCCACCCAGGCGCCCCTCTTTCAAGTCTTCTTTAAAAGAGCATATGCTACTTTCAAAATTGGGGGAAAATTTTTTTTTTTTAATTTAAGGTAGATCTTGAGAAAGCATTATTCCATATATCCTTTTACCTATTAGGATGCAATTTGAAAGAATAAAACTTTTTTTCAGAAAGAAGTCTTGACAGCATTTCTTCTGTTATTTACTGATCCGGTCAGAGAAAAAATGACATTTATCTAGTGGGTACTACCCAACCCTTCCCCCAAACGCTTCTTGAAAAGGAGGATGACTAGACATTGAAGACAGAGTGGCTATCTAATAAGGATTTTAAAAAAGAACAACAGCTTCATGTAAAACCCTCGTTATTTTAGAGATGGAGGGGCTAAATCCTTCATGGAGATGCTTTCTGGGATGCTTGTGAGCTGGAGGGGTGGGGGGGAGGCCCCCCACTTCCTGTGCTACCATCTCTGCGGTGCATTGCTCCACACCACCCCGGGGACCTGGTGTAGGGGCCGGGTGAATATTACAACCGCACACCATATAATAATATCTTTTGCTCATGCTCAGCACAAGGGGAGGAGGCTACACTGAAGTGTCTCTCTAAACACTCCAACCAAGCATTAATATTCATATAGCTGTTCCATCAGCCGAAGCAATTATATTAAATCCACACTCCCAGCAAGAATCTATCGTATGAATAATCTAGAACTTCAGAAATGCAAAACATTTGTGTCAGGTAATGCACACATTACTTGATTGAGACAGGGTGGGGGTGGGTACCAGGTTCTACTTCCTCATTCTGTTTTTATTTAAGCAACTTCAAAAATTGGTTTGCCTTCTCTGAAGACACTGGTAGTTAGGAGAGTTAATAGATCTTTCTAAAGGAAATTCTTATAACTTTAGTGTCCAGACAGAGGGGACTGGTTAAATTTAAAAAAATATGGTAAATCAAGGCTGTTGTTATGATGATGGTATAAATAGTTTTATCAGCATGCAAAATGTCTTAAATATAATGTTAAGTGGAGGAAAAACAGAGTGTGTAACTGTATGTGCAGTAACCTCAACTACATAAAAATGCATTTGTAAACAGAAGGAAGATGGAAAGTGTACCAAAATGTTCATCAAAGTTTTCTAGGTGGTGGCCTTAAGAGCCAATATTTTCTATTTTTCAGTACATTTCAGTCAGCTGCTGCAGTGCACATGTAGTCTTTTATAAACAAGAAGGGGGAAAAAATCAAGTCAATTTGCAATTCTTATCTGTAGTGATCTTGGAAAATTATCACCTGCCTCCAGTGAAAGATTTGTGATCTGTTTACTTAGTAGAGAGACGTTCAGCTAATTTAATTTTATCTAATTGCAGTTGTGGAGAATATAAGGAGAGTGTCATGATGTTTCCAAGCCATTGCTTTAATTTAACCAGTGGTGAGTGAGCCCCGTTCAAACAGAGATGCCAGCATCGTTTGCTCATGTTTAGTATAGTCTCTACAAGGAAGGCTGGTGACCCACATTTGAGTGGAATTTTAATTCCTTTAAGCAGAGCCTTTGTACGATGGAGTAATTTCTAACGTTCATTATCTTTACATCTTCATTTTAAATTCGCCTATAAATTTTTCAGCTTAGCATTAAGCTGGATCAGAGTGAATTACGGGACTATTTCTGAACAGGTCAACAAATTCCTTCTTGAGCCGGGCTGACAATATAGCTACCCGAGGACACCTGGGTTCTTGCACTCAGGCTGGGGACCAATCTTCTCCTCAAAGCCTCCATCCTAAGACAGTCTGAGTCTTTTACACCCTGGCCCACCTTACCATGTTCCACTCAGACCCGTCTTTTCACTGATGTGTTGATTTATTCATTCCATAAACATGCCAGGTGTAGTCTAGGGATTGAAGATACAATGGTGAACCAGACAGATACACCTGGGATAGAGCTAATGGTCTTATCACAGAGACAGACAAGTAAATATGTAGTTTTATAATATAGTATGCCAGGAGTTGTAATAGGAGTAAGAACAGGATGCTACGGAAGCTTATAAAACAGGCATCTAATCCAGCCTGGCCAAGAGAAATCAAGGAAGCTTCCCAGCAGAGATGGTATCTGAGCTGAGATTTGTATGAGGGACTGAATTCTACCACATGGAGCAGTGGTGGTGGGGTTTGGGATAGGGGATGAAAGAGAAAGTCTTCGAGGCAGAGGGGATGGCATCTTCAAAGCCTTAAAAGCAGAAGAGTGACATTTGTGTTTAGAAAGGTTATCCTGGATCCTGTGGATAGAGGGCAGGAAGACCACCAAGGACAATGCTAAGAGATGAGAGTAGCTTGAAGACAATGTCAGTAGAAAGGAAGTAGACAAATTTAGGAGGTATTTGATGGATAAAATTATCAGAGTTTGGTCCTTTATTGGATTCAGAGAAGAGCAAAAGGGTTAAATCCAGAATGACTCGGACAATTTTGTTGTCTGAATGGGGAACACTGGAGGGTGGGTAGGCTTACCTGGGAGTGGGACCAGTTCCATTTGGGGATTTGCAGGTTTGAAGTAAGTGAATGAATCCATTGTGAGATTCTAGACTCAGAAGAGAGACCTAGGCTTGAGGTATGAACATGAGGACCATCATGATCCAGGTGACAGTTAAAGCTGGGGGAAGACTGAGAAAAATCCAAGGAGAAATAGGAGGGTAAGAAGCAGTGAGGTCTAGGTTGGTGGGTTCGAGCCCTGTATTGGGCTCTTCACTGGTGGTGCAGATTCTCTCTCTCCTTCTCATAACCCTGCGTGCTCATGCTCTTCTCTCTCCCTCTCTAAATAAATAAATAACATTACAAAAAAAAGAAGCAACGAGGTCTAGAGCAGAGCCCCAAGGAATGCTAGTTTATCTGGGACATGTAGAGGAACCTGAGATGGATGGCCAACAGGGGAGGGTGGGATATCACAAAAGACAGGGAGAGAGGGAAGGAAGATTTTCAACTGATACAGAACCAAATTTCACTGACTGGAAGATTCTATGGATTGTAAGACATGCCAATATTTTATGGCCCACTAGGACATAATGCTGGCAATTAAATGGTGATATGTCATTGATTATAAGACACAGTCTGATTTCAAACATAAAAAATGCTAGACAACTTAAATATATACTAGAATCCAAGAACTAGAATACGTTGAGGACTAAAATACATCTGTTAGATGTATCAGGAAAAGAGCTATTATTGACTATGGTGCGAGTATCATTAGTGGGGTTTGGGGTCAGAAGCAAGATTAGAGTAGCTTGAGGAATGGAGAGAGATGGCTGTTAGTTCCAGGATGCTTCATAAATTGCAAAGATCTTCCAGAGTTCTGAACCAAGAGAGACACAGCAAGTAAGATAGACGCCAGTCCAAGTATCACTTTTTTTTTCCTGATTAAGCTAATATCAGAGAATATGCTTTGTATCTGTGTCCAAGAAGGCTTCCCAATAGTACGCCCCAGAATTAGGCCTACCCTGGTGCTGATCAGCACAAGCCTACCCCCATGAGGGTCTGCCTGGCAAATCTCACGGCCTGGAGGTGCAGAGAAGGCAGGCAGATCTTGAAGAGACCAACGGGCTACCAACATGCAGATTCTCCTTCCAAACCCATCACTCAGAGGAGGAGAAGAGAGAGGCCAAGAGTGGGATGCATCTGGAGTTGCCTTTATGGAAGGAGGAGTGTAGAGACAGTATAAATAACATTATCAAGAAATTGAGCCATAAAAGAAAGGAAAACATAGCCCAGACCAGCTAACTGCATTTCCAGCCATCCAGCTTCCCATTTAGAAAAATTGCCCATCTCATTCCTGTGTCTCAATTCTCTTGCCTCACCGTAGAAGGCCAGATCCTTTCTCATTTTTCTCCATGAGATCTCCATGGTCTTGTCTAAGATAACCTCCGACATATGTTGGGATTATGTTTTTTTAATGTAATTATTTTATTTTATTTTTATTTATTTTTTTTTATTTAAATGCAAGTTAGTTAACATATCATGTAATAATGGTTTCAGGAGCAGAATTTAGTGATTCATCACCTACAAATAACACCCAGTGCTCATCCCAGCAAGTACCTTCCTTAATGCCCATCACCCATCTAGCCCATCCCCCTACCCACCTCCCATCCAGCAACCCTCAGTTTGTTCTCTGTATTTAAGAATTTCTTATGGTTCGCTTCCTTCTCTGTTTTTATATTATTTTTCCTTCACTTCCCCTATGTTTATCTGTTGTTTCTTAAATGCCACATATAAGTGAGATCTTCTATTTGTCTTTCTCTGACTGACTTGTTTCACTTAGCATAATACATTCTAGTTCCATCCATGTTGTTGCAAATGGCAAGATTTTGTTCTTTTTTAAAAATGTTTATTTTTGGGAGAGAGAGTGCGCAAGCATGCATGCATGTGTGTGTGAGTGGGGGAGGGGCAAAGGGAGAGAACAGAGGACCCAAAGCAGGCTCCATGCTGACAGCAGTGAGCCCTGTGCGAGCTCGAACTCACGAACTGTGAGATCATGACCTGAGCCCAAGTCTAGTGCTCAACCAACTGAGCCACCAGGTGCCCCAAGATTTCATTCTTTTTGATCACTGAGTAATATTCCAATGTATATGTATATACCACATCTTCTTTATCCATTCATCAGTCGATGGACATTTGGGCTCTTTCCATACTTTGGCTATTGTTGATAGTGCCGCTATAAACATTGGGGTGCATTTGCCCTTCGAATTAGCATTTTTGTATCCTTTGGATAAATGCCCAGTAGTGCAGTTGCTAAGTCAGAGGGTAGTTCTATTATTTTTTTTTTAATTTTTTTTTAACGTTTATTTATTTTTGAGACAGAGACAGAGCGTGAACAGGGGAGGGGCAGAGAGAGAGGGAGACACAGAATCTGAAACAGGCTCCAGGCTCTGAGCTGTCAGCACAGAGCCTGACGCGGGGCTCGAACTCACAGACCATGAGATCTTGACCTGAGCCGAAGTCGGACGCTTAACCGACTGAGCCACCCAGGTGCCCCTATTATTAATTTTTTGAGGAGCCTCCATACTTTTTTCCAGACTGGCAGCACCAGTTTGCATTCCCACCAGCAGCGCAAAAGGGTTCCCCTTTCTCCACATCCTCGCCAACATCTGTTGTTGTCCGAGTTGTTAATTTTAGCCATTCTGATGGGTGTAACAGTCTTGGTATTATGTGTTTATCTGTTATACTTCACTGTTACACACTTGTAGGTGTTGTCTCCTCACAGTCCAAGCCCCTTGTAGAGACCATGTCTTTTCCTTGTTATAACACCCCCTTCATCACTGGGACACTGCCTGGTCCATGATAGGTAGGGCTCAGATTGTTGCACTGGATTGGATTGTGTGCAAAGAGACACCATCTGGGGTAAGATGGGGGTAAGGTGTAACCCCATTTTGGGGCACTCCCAATCTAATAGCTGCCTGGGAGAGAGAGTCAGAGACAGTTCACATTGGACCTGGCATATGACATTGGACTGCCACAGTTCCTGTGTGGGTTCCATTGACCAGGTTATATGGCTGATCCACACCAGCATCCTGTCTCTGATACAGAGATGGTTTGCTGAAGAGCATAATGATTGCTGTCCTTTGTACTAACTTCATAAGAAGGCAAATGATCCTTCAACATCTCTGAGCTCTCCTGACAACACCTAAAATGAGACCAAACCTTTCTAGAATGAGATGCACCTCTGAGAATGGGGTGACGTGCGTGCTTGTACCTGGAGCCTAGGCCTCCTGAACATCTCCAGGCCCTGCTTTCTTTGTTGGCAAAAGAAATCCAATAGAATTTGTTGGCTCAGCACCCAACCCCACACCACAATCAGATAAGACCTAGCACTTAAAGCTAAGGCTTTATTCCTAGTAGTATATTTTCACAACTTGGACGGGAAAGCAAATTGATGAGGTTTCCACTATGCCTGTTTGTATTTGATGTTCCTTCTCACTTCTCTAAACCATCGCAGATGAAGCAGAGGTCACAGACTGCCAGCAGCATTTGTTTTTTCAGTAAGAGCAAAAAGAAGGGCATTGTGGCTTCATTACAGATAAAAGAAGGCAGCGTTTACAAGGTACCAAAACTTTACTTATCTAGTCTTCCCCGTGGTCTCTGATGACCCAAGGGAAATAACCATAGATACACGTGGGAGGATTAAGTATTCCAAAATAAGCTGGAAAATCTATACTTCATCATCTTTGGAGTAAGACACATGGCGGTGGGGGGGGGGGGGGTGCCCGTGGCAGCATCCCTGGCTGGTGTCTGGCCTGGTACACGGTGAGTTTTCAGCAGATCCTGGCCCGCTGGCCACACAGTCAGGGCTGGTCTGGGAAGTGGGTGGGTATCACCAAGGTATTTAGCTGAAGTCATTGGAGCTTTTGCCCTGAATGTGCTTCCAGAGCTCCATTGTCATGTGACTGCCCAATCCTTCAGACACGTGGAAGCCCACACTTTTCCCTACAGCAGGTGGAGAAAGCAGGTGTGGATATACCTTCCCCATAGAACTCAACACATTGTACTGCCCCACTGGATGGTGTCGTGGACTCCTGAATTGGCTAGGATGTGGGTTTAGCTACTCCAACAGAAAAACCCAAGGTAACAGAAGCTTAGACAAGACAGAAACTTGTCTTTCTCTCATTCAGCAGTCCAGTATAGAAGGGCTAGCATGTCAACCTCATGGTGTTGGGCACCCTGCTTCCTTCTTGCCTGTTGCTTCATCCTAACTGGGTTGTCACCGTGGCCTCCTGTCCAAGAGAGCTCACATCCTTGTTCCAGCCACAAGGAAGGAGGAGAGGGGAAGGGAAGACCCTAGATGTCGCACACATCCTCTCTGCAACCCCAGAGGTTTAACCAGAACTTGGACAAATGTCCACACCTAGATGCAGTGCAGCTTTTAATTCTGGTCATGTTTGTGTCCAGCTACCAGTCATGGCTTCCATTACCATAAGAGGACAGAACTGGTTTTGGAGAACACTTAGTTTCGTAGGCCATAGCTCCTTAAAGTCAAAGCTGTCTTTGATATATCCTTTTTCCCATCACCTTGCATGGTGCCTGATCAAGGTGGATCCCCTTAATTGTTGACTGGAAAAGAGGGTTGTTTGAAGGACGGAATGCAGAGGACAGCCCACTGGGAGCATTTTGGAGACTCTCCTAGCGTGGAGACCACATGGCAGCTTGGGAAAAGCCTGTGGAGTCACGGGCAATTATTTAACCTCTCCGGAGCTCACTTTCCTCTCTTTAAAATGGGCCTGGTGATCCCTGTGGAATTTGCTTCTTGGGGCCATTAAGAAAACTCTTCTTTTATTGTGTCTGCTATTTACTGAGCACCTACTGTGTTCCAAGCACAGGCTAGGGCTTTGTTCACATTAATTACATGTAAACCACCCAACAACCCTATGAGGTGGGTATTATTATCCACATTTTTTAGCTGGGTAGGTTGAGACTGGGTGGGGTTTAGTAAGGTGCCCAGTGCCATTGGTTTATGTATGTACCCAACAGCTGTTGAGTGCCTGCTGTGTGCCAGAGCCATTGCTGGGGATGTGGTGATTCCAGGTAGGAAGAATGTTTCCAGAGTACAGAGGGTACACATGATAGGGAGCCGCTCTGACCATGGTCAGGGAGGAGGTTGGGGAGTGTTTGGAAGCTTGAGCAGGAGTTATCCAGACTAGGGAGCACCGTGGAGGTCTGAGGTGGTGCTGGCAAGGCCCTGAGGTGAGGAGGGAGCCAGACATGGAGGGACCATAAGAGCTGCCGTGTGGCCGGAAGGCAGAGAGTGAGCAAAAGAGGTGGCAGGAGCTCCCTCAAGCTCCTAGTCGGGCAGTCTGACCTGTCTGGCCCTGAGGCTTGTGTTGAGAGAGGATCATAAAATGCTTGGAAAACACGCTGAGGGCAGCACCAGGGGGCAGGGCTCGGCAATTTCTCTTTGTGTCTTCAAGATGTTTGAGGACCAAACAGGGGACCTAGAGGTCACATGGCTGCCTTATATGATGAATCTAGGACCTCTGAGAACTGCCCTTGTCCCCGTCCTCATCCTCGTCCTCTTGGGCCGTACAGTCCAGTGGTGTGCACACAGTCTGCTCAGAGCTTGCCTGGAAGTATTTGTCCAGCCTGTCTTCCATGTCTCATAAGCAGAATTATTCCTAGGGCGGGAGACGGCAATGCCAGTCACCATCCTGATGAAGTGAGTGACAAGACACCTCTGGTCTCGAAATGGCTTGAGGGCAGAGGACCTCCTGATACTCCAGACAGGAGGAATATAGACAGTAGGGTGAGCTGAGGGGGCTGGCCCTCACCGCACCCCATGTTCTGGCACCTCTCTCAGCACCCTCAGCGTGGCTCCCAACAGCGTCATGAATCCAGGTCTTTAAATATTGATTAAGCAAGTTGGTGTCACCCACTCAGTGTACAGAGTATGCAAGATGCTTAGGTGAGTTTGCAGCTGAATGAGGAGACCAGGCACTTTCCTCAAAGGATTACAAGGTATACTGGCAACACTCACCTGTAGAGTTAGTCTTGCTAAAGGGTCATATGCAGTGCCTCAGGGCCTTTGTATGTGCTGTTTCCCCTCCCTGGACTCATCTCTGTACTACATCTTTATGCTGGTTAACTGTTCTCAGCTCAGACATCACATCTCCTTGAAAGCCTTTCCTCACCCCATGAGTTTGAACTGGACACCCCTCCTACATGCTATGCTGTCCTGTCATGTTAGAATTAGGCACTCAGCCCTGATATGTTATAGTCACTGGGGTCTCTGTCTCTCACTACATCATGTCTATTGTCCCCCTACCATACCTCAGCTTCTAGAACAGTGCCTGCCAAAAGTTGCATGAATGACTGAATGAGTTCTTTCTAATTAGTTTGGGTCTAGAAATGCTTGGTGATTTTATTTTATTTTATTTTATTTATTTTTTATTTTTCCAATATATGAAATTTATTGTCAAATTGGTTTCCATACAACACCCAGTGCTCATCCCAGAAGGTGCCCTCCTCAATACCCATCCCCCACCCTCCCCTCCCTCCCACCCCCCATCAACCCTCAGTTTGTTCTCAGTTTTTAACAGTCTCTTATGCTTTGGCTCTCTCCCACTCTAACCTCTTTTTTTTTTTTTTTTCCTTCCCCTCCCCCATGGGTTTCTTTTAAGTTTCTCAGGATCCACGTAAGAGTGAAAACATATGGTATCTGTCTTTCTCTGTATGGCTTATTTCACTTAACATCACACTCTCCAGTTCCATCCACGTTGCTACAAAAGGCCATATTTCATTCTTTCTCATTGCCACGTAGTATTCCCTTGTATATATAAACCACAATTTCTTTATCCATTCATCAGTTGATGGACATTTAGGCTCTTTCCATAATTTGGCTATTGTTGAGAGTGCTGCTATAAACATTGGGGTACAAGTGCCCCTATGCATCAGTACTCTTGTACCCCTTGGGTAAATTCCTAGCAGTGCTATTGCTGGGTCATAGGGTAGGTCTATTTTTAATTTTCTGAGGAACCTGCACCCTGTTTTCCAGAGCGGCTGCACCAATTTGCATTCCCACCAACAGTGCAAGAGGGTTCCCGTTTCTCCACATCCTCTCCAGCATCTATAGTCTCCTGATTTGTTCATTTTGGCCACTCTGACTGGCGTGAGGTGATATCTGAGTGTGGTTTTGATTTGTATTTCCCTGATAAGGAGCGACGTTGAACATCTTTTCATGTGCCTGTTGGCCATCCGGATGTCTTCTTTAGAGAAGTGTCTATTCATGTTTTCTGCCCATTTCTTCACTGGGTTATTTGTTTTTCGGGTGTGGAGTTTGGTGAGCTCTTTATAGATTTTGGATACTAGCCCTTTGTCCGATATGTCATTTGCAAATATCTTTTCCCATTCCGTTGGTTGCCTTTTAGTTTTGTTGGTTGTTTCCTTTACTGTGCAGAAGCTTTTTATCTTCATAAGGTCCCAGTAATTCACTTTTGCTTTTAATTCCCTTGCCTTTGGGGATGTGTCGAGTAAGAGATTGCTACGGCTGAGGTCAGAGAGGTCTTTTCCTGCTTTCTCCTCTAGGGTTTTGATGGTTTCCTGTCTCACATTCAGGTCCTTTATCCATTTTGGGTTTATTTTTGTGAATGGTGTGAGAAAGTGGTCTAGTTTCAACCTTCTGCATGTTGCTGTCCAGTTCTCCCAGCACCATTTGTTAAAGAGACTGTCTTTTTTCCATTGGATGTTCTTTCCTGCTTTGTCAAAGATGAGTTGGCCATACATTTGTGGGTCTAGTTCTGGGGTTTCTATTCTATTCCATTGGTCTATGTGTCTGTTTTTGTGCCAATACCATGCTGTCTTGATGATTACAGCTTTTAGAAATGCTTGGTGATTTTAGAAGCAGACAATCAAGTATACGGCAAAATTATGTTTTGCTACTATAGGTTACCATTATGAGTGGTCCTTCTAAGAGTACACAGTAGGGAAAAGTGAAACAGCTGGAAATTTCAGTGTTGCTCTGACCCCTAGGGCCTGCTAAACTCAGCCTGTGTTTGAATAAACAGGGCCTTGGGGTGCCTGGGTGGTTCAGTCGGTTAAATGTCTCTTGACTTTGGCTCAGGTCATGATCTTGCGGTTCTTAAGTTTGAGCCCCACATTGGGCTCTGTGCTGGCAGTGTGGAGCCTGCTTGTGTTTCTGTCCCACTCTCTCTCTGACCCACCCCACTTTCTCACTATCTCCTCTCAAAATAAAATGAAAGTAATACTTAAAAAATATTAAAAATAATAATAAACAAACAAACAAACAGGGCCTTTTCTGAAGGGTTTCAAACTCAATTGTCAGTTTCAGAGCCGAATTGCTTTCCTGTGACTGTTTAACATTCGAGTAGGCTTTTGATCCTCCCAAGGACCCAGTTCCAGCACCGCTAGCATTTGCCCTGGTCACCCCTCCCTGTGTGCCCACCTTCCATGCCCCTCCAAACTTCCTCACGTGGCTGTTCCAGCCTCTGCCCATCATTAAGACCAATTATCTACAGGGTCTTGGTTTTCTCCTGGGCTCCTCGCAGAGACCTGCCCTCCCTCTCCCTGTGCCTCCTCAGTCCTGTGTCCCACCTCCCACCTGTGTTTTATGAATGTTCTTCTGTCCCGCGTCTGTATCCTATGGGGCTGTTTGTGTCCACTGCAAAAGTGGAGGTACAGTGAAGACAGCTGCACTGAAGGGGTGGGAGGGGGAGGAGGATTAATTATCACAGGGATGTTTGCTTGGAGTTTTTAATTAGACTGTCCTGCCTTACTTCCCCTCTTCATGCCTTTTTCTTTTCCCTAGCTCGGAACTTCCACTTAGAATGTATTTTAGAAATTTGGAACACTTAGGTTTTAACATTCTGCACCCAGGGCCTCAGTGGAATAAGTAAACCAATAAGCTGATTGCCTCAAGTAGTTTGATTGCCAAGTGCACTGGGGTAACTTTTGTTCTTCAGTGAATGATCATTTCACGCTAGGGAACAAGGGATGAATGTGAGTGTAGGGCTTGTCCAGCCTTCCTGATTCCTAACCCTGACCTGGGAAGTCATTATTCCCAGAGCTGTGTGTCGCTTACAAGCAGCCTGCCAAATGCTCTGTATCCTTCCTTTTGACAGTTTCCCCCAGTGACATGTGTCATAAATACATTTCTCATTTGCCAGAATAGGTTTGGGTTTGTTTTGAATCTGACGGGTCCTCCGACACCACATTCTTAAATCTCACTAACAGATCATTTATACCAAAAATGCTGCCTTGACAGGAAGAAAGATTGTATGATTTTCAATGTGGGTTGAAAATCAAATCCAAGTTCTAACAACACTGAGACTTCCTGGACCCTACAGATTAATCGTGATTATCTTACCGTGAAATACTTTGGGTAGTAGGAACTACTCTCTACTTATTGTTTCTGTCAAACCTTTGATTGGAAAAGTTTTCACAGTAGGCATGTTGTCATTTCTAAAGATGCTTATAAATTTCATGGTGTGTTTCAACCATAAGATGGTTGTCCTTTGTTTTAGGCAATAAGTGTGCCCCTGAAGAGTCATTTATAAACGGAATTTTTACAGATAAGTTCATATGTTGAATACACATGAGCAGCTATTATTTTACTTTCTGGGTTCTTTTATAATTGGAAAAACTACTCCAAACTTGTTTGAGAAGTGTAATGCTCACACATTAGATTTTGTTTAAATGAAGGACAATTGGGGCGCCTGGGTGGCTCAGTCGGTTGAGCGTCCGACTTGGGCTCAGGTCATGATTTCACGGTTCATGAGTTTGGGCCCCACGTTGGGCTCTGTGCTGACAGCTCAGAGCCTGGAGCCTGCTTCGGATTCTGTGTCTCCCTCTCTCTCTGCCCCTCCCCTGCTCATGCTCTGTCTCTCTCTCTCTCTTTCTCTCTCTCTCAAAATAATAAATAAACATTTAAAAAATTAAGAAAAAATAAATGAAGGACAAATGACCCTTACATAAGGTGAGGGTTAGGGGTGCTGACACTCTGTACAGTTGAAAATCCACGTATAATAGGGGCATCTGGGTGGCTTAGTTGCTTAAGAGTCCGACTTCAGCTCAGGTCATGATCTCGCAGTTTGTGGGTTCGAGCCCTACATTGGGCTCTATGCTGACAGCTCAGAGCCTGGAGCCTGCTTCAGATTCTGTGTCTTCCTCTCTCTCTGCCCCTCCCCTGCTCTCACTCTGGCTCTCTCTCAAAAATAAATAAACATTAAAAAATTAAAAAAAAAAAACGAAAATCCATGTACAACTTTTAACTCCCACCAAACTTAACTACTAATAGCCTACTGTTGACCAGAAGCCTTACTGATAAAATAGTCAATTAACATGTAATACATATAGGATGGATTTTCTATCTTATATGTATAATATACTGTGTTATTACAATAAAGTAAATCAGAGAAAAGAAAATGTTATCAAGAAAATCATAAGGAAGAGAAAATACATTTTTGGTGGCATACTGTATTTATTGGACAAAATCCACATGTAAGTGGTCCTGTGCAGTTCAAACCCATGTTCTTCAAGGGTCAGCTATAATCTTAATGAGAATCAGATGGTATTACCAATGATCTTGTACTCTCAATTGTTCTGGCTTAGTTATACCACATCTCATCCCAATAGGAGATACAAGATTTGTAAATTCTACATTTTCGCACTGATACACAAAACACTCAGGAAAATCTGCTCCTGTGAGAGCCACTCCTTGCTCTTTCTTGTCTCATTCTTTCAGGGAGGGATGTGGGGTGCTGCCAGCTCAGAGTTGGGGGTGATTTGTGATGTTTTGCTGAAATATTAAGTAACTTACTAAGTAATTTCTCACAGGCTTCTCAGCCCAGAGCTCCACAATTCTGTGTGTTCTCGTTACCTATTTCTGCATAAACTTCCCCCAAATTTAGTGGTGTAAGGAATTTGTTACTGTTTCTCACCATTCTGTGGGTTGTTTAGCCCAGCTGGTTGGTTCTGACTTGGGCTTTCTGCATGTGGCCCGCACACAAGTGTTGGCTGGGGCTGCGGGCATCCGAAGGCTTGATTGGTCTGATGGGCCAGCCGGGATGGCTTATTTAAGTGACTGACAGAGGCTGGCTGTCAGCAGAGAGCTCAGCTGGGCTGTCCACCAGAGCACTGATATGTGACCTCTTGCATGGCTTATTCTTCTCAAAACGTGGTGGTTGGGTTCCAAGAATGGGCATCCTAAGAGTAAGTGTTCCAGGACACCCAGGCTGAAGCTGCAAGGCTTCTTATGATCTTGCCTTAAAGTCCCAGTCACTTCTGTCACACTCAAGACAAGGGACTAAGACAAGTTGAGAATCAAGGGGAAGGAAATTAGGGCTTGCCTCTTGATGTAAGTTGCAGCCTACAGATGGGGTCCATTTTTTGACTGTCTACCATACTGCATGTTGGAAGAGCTCTCTCTAGAAGAATAAGATTACATAAAAATGAAAGGCATGGGAGGCATTGCAGCACAGTGAGGGGGGGGGCAGTTGTAGAATGTTTGTTATGCATGAACTAATGGCCAGCCTTGTTGGTTAGAACTCAGTACCAGGAAGCACACACTGAATGAGCCCATCTCCACGGAAGCTGGTAGCATCCCACAGAGAGAAGCATTCCCATGCAGTGGCCCCCACCCCAAAGTAACCCCCTCATAGTACAGATGATTGAAAAACACCTGGGAAGGGAATTGAACTAGCACAGTTTTAAAAGCACTTTTATCTAAAAATTTTTATCTACATCCTCATGCATGTGTCTTGTTGATACTGAGTCTGTAAAATGATTTTCATAAATCAGAAGTATACATTGCCACACAAACACATAGGAAACTGTGAAGTAATGTGTCTAGTGCACTTGATTTCCAGCTCATGCTGTGGAGGTGCTTGGAGAAGGCTGTGCCCCTGGAGTACCTTATATATAAGAATGGATACTTTGGCATTTGAGAAAAGATCTAGTTCTGTCCAGGTGCTTGGGAGTCTAATTGCCTCCTTGGCCTGAATGAGGAAAACACTTGCCTGTTAATCATATGGAGTCATGGGTACCCAGGTTCCTGCAGAGAAGTGTGGCTGGTCTGGATACATAGGCCAACAACCCTTGAGGGTTGTGAGAGTTACTCTCTACCCTCGTAGCCTTGTTTATTGCCCCCGGAATAGTCCTCTCCAGCTCCCTGAAGATTCAAATTTGTGTTTATCTGTGCTGAAAATTTAGAGGCAAGATAAACAACATTTCAAGCCATTTATAACCAGAGGCTGTGCTGGCAAGGGATTGGGCTTTCCATTAGACATATGTCAAAATGTTGGACTTTGGGAAAGATAGGGAGAATATCCCTAGATGTGAAAAGCAGGTGATTAAAAGAGATTGATACAAGTTTGATCCAGAAGATGGTTATGTGGGATTAGTACTCTGTTGACTTACTAAATATCCTCTTGTGGAATGCCAGGCATGGAGGGTCCTGGAGATGCCAAGTGTATGGGGCCCATGTTTTTATACTAGCAGGAGGGCCTTTGGCAAGGGTGAGGAACATGGAAGGAGGTGGGGGAGAGAAGGTGAGGAATGAGACACCACGCAAACATAAGCCTTAGGGCAGTGGACAGAGTATGGGAGAGAGTGAACTCCACCCTCGCCTGCCTTTTTCCACGCGGATCATCCTAAACAGAGGAGACCTCTCTTGATCTTCAGCTCCTGATGGAGAGTCCACACCTTCTCCATACTAGTCACCTCTCAGTCAGTTGCATGAATGGAGATCCATAATTCAGCCTCCTTCCTTACTTCTCTTTTGCCTGCACATATTGACAGAACTCCTGTTAGGTGCCAGACACTGTGTGACGTGGAGGGAACTCTCCTATTGGGAGTTACACAGCAAACAAGGAGACAAATGATGTAGTTATAGATTATGATTGGCGTTTTGGGGAAATGGGGGTGTGATAAAGAATAATAGGATGAGCACTGGGTGTTGTATGGAAACCAATTTGATGATAAATTTCATATATTGAAAAAAAAATTTTTTAAATGCAAATCTCTCAAAAAGAAAAAAAAAGAATAATAAGGAGTTCCCCGTTTGGATAGGCTGTTCAGGAGGTAACTAATAGTCAATGACCCTAAAGTCATTGGTTAAACTTTGACATGTCTTATACGGTATTTTAAAGTTCCTTAAGTTACGTGTTGTTAAGGTTCAAAATAAAACCTGTGGTTTTTTTTCCTTTTCTGAGCCTAAGTTGTAGAATGCCAAATGGACAACAATTTGGGGAGACAAAGGGAAGCCAACCTGGATGGCCAGACGCCTTCTGGCTGACACTTTCTTCACCACCACTTTCTCTCCCTAGGGAAAGGAGACGTGTTTGGAGATGTGTTCTGGAAGGAAGCCACCCTTGCCCAGTCCTGTGCCAATGTTAGGGCCTTGACCTACTGTGACCTGCATGTGATCAAACGGGATGCCCTGCAGAAAGTGCTAGAATTCTACACAGCCTTTTCCCACTCCTTCTCCCGGAACCTCATTCTCACCTACAACTTGAGGAAGAGGGTAAGCTGGCAGTTTTGGTTTCTTTTCTATCAAGAACAGTCTCTGTGCACTTAAGATAACCACATGGGCGGGAAAAGTCCTTTCGCGGTTTATTTAAGTGGAGCAGTGGTTCTGTGCATGGCTTGCTCTTCAGAGCTTTTGCTATGAAATAAGGGAAACAGAAATGTTGCTAGATTGAAAAGATGGATTAACTTTGCTGCAGAAGGGGTTGGTTCATGTGTCCGTGGGCTTTTCCCCAGCAATATCTAGACCTTCTGGCATTTTGAAAAGATGAGCAAAAGATGAGGTCATTAAGCATAAGAGACTCTTAAAAACTGAGAACAAACTGAGGGTTGATGGAGGGTGGGAGGGTGGGGAGGGTGGGTGATGGGTATTGAGGAGGGCACCTTTTGGGATGAGCACTGGGTGTTGTATGGAAACCAATTTGACCATAAATTTCATATATTGAAAAAAAAATAAAATTAAATTAAAAAAAAGATGAGGTCATTAGTCAGAAAAGTGACTGACTGGGGCTACTTAATTCAAATAAACTGAACTCTCCTTGGTGACTAGGACTCACTAAATGGTGTGAGGCCATTCGCCAGCTGATAATAATAATTTTTAAAAGCTATGAAGATGATTCAGTTGGGCCCAGAAAATCAGAAAGGTATGGAATCTGATTGCCTAGAGAGTATCTTGTATACACCTGCTGATTTAAGGGTTTGAGAAATGAGCCATTTTAAGACCCAGAGAAGATTTCTGGTCTGAAATGGTTTCTTTCAACCCTCAGATCATCAGGTTCCATCTGCCTCTGTGAGGACTAAACTATTCGTCTTGTACTCTTTAGGTTTTTCATGTCCGACTTTCTTGTACTTCATCTATCTCTTTTAGTTAACAAGGTAGCTCTGACCCATAGAAACCGCCTATAGGGATTATCATAGGAATCTTTCAGTAAATGACCTCATAACCTTTCCTCCAAAACTGTTCCTCTTCTTAAGGTCCTTGCCTCTGTTGACATTGTATCACCCTGGGGTTCCAAGTTAGAAATGCTGGCATCATGGTTGATGCTTCTTCCCAGTCTCCCATGTCTCAGGTTACTCCTCAAATCCTTTGAGTTCCACCTAAGCTCTCAAACCTGGGTCCACACTCTACTTCCATCCTTGGGGCTCTCCCTGAGCTCTTGGGACACAGCACCCGGATGCAGACCTTTCCTGTTTCTGGCACCATGCAACAGGCTCCCGCTTGTATCTGTCCTCGACATGGCACTTCCTCCTTTGGCCGATCGTATGACCTTAAAAACAAATGGGATCATGTCCCTTCCTTTGTGAAGACTTTTTGCCCTCAACCTAACTTTAGGATAATGTCTGTATGCTTCACCATGGCTTGTGTGGCTTTTCACATCTGGCCCTGACTTAACTCCCAAGCCAAAACCTCAGCCACTCTTGCCATGCCCACTGCTACCACCCTGAACACTCCCACCATGAGGACTCTGCACAGCTCTGCAAGCACCACACCCTTCAGAGCCCTGGGCGTCCTCAGCCAGGCATTCTTTTTTCTCCTTCTCTGTGTGACAAGTGCCTACTAACCCTTAAGACTACTGAAATGTTTACTCATTCACTCATCAAACCCAGTACACACCAGCTGAATGAGACTAGACATATAAAGCTGAATAATACTCAGTTCCTCGTTTCCAGGAACCTAAAGTCTAACAGAGAAGATCAACACAGGAAGGATAAATGTAGTACCGGAGGCTAAGTACAAGAAGTATGATTTATATAAGCTATCGTGGGAGCAGTTTGAGCCAAGGCACAGAGAAAGGAATCAGCCTTTTGTCTTTCAAGTTACTTGTACAAGTTCCAAAGGCCTATTACCTGGTTACCCCTAATATATGCTTGTGAGTCCCTGCTCAGAGGCCCAAGAGGGCAAGGCCTGGGTACCTGGGTAGCCCCAGTGCCTAACCCAGTACAGAGGATTAATAAACATTTGGCTTGCCAAGGACAAAGAGATGGAATCTCTCTAGGCCTCAGTTTCCACATCATACAATGTAAGGTTGTGGATTGTTTTTATGGTTCTGTGATTTGAAAGCTGGCCATTTGAATTCTCATTGGGAATGGGCAGTGGTGTTGAAGTGTGCATTAACAGTTCTTATTTGTTTATTTGGGAACATGGAATGCTTGCTAGTGGTACTTTTAGCCACGTGGATTCTTCTAAAGTCTATTTTTTAAATTTTTTCCTTCTTTTTATGAGAGGAAGTTGATTATAATCAGCTTTCGGTGCCGCTGATAATATAGGTTGAAAAAAACACAGTTTGGGTTATTTGGAGTAGTAATCATTTTGGAATAATTGTGGATCAAATAAATCTGTCTTATAAAAAAAAAAAAAACAAGAACAGCAGTGCCTCCATGGTCAGACTATCTTCATAAGTACAGAATGCTTGACTGCTCTTGCGGAAGGGAAGACTCAAGGGTAGTATTTCAGAAAGGCTGTCATGGAGGAAGATTAGGTGGGGTCTGTATGGACACAAGGTGTAGAGGAAGCATCCAAGCTGTAGAAGATATGAGAAAGATCAGGTGGTCCTTAAGGTATTTAGACATTCCCCTGATACCCCTCAGAGATATTGCAGAGGGCCCTGAGGCATCCAATGGAGAGTCACATTAGTTGACCTTCAAATGTCTTTCCAATCGCAAATGCCTCTGAGTCTGGCACAATTTTAGTGAGGTTCTTTACAAGAAGAGTAGCCATTCTTTTTCTTGGAAAAAAGAGGCTGTCATGTTTTGGTGTTGCCATTGTAATCTCTCATTGTGTCCTTCTGAGAATTAATTCATAGTTACATAGGGCATAGAAGACAAGAACATTACATGCATGAATTATTCTTGTAGCTATTTTTTTTCTGGCAAAGTGAAGTGTATTCTTGTGGCTGTTTCTATCTTGGCAAAATTGAGTGTTATTTGCAAAGATTCCTGAGAACATAGTGCCTTTGACATCTGTTTGGGGAGTTGTTTGGTTCTGTCGACGTCCTCTAGCGCACAGCAAAAACTCTGAGCTGGAAGGTGCGTCAATGGCCATCCAGTATCCCCTCCATTTTCCTACCACCCTCATTTCACAAATATGACCTTTTATAGAAAGGTCACAGAGCTGTGTCAGTAATGAAGGAATTGGAGCCAGAAATGACTTATCGCCCAGGCCTCTTGCTGATAGGCCTCTTGCTGATTCTCACAGCTTCGTGGCCTCCCCTGGCCTCTGCATTCTAAGCCTCGTCCCTTTTTCCCTGAATCCATGTGTGTGAGCACCGCCCAGCTCTCTGCACTGCTGTTGGGACCCAACTCAGGAAGGGACATGTCACCTTCCTCTGTTTCCTCCAAAGACGCCTGAGGTCATAGGCAAGGATGAAAGGCAGGACCCTGAAGCCAATCCTGCATTTTGACCTTTGGATTTCCTTGCCTATGGGCACTGAGCCAGATGAGACCTGGGTCTGTGTCCTACCTCTGCCACTTAGTGCTTCTGCAAGTCCTAAGTGCTTCCTCAACTGTAAAATGAGGATGATGAGAAGTTCTACCTCATAGGATAATTGTGAGGATTAAATAAGATAATACCGGCAAAGCTCACACACAGGATCTCACACAGTACAGGCTCAGTTACATTGTGGGTTATTATTTTGTTTTACCCACTTGACACCCTACTTCACTCTACTCTTTATTATCTTTTTTTTTTTTAATTTTTTTAACGTTTATTCATTTTTGAGAGACAGAGAGAGACAGAGCATGAGTGGGGAAGGGGCAGAGAGAGAAGGAGACACAGAATCCGAAGCAGGCTCCATGCTCTGAGCTGTCAGCACAGAGCCCCACGCGGGGCTCGAACTCACAAACCGCGAGATCATGACCTGAGCTGAAGTCGGACGTTCAACTGACTGAGCCACCCAGGCGCCCCTTCTACTCTTTATTATCTTGTGCCTTTTGGAAAATAAAAAGAAGGAAGCTTGGGGTGCCTGGGTGGCTCAGTTGGTTAAGTGTCCAACTCTTGGTCTTGGCTCAGGTCATGATCTCATGGTTCATAGGATCGAGCCCCATATCAGGCTTTGTGCTGACAGTTCAGAGCCTGCTTAGGATTCTGTCTCTCTCTCTCTCTGCCCCTCCCCTACTTGTACTCTCTCTCTCTCAAAATAAATAAACTTAAAAAAAAAGAAGGCAGCTCTTCTGCCTTTGCTTATATAGGGTACTCACTCTGCAGAATGTTCTGTGGGGCAGGTGTTATTCCAGGGTTCTCTGTACCTCCTGCAGCTGCTCTGGAATGCTGACATGGTGCTTGGCTCCTGCCAGTAGAGAGGTCAGCATTCCCTCACTATTTTTGCCAGTTTCATTCATGGAGGGAAAAATTAGGCCATTCTGACATCTTAAGTCAGCCAGGGAGTCAGGATTTTTCTAAGAGGAAAGCACAGCATCCTTGTTTCCTCTAAGGGAGGTTGCATGTGGTTGTCCATGAAAAGAAGGGGAGGAAGAGCCTTCCTCCTCCCAGACCCTTGGCACTCTGGGGTGAAGGCTCTCCGGGAATTTTCCTCAAGGCCCTGAGTGGTCTTTTTTCTGCAATCAGAGCTTTGCACAATACTAATAGTAACATTATTACCCACTCCTGATATTGTGCAAGCTGCAAGTTACGTCCCAAAGTTGGTATGTGTTTCATGTCTGTTTATTAAATCCTCAGAATAACGCCATGACATTATAGTATCAGTCCCGTTTCTCCAGGGAATAAACTAGGGCCCTGTGGCCCTGTGGAGAAGAGAATCACTTCTCCAAGGTCACCCAGCCAGTAGGTGGCAGGTTCCAAACTCTGCACGTGCTCCTGCTGCTAAGCAGCATCGCATCGTCCTGTGCAGCTTCTCCCATGCTGGCATTCTTTGGCTTCTGCTTTCTCCCAGTTCACTGACCTTTCAGGGGTGGAACAGAGTGTCTCCAAAGTATCTTCACTATCGCCCAGCACACTCAGAAATCTGTACAGTAAATCCCAGTCTGGGGACACAAGATGTTCCCCCCAACAGAGTGACAGCCACACCACAGCCGGGGTGTGTGGGAGGCATAGCACACCTCCCTTTGGTTAAACAGCAGGCTACGCAGGCCATGATATTAGAACTTACGAAACAGAGCACCCACTTTGGGGCTAGGGACCTAGGTTTGAATCCTGGTTTTGGCTACTGACCAGCTGTGTGCTCTTGTGAAAGTTCCTAAACTATTCTAGGCTCATCTGTAAAAAGAGTCTAATAAAAGTCTCTCCTAATTAGGTTTATTGAGAAGATCACATGCATTACAACCAAACAGTGACATAGTACCTGTAGGAACTGCTCAATACCTATTTATACCTTCTCCTTCCTGCAGCCCATTTTTTCTCTCTGTCTTCGGTCTCAGAAGTTCTGAGTTCATGCTTTGCTCACCTTTGTTTATAACCAGACCCTTTGTTTAATTAGTGTCTCACTTGGGCTCTACTGTCCTTTCAACCTGGGATGAGGGTTCCTTTCCCAGGTGCTAGCTAGGAGATTGGGTCTTCCTGCTCATCATTAGGACAGTAGAGAAAATGTCTCACAATTAAATGATGTATTGTAGACAAGCAATTAGGTAATTAACAGCATTCTGTGCACGGGATAATTGGCATGTAGGTAATTGGTAGGGTGGTTCTCATTCTCTGTGTGTGGGGCTTTATTTTTAAAGCCAATGTTGTTGTGGTTTTGAGTATGTTTTGTGTAGCGTTTGCCTATGATAATTTGTTCCAAGATAGATTTTTCTTAGCTTGATAAGGTCCCAACCTAGTGAGTTTGGAAGGAGCTGAGACTGTAGTTACTGGTGGCTTCAAAACAGGGGCCTACTAATAATGCCTGTTTTCTAAAACTGAGGTTGCCATAGTGAACTATCTTGAATACTATATGTACTTTTCAACACCCCCCCCCCCCCCCCCCCACACACACAACACCTCATAACCAAAGGGCATTTTATTCTGGAGCGGAGAAGGTGAAAGCATTGGAGGCTTGGAAAAAGAGCTCTGCTCAGAACTGGCGTTGGAAAGCCTCTGTTTTCCTTCTGCACAAATTCTTGTAGAAGGTGATAAGATGGAAAGATCAAAAGGCCAGGTGCTTGGAAATATATCCCCTTTCCCACTGAATCATCACAGCCTAAGTTTTAAAAATGATCTCTACATAGCCCATATATATATATTTTTTGTCATTCTTCCATAGTGAGGGCTTCTGTGGAATAAAAATCATCCATTAGACTGTCAAGCTATAAAGATAATAAAATCAGGGTTTTGGAATCAGGGTTGGGGAAGGGATAGGTCATGTGAGTGGTAAGACCACAATTCTTTCAGGAAAACAACATAAAAATCAAAGCCAAGTCCCTTTTCCCTCAAGAGGATCAGGGGATGATGTTAGGGACCTATGTAGACTTCCATGGATCCTTAGGCATTCTCCCTAGTGCTCCCAAAACACATAGCAGACCCCCATCATGATCCCTGGGGTGTGGGAGAAAATGAAAATGCTCCATGCTTTGTTATGAATCAGCTTGAAATGCAGCTGGTTTGGGTATATGTGGCCATTTCCAAGGAGCAATAAAGTTCTGGAGTGAATGTGATCTTTGAAGCTAGATCACTGTATCTGGGCTCAGCCACTTGCTAGCTGGGGGTGAGGGTGCAGGAGGAGATTGAACAACTACAGCTATTCCTGTTTTGTGGATTCATACTATCTACCCCAAAAGGTAGCTTTGGGAAAGATAATCGTGGGCCACCCACAGTGCCTTACACATAGCAAGTGCACAGTCAAGTTACTTTCCTTCCATTATCCATGGGAATGAGGGTAGCAGAGTGAAGAAGGAGAGCAGGAGTCCTAATAGTGTGGCTCATAGAATAAGCATATGGAGGCAATAGAGAGTGATGGTTACAGATGTGGACTCTAGAGTCAGAGTTCTTGGGTTCAAGTCTTGGCTCTCCTTAGTGACCTTGGGCCAGTAACCCAACCTCCCTGGGCCTCAATTCATTCATTTATAAAACAGGAATAATAGTAGTACCTTAGAAGGGTACTTTGTCATAGCAAGATCTCAGTGTATGTGTTGCTCTCACTATTGTTATTGTTGAGCTTAGCTTTTCTGGAAATGAAGAGATGCCATCAAGTGCTAAAAGTTTTAAAAGGGGAGTAGGGGCTGAAATTTAACACCTAGAAATCTCCCAGACAGGTGATTTCAAGATCTGTGCCTAGACCTCTCAGGTAGTACCAAAGGAACAAGTGATTCATCAGTGAGGTTTGGTAAAGAATGGCTCCGTTGGACTCATCACAGATCCTGACTTCCTCCTGTGACAGAATGGATAGAGGGAATGGTAGAGTCTAATGTGGAGAAGGTGCTGGGGGAGGGAAGTCGTAACTTATCTTAAGCCTTATCAATCCTGATGCACTATTACATAGTGTGTTTACCACAAGTTAAAAAAAAAAAAAAAAGATCTGTCCAAGTTCAGAGAACCATAAGGCCAATGCAGTCCTTTGGAGAGTAATGTACCTGCCTAATATTTTCTTAGAAACGTGTGATTGACTTGTAATAAATAGGGGAGTACTAACGAGTCCCAGATTGTGGGTTCAGTCCCCAGGTGAGCAAGCTGGCTTCCTGAGGTCTCAGATGCTTGGTCTAGCATTTTGCACATTTATTTGCCCCCTGAACAGTTTTTGAATTCCACCTGCAAATTTCTACTATCTACTATAATATACCTATTAACATCTGTCAGAGCTGGTATTTTACAGAACATCTCTTGGAAACAGGGACTAGATTGTCTTTAATGTCTCTTCTGTTTTACATGGTCGGTGACTTGTAGAATAGACAGGACTTGTCTGGGAAACATCAAGAAGCCAAAGAGAACTCCAGCACAGTGGGAATCCTGGTCCCTCGGTCCTCAGTGAAATCCCAAGCAGAGATTGTGGGCAGACTCTACCAGCTTTCTGAACATCCCCCTGAACTCAGCTTTCCCCCCTCACCTCTCAGGGGCCCAGTGGCTCATCCATTTCCAGTGTGCAGTCAGCCTTGGTGGCAAAGAGCAGTTTGTCCTTGGTTTGGCAGTGCACGTGCTAATAAAAGGCTGCCGACAGATGTTTTCTCCCTGGCTTCAGTAGTCCCTTATTGGCCCAGTCAAACTTCATGTTCTGACCCCATCTGCCATGTTTCTGTGCTTCCTTGTTCCCATTTAAGTCCTCCTTCCACTCTTAAAAATTTGCGCTTTGGCTTTGAACGTGTTCTTATACATCTTGCCAGTGAGTCATGGAGGTTTTTTTTCTAGCCTGTGCTTTTAGTAAGTGGAGAGTTAGGATTTCAACCCAGGTGACCTGTCATAATAATAACTACCTTCTAAGATGTTAGATTAATGGAAGCAAATGTTAGTTCAGCCCCTCCCCCCCAAGGGGGCTTTGAACACCTGCATCAGGAGCTCACACACAAAATCTAATCCAGTCCAGATGTCCGTGTGGATGGTTTCTGGTATAATGTGTGTCACAGACCCACCCAATTTTGGTGCTTCTCATTGCAAACTTTGCTGGTTGCAATTTACTTGTTACTAGTACCACTTACTGGTTTGTCCTTCCTATATTTAATTTAGGCTTCTAGAGTGAAATTCTAAATCCACAATGGGGCCCTGACTCCATATAGCTTCTCTTTAATCTCTCTAGGGTAGGTGAGACCCCCCCCCCGTCTTTTGATCCAGTAAGTATCAGTCACCTTCTCTTTGTAGGTCTTATCATGCTTCCAATTAACTGTTCACTGTAGGTCTTCCTTTGCAGTCTAGAAGCTCTGTAAGGGCTAGACCTTGTCTGCCTGATTTACCTCTCTTTCCTGATTAGCTCTCTTAGAGCTTGGTACAAAGCAAGAATTCAATAATTAAATGAATGAATGAACGAATGAGTGGACCAAACAACTATCCATCCAACCAACAAATGATCATAAAAGTACACCAGCCGATATTGGGCATGTGCCCACTTCTTGTTATATTGTTTTTTTTTTAAATGTTTATTTCTTTTTGAGAGAGAGACAGACAAACAGAGAATGAGCAGGGGAGGGGCAGAGAGAGAGGGAAACACAGAATGTGAAGCAGCTCTAGGCTCCTAGCTGTCAGCACAGAGCCTGGCACAGGGCTTGAACGCATGAACTGTGAGATCATGGCTTGAGCTTAAGTCAGATGCTTAACCAGCTGAGCCACCCAGGTGCCCCAGTTTAAGTTTTTAAAGCCTTGACTATGAGATAGTTTAGAGATCTCGCCTTCTGTCTGTCTCTGAAACTTTGCCCATATATCCCATCTCATCCCTCTCCCATTTTCTCTTTCCCAGGCCCTGAGTATCGAGGTATCTCAGCTTCTACAGGTACCACTGATGCCAGCATAAGATAATAATAATCACCCCCATTTATTGAGTGTCTCCCAGGCCACCTATGCACTAATGCATTTGTAGGCATTATCTCATTAAGATGCTGAGGAAACGGAGGCTCAATTAGGTTAAATAATTTTCCATGGATCCAGTAAGCTAAATGGAGCTGGAATTTGAGCCCAAGTCTGGCAATCACCAAGACCATATTCTTGCTTTTGTGCCCCTCCTGAAAATGGAGACCCCAGCTCACTAATCTGGGGTTAGCACTCCCCAGAGGAAGCAGAGCCTTGTGAAGCAAGTTTAAGTCCATCATGAGAAGCCAGAGGAATGACCTTCAGCTCTGGGTGCCAGCTTGACTGGAGCTGTGGACCTGGGCAGGCCCCTGAAGATCAGGCTAAGGCCAAACTCATCCAGGGCTGCAGAGAGGCCTTAACAGCAGAATGGGTATAGGGTAGCAATGAGTCTAAGGCCCTTTCTAGCCCAGAAGTAGTTAGCAAGGGCTGTGAGGAGATTTTGAGATGGGTATTGATCAGGGGTGGGGGGGGGGGTAGAATTTACCTGACTGGGAGAGAAATATTGTCCTTTGTGGGTACCCCTGTGCCTCATTGTGGACAGGGCACAGATGGTCAGTTAAATGGCTGATACTTAATCAGGAAGGTGTCTGTGGAGAACAGTGAATCTGAGTTACTAATCGGTAATAATCTGAGAAGAGAGGGCCTCCTGAGGGAATCCACTGGCCAGTTTCCCCACTCCCCAGGTTTTTTTCTTGCTCATTCCCCACCTGGTTTTGAGGACTCCTGAAGGGAATTGTTCCAGACTCACAGGGTACGGCAGCTTCAGCATCAGGGTTTGACTTTTCTGGAGGTGCCTAGAGACCCCAGGGAAAAGTGGACCAACACAGGGGACATGATGCTTTCAGGGGCCCGAGTGAGCTTGACATCTCTTCCATGCACTTCCCACCACACCTGCTGATGTTATAGGAGCCTGGCAGCCCCTCAGACCTCTCACTTTTCAGGCTTTAAAATCCACCTGACTGTCCCCGGGCGGCCTGTGGTAGCAAAAGCCAGCAGATTTTCCACGACAGGTTTAATTTTTAAAAAGCCCCTTGCTACAGGCAGCATGTGGAAGATGGTGCCTTATCCTTCAGAGATCAATTTGCAGACAGCTCCTGCATTCTGCTGCATTTCCCAGCGCACTTGTTGCAAATGCTTAAACCAGACATGAAAACAGCCTCTGGTTCACAGGGTATGAATTTCTAAAAGAGGATACTTGTTCATATTATGGCGCCTAAAATCCTGCCCTGCTTAGGCTGGAGCACATCACACATTTGGCACTTCCTGGAGGTGTGGCGTGAGAGTGTGTCCTAACCCTGTCGGACCTCTGTAATCATCTGGATGAACAGAGAAGTGAAGCTCGGTCCCAGTGACTAGAAGCAGGGTGAGGACTTCCCCAGGCATGGGACAAATCCAATGGCAGGTGGCAGGGGGTGGAAGAATAACATGGAAAAGGAACAGAACACCTGTGAGCATAAGAAATGGCATCGGATACTAAAAATCCTCAGTGGTGGATGTTCACTGGACTTGTGATCATTTTGCAATGTATACAAATACCGAATCATTGTATCATACACCTAAAACTAAGAGAATGCTGTGTGTCGATTATATTTCAATTAGCCTGACAAAGCATGTACATTACTGAGGATTCTGCAGCCAGCAGCATGCCGTGCAGTAAAGCGGCCAACTTTCCTTCCCTAAAGTCCCTCACTCAAGCACAGGGAGGAATCCTGCCATGGGAATTTGATTTCACTTGATTTCATAACAGACAATAAATGATTATATAAGGCTCAGGTGGCGGGAAGGGTGCTGCCTTTCTCCGATCTCTTCCCTGTTTGGTTTACGCTTAGCTCCAGGGAGGTCTCTGGAAATCTGTTCCAGGTGAAACTACTTTCTCTTGCCCTAGGACAGCAAGGAGCTGGGGAAAGAACAGGGCTCAGGGAAAGAAAGGGGACTGAGAAGTCAAGGTGTAAAGGATGCCTGTGACTGGAGAATTTCAGGAGGATGAGTAGATTTTGCCAATAGTATTCATCCAAGAGAGGAACCTGGCACCTGCTCGGCGTTGCTGAACTTTGCCTGGGGAGGCGCATGCCTTTGCTAACCCCGGACTGAGTTGGGCTGGAAGAAAATCCCAGGGAAGAGCTTGTCTGCCAAATCCAGCTTTCCCAATCCTTCCGCCCTGGGGCCAGATGAATGTAGCTGCAGAGCGGCTTTGTTTCTCTATTAGGCCGCATGTTGAGGCAGCTGGGAAGGTGCCAGGATTTTCATCCTGGGCTTTCTGCTTAAGCTCTTCCTAATTCTACTCTGACATTTCTCTCAGGTTAGAACCTGAACAGGGATGCCTTTGGCTCAAGGGCTCAAGGCTTGCTGACTAGCGCTGGAGGCAGCTCCTAATTACCTGCGGTTACAAGCGACACAACTCCTTGGAATCTATAACCAACCATTTCCAGCAGCCCCAGCTTCCCTGATGGAAGAGTTGCATCCCGCAGCCTGTGCAGGGCGGCACCCCCTGTGTTCCGTACTTCTTCCTTCTCTCTCTCCCACTGTTGGTGACTGCTCCGTGGGCTCAGGGGTCCCACAGGAGGCCGGAGCATGAGAGGTGTGCCTTGGTCACTGCCCAGGCTTTGGCTACCGTCTCCTTCTGCAGAGCTAGGCACTGTTTGCCTGTGTGCGTGCACACCCCTCGTGCACCCTTGGCCGGAAGTTTTCAGGCTTCTCAATGGACTGGTCTGTCTGCCAGCAGTGCTGCTGCTGCTGGTGTGTGTGTGTGTGTGTGTGTGTGTGTGTGTGTGCGCGCGCGCGTGCTTGCACACACGATTTCCTCCCATCAGTGATTAGTCCTAAACGAGGCTGGATAATACACCAACACTTGCTGGATCTGATCACCCCCCAGCAGCCTGTTCCTCTACCAGCTGTGGTTGCGGGGTCAGCTCGGCTTAGCCACGGAAGTTTTTTTAGGTTTTTTTTTTCCTTTGGGGTAGAGGTAAAGATTAGCCTGACATTTGTAAGTTTGAAAACCCTGTAAAATGCCATGTGCAGTCAGTTGTTATTTGTCCACATGTGTACTTTGTAGAAGGTAAATGCCCCTATTTGGGGCCACGGACTGGAGCCCTAAATCCTTAGTAATTATAGTGGGCAGAGCACATGGGGGGAGGGGGACAGGAGAATAGAAACTGTACATGCTGTGTACTCTGAGTGCAGGGCCTTTGGGGCCAGGGACCTTTCATGGCATTTACAAATGATTCATGGCTACAACCCCCACAGGGAGTTTACTATAGGTTATTTAGGATCCTGAGGCTTTGGTTCAGGACACAAAAGATACTCCTTCATGGAAGCAGTGGGAAGCAGTACATCAAAGGCCCCAGCCCAGAGCTTGGGAACAAATGTTCGGGGTAGATGCTAATTCTTCCCCTCAGTGAGGCCAAGAGCAGCCCCCTTGGGGAGCCTGGCTTCTGCCTCTCCTAGGCTGCCATGGTGTCGAGATTCCAAGTGTCAATTGTTGTTGACCTAGCTTCCACTTTGTTTTCATGCCCTTCCTATTGTCTGCGTGTGTCCGGTATGGTACAGGAGTCTGATTTTCCTTGTCAGTCTTGAGCTTGCCAAGGAAAATAAAACCATCAGGTTGGAAGCTTCTAGAGAGTGGCACTGTGGCGTCCCATCCACCTTCTGACACACTAGCCGGGCTTCCCCAAGTGTATTACTTCCCTGTGGCTGCCATCATGCATGACCACACACTGGGTAGCCGAAAACAACAGAAATTGACTCTCTCACACTTCTGGAGGCCAGAGGTCCAAAGGTGAGATGTCAGCAGGGCTTTCCCTCGGAAAGCTCCAGGGGAGAATCCTTCCTTGCTTCTACCAGCTTCTGGTGGCTCCAGGCACTTGCTGGCTTGTGGAAACCTAACTCTAGTCTCTGCCTCTGTATGCAGACGGCCTTCATCCCTTGCCTCTGTGTGTCCAATCAACCTTTCCTTTTTCTTATAAAGATACTGGTTGTTGGATTCGGGGCCTGCTCTAATTCTAGGACAGTCTCATCTCCAGATCCTTAAATTAATTACATCTGCAAAGAAGACATGTAAATATCTATTTCCAAATAAGGTCACGTTTACAGGTACTGGGATTTAGGACTTGGACATTTTGTTGTGTGGGGGGGGGATGCAGTTTAAGTCATGACACCACCCTTTTCCTCCCCTCCTTCCCTCTCTTCTTCCTCTTCCTCCCCCTCCCCTGCTCCCCTTTTTTCCTCTCCCTCCTTTTCCTCCTCCTCCTCCTCCTCCTCCTCCTCCTCCTCCTCCTCGGGTCCCTTCCCAGAACAGGAATTTTTTTCTTATGAAGAATATTCTTGTGCAAGCTGTGTTCCTTCTCCTGGATGGTTCTTGGAATAAGGTTCAAGTATTTGGTTCATCCTAGTTCCCTTAAATCTTAGAGTAAAATATTTTCCTTTGCTTTTCTCATGAGTAGTCTACTTAGAACCCAGTGGAACTCTGCTCCAAAGAGAGATTGACAAGACACACAAAGCACCAGGCTCTCAGAAAAGAGGTTTGTGTTAGACGTTAGAGAGAACTTCCTGCTGGCAGAGGTTGTGAGATGTTGGTAAGTAATACCCACGGCAGATGGTTACGAACAACCTTTTGTTGACCTTCCAGCTCTGATCTCTCAGATTCTCATTCTGAAAACCTTTGATTGTCCCTTACAGCCTCAGAACAAAGTCCAGGGATCTTGTGTCAACCCATACTTCCCGCTGCAAATTGCACCTTCATGCTGTTGTCTGATGCCCGGCTGCACCGGCAGTCACAGCACGTGCCATGTACTTAGTTCCATGTACATCCTCTCGCATGGAGCGCCCCTCACCCTACCTCACCTCCTCCCACTGATCCCAATCCAGCTGTCAAAACAGGATCCAGATTCTACTTTTCCCACTCAAAGCCTCCTTCAGTCTACTTCCGGCTAGAATCTTTCTCTTCCCTTATTTGTCTTTCCAGGGTATTTTGTTTGGTCCTTTAGAGGAGGTATCATTCATGTATGATTGAGCACATATCTGATGTTTCCTGTGGATTTGGGGGCCTTACTCCTATTTTTATTCCTTGCATTCCTCCATGCAGTGCCTGGCACATAGTAGATGATAATTTAATCTCCTAGAGTAACAACTCAGTTGCTACTCACCTGCCTTTGCACTTCAAGTCCAGAAGTGGGGATTCCAGCCCTGGGTTTTCAGATAGGCTGTCCTTCACTGCTGTCTCCAGCAGGCATCCCCAGGTCAGGCTGCTGTCCCAGTGGCCCACACCCACTGCACCACGGTGACAGGCTATCCCAATTTGTATGGAACTTTCCTGGTTTCGGCATCTAATGCTCTACATTCTGAGAAACTCATCAGTCCTGGACAAACTGGTTATCCGACTCCACACTCAGTCTCTACTGGCTCTTGCTGAAAGTTCCTAAGAATTGATTGTAAGTCTGGTTCCATCTTTCTGCAGTCATTTGTTGTAAAACCACTTCGCTGCTTTCTTCACCTGTAGGTGGGCATCTGGCCCTGGCTGTGCACAGTCCTTCTGAAGCTGTCCCCGAGACAGTATCATAAATGTGACTTCTGAACTTTCCACCCAGCTCTTTGGCATCCTGGTCTGGTCTCCTCCACACCAGCCCAAATTCTAACTCAATCCATGTAGCTGACCCTTCCAGGTAACCTTTCTCCCCTCACTCCTCCTCCCAATTCTGTGCCTTTCTCATATCAAAGAGGGCCTCAGAGGATTGGAGCCCAAACCAAACCCTCCCCTCTGTAGAACCACAACTCGAAGATGCCTCCTCTATGAAGCCCTCCTTAGGAAACTCTTCCCCACCAGCTCATCACCACTCCATCCTTCTTCCTCTAGGGGCTCCTAAGTGATTGAATGGATCATGACCTCTTGGGGGGAAGTGCCTGGTGCCCTGAACCAGTGTTGGGACCTCAGTTCCACCCCGAGTTTCCTGTAAGGTCAAGTTCTTAACCTCAGTTTCATTAATTGTATAATGAGAAAGTTAAGTAAGCTCTAGTATTTTTACCAGCCTTACCGAATTTGGATTCCAAGGGTATCTGCTCTCCCTCTATGCTCTGGAGAGCCTCAAGTACAAATGTCTTAAGCAAGACAGCAGTGGAAAGAGGCTTCTGGAATCTCCTCTCCAATTGGTACATTCCCTCCTCCAGGCCCTGCTTGACTTATAATTCCCATCTTTATCCTTTGACTCCCCAGGATAATCCCATCCTGGCCCAGCTCTGAGTAGAACAAAAAAGCCACCACCTACAGCTTAAGAGATCTTAAGGTACAATTAGAAGACTGATTCCTTTACCATGACTTGGCTTACAGAACTCAAGATTTGAGAGGAGAGGTTAAATTCCTGAGCCTTGTCCTGGGCTCAGTTTCCACCAGACCCACAGCTATGTCTCCCTCTCTGTGCCCAGGATGAACTTGTCAGGACCTATGTGTCACTTCCCTTGGATGTTTTCAGTGTAGCTAAGTCTATTGAAAAAATGGACTGGGTGAACCTTGGGTTTCGAACTCTCTAACTCGTGCACATCTTTGTGTGTGTGAGCACCTACTTTTAACGTTGCACCCCACTTTACCTTCAACAAGGCATTGTCACATATTTTATTTCAACTGATCCTTGCTACAACTTCTTGAAGTTCGTACTATTATTACTCCTGTTTTCAATGTGGGGAACCTGAGATTCAGAGAAGTAAAATGTAGGATGTGTGGCAAAACTAGAACTTAAACTCGTATCATCCAACTCCACATCCCACATCCTTTCCACTAGCCCACTTGCCTGTGTGCACCTGCAGTGAGATAGTGAACAGCCTTGGATCTCCCCAAACTCCTGTTCTCCCTGAGAACATTCCACTGACAGAGGCAGGTGGCCAAGGGACCTACCTCATCCTTGGGCTTAGTTCTATAAACTAGTGTCTTCCACCCAAATCATCTCTTTGGTCTTGTTAAAATGCAAATTCTAATTCAGGTCTGGCGGGGGGAGTCAACATTTAGCATTTCTAACACAGCCCCAGGTGACACTGGTGAGATACAGGGGGCCATCAGGAACCAACATGCCACGTTCCTGAGTGCAGACACAGCCTCAGTTGATGGCACTTTGAGGAGCACACTTGAGCAGGGCTGTAAATAGGTGGACAGGAACAGGGAATCTCTATCTCTCCAGGCCAGTCTCCAGGAGTCCACTGTTCTTCCCCAGTGACATAGGCCATGGAGAGGCCCAAGAATGCTGATCATGGAATAAGAGAACCTAAATACCCACCCCTCCCCTCCACCCCCATGGAATCTGTCTGCACTCAGGAACGTGGCATGTTGGTTCTTGATGGCCTCCTGTATCTCACACATGATGTGTCAGCCTGGGACCTGGCCTTCATGCCCTTGAAGCTGTGGTCCCTTGGCAGAGTGAAATCAGCTTTGTCCCGGAGTGGACCCGAGGCACGTTGTAGCATGACACCTGCCTTGCACTGTGTTATACCAGATGGATGGCTCTCAAGTCTGACAACCATAGTTTCTCAGCTGGCATATACAGTCTAGAAAAGGTCTTTTCAGCTACTTTCAGGAGCAAATGGACATCTGGAAATAGAGTTTTAAATATACCAAATACCAGTATTTCCAGGTTTAAAAAGCAAAGCATAATATTTTAATCCTGGATGCCCTAGAAAATCAAGGCAACATAAGGCACCCATAAAGCATTTCCTCACAGAGACCTTCCCTGACCCTGATGCTTCCTGATTCAAGTTAGTTCTCACATCTGTTTTTACTCAAAGCGCTTTTTCCCCCTCATATCACTTAAACGATTGATAATATTAAGTATACAGTCTTTGACTGGTATTTGCTTCTCAGAGTAGTTTTGTCTTTTGCTGTATCCCCAGTAATTAATGCTACCTGTGTCTTTGAGGATGGGTCCCCTGATCTTTACCTCTCAGGCACTAGGCAGTGGTTTTCAGGGTGTGGTCCCTGGTTAGAAAGACAAATTCACGGCCTCACTCTAGACCTATTGACTTAGAATCTGGAGATAAGCTCAGAAACCTGTATTTCATCATGCCCCGCTGGTCATCCTAATGCCCCCTAAATCTGGAGAACCATTGCATTAGGGTTTGGGACAAGTTCTACAGTATCACACAGCATGGGTTCTGGTGCAGCCTTACAGCAGACGGTCAGTAAGAGAAGAGTGACATGGGCTCCTTGGACCCTCTCATCACCTCACAGAGAGGTGCTGGGGCCCATTTGAGGTCTGCATTCTAGTGGAGGGACCCTCACTCCTTGCCCAACTTCCCCCTTATAGTGTGAGACAGCAAGCTGGTAGAGAGGGGATGCAGAAAGGCTTTGGCATGGGCATGCTGGATCTGGGGAGCTCACTGGTTACAGGAGTACTCTTGGAAAGCTAGCTTCCTGGACTCGGAGAGCCCTGAGTCCAGGAGAAGCTGTAGACCCCACCACCCCCAACAGAGTGGAAGCCCCAGGCCCTGGGAAACAGACCTTGGATGTAATCCCTCCCAGGAGAGAAGCAGTCCAGCCAGCTCACTGCCCTGAAAATGCAGAGTGATATCCTAGGGTCTCTGTGGGACAGCTTTGCTTCCAACCCCGGCACTTAGTAGGCACTGGATGTTTTAGGGGTGAATGAGTAGGATAATTTCCAATTCTGAGGCTGATTCTGCTTTTCTGAGGTTTGGGTTGGTCACCAGCAGACTGGTAGCTTCTCAAATACCCAATCAGTCACAATATCTCTTGATGGGCTGGCCAGAAGCTGCATTAGCCCGTTTTGTCGCCATACCTAAAAACAGGTGCTTGTGCTGGACTTCCAGATTCCTCACTCCCATGCGATCAGCCTGGCTTTGTGAGAATGCTCAAGGGCTCCTCAGCTCCCCTCTCCAGCTGTAACCAGCACCCCCAGGCTGCCAGGCCAACTCAGGACAGTAGAGAGACAGTCTGTCTGTCCCAGGGCCACCCAGGCAGATGCAGTAGTGGGGACTATTTCTTTCTACCCGAATGGAAGAGCTGACTAGAGACCTGGCCCTCAGAGCTTTCTCTGAGGCATCCTGACCCTCCTGAGAAGATTGATCTTGCCTTGTTCCTGCCATCCACCCAAGGAGCCTCTCTCCAGGGCACTTTGATTGACTTTCATTGTTTAATTAGCAGCCTCTGAACAGCTCAGGGAAGCAATTACACAGCACCTTCCAGACACCCACAGAAAATGAAATGACGGGGGCTTTCTTGTTGGGCAGGTCCCCAGCCCCAGGCTCTCATCTCTTTCTTCTGCTCTCCATGCCTTTTGCTTTGGCCAGAAGCTCACATTTCTCCCCCATCTTTTGTGAAGTAATCTCTTTATCACATGAATCCTTTACAACCGACCCTCTTCCTTTACTCTTAATTTCTGCTCAGTGCCTTAATCTCCATCCTCTTTCTTGATTTCCTCCCTGCTGCCATGCATTTTCTGGACTTGTAAATAATGCCACTGACAAAGCTTTGAAGTACTTTTGTAGTATTTGCCACCCCTGAAAACACACACACACACACACACACACACACACACACACACACACCCATGCCACGAACTGAGCTTCCTTCATCTGTTTTCATAACTTGAACCTCTCAGGTACCTTATTCCTCCTCTCACTTTGCATTAGGCTCCCACAGCTTGTTAAACCTGTTCCCAGGTATGATTACCTTCCAGGCAGCTTCTCCATGATCCTTCCTGCAGAGATGAGAGCTGGGAGGTTGGGGGCAGTAGGGACATAATCAGGGCCCCGAACCACAATGCTCTTACTCAAACCCAGCCCTGTCCTGCAAGCCCCACTGTGTGCCCAGTGCTGTGCCAGGAAAAGTGCAAGGGATGGAGCATCTGAGTGCTGCTTCCTCCAGCCCACATGAGATCGAGGGCTCTGGAATTCTCAAACGGGATCTCACTCATTCTGCATCTGCTGTGCCCCAGCATGGTTCTCCTGGAGACTTAGAGAAGCCATGGGTACTAGAGCATCAGGAATTCTAGTCTAATGGAGGGAATTCTTTTATGACAACTCTCTTTGGCCAAAGGTCACCTTGAGCCAGTAGTCTCCTTTTGCTAAGATTTATTCCAGTCAAATTCCTAGGAATAGAATGATTGATTCCTTCCGAATTCATGGTGACTAGATTTGATCCATTGTCATTTGCTCCATTGTTTTTGGTTTTCCCAGACTTCCCATGACCCAACGTGGTGCTTCTGAGAAAGCCTGCATTTGTGCAAAGACATCCCCTCCTGCCCTCGGCTCCAACAGGTGACTTCCTGACTCATCCCTGGCTGCTCACCCAGTTGTCTCCCTTCCAGGAGTTATGGGAGCACTATCTCTAATCAATTTACTTCAGGCAAATTAAGCAAGACCTTGCCTTCCAGGAATCCTGTCCACTCCTTTTAATCTAGCTGCATTCTTCAGCTCACCCCCAGGACATTTCCTTTATGCAGTTCTTTAGAATATTCCCACATGGGTATCAAGTTAATTAATGCATAATGTCACTACAGGGATCAGCAAGTCCCCTGGGCTGTCCCTTACGGATGGCAGGAGGTTGACTTTTTCCACATGGTACCTAAGGCTGGTCCTGGGCACTGAGCACAGTGGCTGTTTGTGCAGTTTGGGATGCACAATCCATATAGGGTTGTCTGTGAAGACTTCCCATCCTCCTTATGACTGCTTCCTTGTGGTGGAGCTTGGGTAGAACCATTGCTCACATGCAGCTTGGTGTCAATATCCCAGGGCTGGGAGCCCCAGGAAAAAAAGGTGTCTTCACTTCTTCATTTCTTCCTGGCCTCTCTTTTGCAGCTGTAGTGTTTTCAGTGTCCTTATTCCTTCCTCTTTTTTGCCCCTCCCTCCTGTACAAGCAGAAGGACCAAGGAACTAGACTGCCGAGGAAGAGTTGGGTTGGCCTGGGTCCTTCTGCATTCTTCTTGCCTTTTGGGATTTTCCTACACCGTGTATATAGAGCGTGTCATATTTGCTAGCATGTTTCAGGTTAGTGATACAAACTCATTTATCCTATTGGTGGTAAACTCTACATTTACAGAAGCCAAAATGAAGAGGAAGTTTGGTAATATTCCATTATTTTGTATGTCTTTATTATCATGGATCATGTAGTGACGTGATTCAGAAAACCCTTATGGTCACACTCAACAACACATGTGCCAGCCATTTGAAGGATCCCAGTGACCAGTTTACCAAAGCCTGAAATGGACCGGTTTAAATGAGCATGTGTCCCCTCGGGTGAAAGTTATTTGCCTTTTTAGAGATGATTTTCTATGAGGGGCAAGCAAGTACCTTGGTCACTTGTTGAGCAATGATTGAAGGGATTGCCTTCAAGTTTAGTTTCAGTGCCAAGCTTACCTTTCCCCTGTCTTAGCCCGAGTATGCTGAGTGTGTTTTGGTTCTAACTAACCTGAGTTTGGTTTTTCAGAAGGTTCTTTAATAAAGAAAAATATTTTTAATCATAAAATTTAATCAGAAGCTTTGTCTCAAAGCAGGGAGAAAGGAAAATTAGGCCACTACCCTAAAGAGAAGACTGTTTCAAATCCACCTAATTAAGCCCCAACAGGTAAATAATAAAGGGCAAAGGAAGTAAGACAGTGGCAGCCTGTAAGTAAAATTCTAAAGGCTTTTCAGAGGAGAACAGCTTCTGGCAGAGTGTAGGACTGAGGATCTAGAATAAAAGGAGAGAAAATACACCCAGAAACAACAGAATTGGGTAATCGGAGGAGAAAGCAGCACTAGATGTGAGAAGCCTCCTAGCATGGCTAACATTTCATCAGTTCTAAATCTAGTTACCATTCTTAGAAGGTAAAAGTCTGTTTTTAAAAAGATAGGAGGGAATGGAAAGAGCTTTATCAGAAGTTGATTTGCGATTCTATTTGAAGAATATATTTGAATATAATTAGAAGAAGACAGGGTGGGGTATTCTTTTCAGAGATGGTATTTCCTGGTGTGGTGGGGAACACTGAATGTATTGACGGAAATAAGTGGGTCATACTTTATTGTCTTGTTCATCTTTATCTATCTGTGCTCTCCTTCCTTGTGCACCCTTCTCTCGATTGCATCAAGTCCCTCCCTTCCTTCCAATCCCTGGGTAGGTCTCAATTTTGCCAGGAAGCTCTACTATCCTTACTTAGTTCTTATCACTCCAGCTGGGTTGAGGGTGCCCTCAGAGGTCCTTCCTCTTCTGGATCACAGAGGAACACTCTGTCCAGGGTGCTGATTGACTGTCCTGCAGTTAAGGTGACTTGTAAACTTCCAGATATCTTGGACTGAAAATTCATTTTGGCTAAAGCCCTGTGGCCAATGCCCAAACAAAACTACAAACATTTTTAGTTAGAGAGTTGACAAGGGCTTCCAGTAGCACTCTGCCAGACTGTTAAGGAGGTTTTTTTTTTTTTCTTAACAGTCTTTTTTTTTTAAGTGTATTTATTTATTTTGAGAGGGGGTGGGGCAGAGAGAGAGAGGGAGAGAAAGAGAATCCCAAGCAGGCTCTGTGCTGTTTGTGCAGAGTTCAATGTGGGGCTTGAACTCACAGCCCTGAGATCATGATCTGAACTGAAATCAAGAGCCAGACATTCAACTGACTGAGCCATCCAGGTGCCCCAATTAAGGAGTTTTGTCAACATTTCTTTTTCTCTATCCCTGCTGGTCTCCTTTCAGTGAAAACAGGCCTGGTGATGTCAGAGAAACTGGGTAGCACCAACCCAGCAGACATATCTCATGGTAGATTTGGGCCTGCCAGGTTGTCATGATCTCTGAGGATTTTTTGTGACCAGCAATGGCCTTTCAAAAGCAAGAATGCCGTCTAGTGGGGGCCTCCAGCTGTTGCTTGGAGGGCTGTCTTATTCTGGCAACTATGATTAGGGATGAAGGGTTCAGTTCTAGATGCCATGTAGGAAGATGGCTGACCCTATTATTCTAGCCCTTGCCAGGACATAAAGCGAGCATTTTTGAGCATACGAATGGCCAGTCTCTGAATTCTGTGTTTTTTCTTTGGCAATCAACCCCTAAATTCTGGACTCTTTTCACACAATTTCCCTCTTCAAATTCTTGGGCTTCCATTTCCTTTTCAGTAAAATGAGAATTAACCCACATTTTGGAGCTGTAAGGAATATGGGAGCCCATCAGTAGTATTTTTGGTAGGGGAGTAGTATCTTAGAGCAAGAGGAGTTCTTCGAATGTCAGTAGTAAGACAGCTAGACTGACTAGTCCTCTCATGGAGCATCTAACACTTCTGCTGAGGGGCTGGGGAACCAAGAAAGAGAGAGTACAAGGATTGGGAAAGGAGATGGCCTATCAATTAGAGTTACTGTTTCAGGCAGCAGAAAGTGACATTGGCTAATCTGAGAAAAAGAGAGTTTGTTGGAAGGAGGTAGAATAGCTTACAGGTCTTGCTGAAGAATTGAGCTGAGAGAAAATAAGATCCAGGACAGGAGAGACTGCTGGCAAGACTGTCAGGACATCACTGCTGGATGGATTCATTCCAGTTGGTTTTTCTCTCTTCCCATTCTTCAGGATTCACAGACCCAGGAGATAAAGTCCTGTAGTCCTATCTTGGATCATAGGCCCAGCTTTAGCTAGATTTCTTCATGGTTAAAAATATGTAAGTGTCTCTGATGTGTCAGGCTGTGTTGTATATCAGGGATACATCAGTGAACAAAGTTGCTGTCTTCATGGGTCACTTGATGTAGAGTGGTCAGAGAAGCCTTCACAGACTAGAAAACATTTGAGCAAAAACTCAAATTATGTGAGGGGAATAGGCTGTGTGGATATCTGGGAAAGAGGGTCCACACAGAAGAAACAACAAGTGCAAAGGCCTTGAGGTATACAAAAGAAAGCAAAGAGGCCAATATTGTTGGGGAAGAGTCAGTGAGGGGAATGTGGTTGGAGATATTAGAGAGGTTGAGGTAGGGGACTCACCCTGTAAGACAGTATGTGGATGTTAACTCTTACTTGGAGTAAGTAAAGTGGAACCATCAGAGAATTTTCAGCAGGAGAGCAATGTACTCTTAGATTTTGAAAGACTGATCTGGTAGCTATATTGAGAACAGAGTGGAGCACAGCAAGGGTGGGTGCAGGGGGATCAGTTCAGAAAACACTGTAATAATCTAGATAAGGAATAACGGTGACAGAGAGTGGAGGTGTGGGGGAGGTGGTCGGATACCATGACAGAGCTTCCTGTGGGAGTATAAGAGAGAGTGGAAGATGATTATAAGGTCTTTGGCCTGACTGACTGGAAGGATGGAGTTGTTCCTAAGTTGATGAAGACTTTTAGAGGATCAGGTGTGAGGAATATGTGTGGGTGGGGCAGGCTGGGATCAGGAATTCAGACTCAGATCCTGGGCTGTATAAATTTGGGAGTCATCAGTGTGTGTGTGTGTGTGTGTGTGTGTGTGTGTGTGTGGTCAGTATCCTGGACCTGTGTACTCTGCCAGTGGAGAGAAAATGGTATAGTTTGACTCATAGGCAAGTAAAAACCCTGTTCCCATTGTGGTCAGCATATAGAAACCTTTTGGCAGCCCTCTTGTCTTGCAGCACTGGGTTGAGGACTGACTAGCAGACTTTTATAGATGGGATCCCTGCCCTCTGGGGCATGACAGTCCTTTTTTACAGGCTCTAGTGCTGAGCATGTATATCTTCCATCTTCCTTTGCACCCATCACCCCCTCCCAGCATTATAAACACCCCCCAACACAGCCACATACACACATTTATTCAGCAAACATTTGTTGAATGTCCAATGTATGGAAAAGATAGCAGAGATGAAGTGTCACTCCCCAAGGAGCTGGACTTCTGAAAGATGAGATGGACAAAGGACAAATGATGGAGATAGTGCATGATGAGTGCTGCCTTGGGGATGCACACTAGGCCCATGGAGGCAGGAAGGGGTTGAGAAGTCTCGCAGACCAGATGCTGCCTTCTGCCAGATCCCATCACATGAGGGAGAGTTCACTGGCGGAATGTGAGGCTGTGCGGTGGGCCTTCCATAGTGGTCAGCATGCCCCAGTCCGGAGGTGAGAAAGAGCATGGGAAGTGTGGTGACTCTAGATCATTCCAGACAAAATGGAGTCTGAGGCCTGAGTGACTGGAAGGAAGAAGCAGAAAATGAGGCTAGAGAGTTAGGTGGTGGCCACTTGCAGAGGGCCTTGTAGCCTTGAGGAGCCTCCAGAGAGGTGTGAGCAGGGGGAGGATATCATCATTTTTTAATTAAATAGGAGGAGGAGAAATATTAATGTTAATATTAATAGTGGCATTTCTTGAGTGCCCAGCATGGAGCATTTCACATTTATTATTTCCTTTAATCCTTTAAACAACTTTGTGGAGTAGGTACCATTAAGGCTTTAAATGGGCACCCTCTCCAGTTCCTAAGAAGCCCCATGAGCAGATTGGCCATCACAGAGTCCAGGCCTATGGCTCTCACTGTCCTCTGCTGCCACAGGGCTTGGCATCTGCCCACACTGTTTTGATGGCAGGAGAGAAGGCTGAGCCACCTGGGAAAGTCCTTGTCTGCTTCCTGGAGTGTCCACTGTACCCAGAAACTTAGGGGGTGATTATGAAAGAATAAAAGCAGGTGTTTTGTGGAGTAGAATACAATGTAGTTACTGTAAGATAAATGTAAGACTTAAGGAAAGAAATGTTGCATTTTTTAATAGGCCTTTTTGGGGGCTTCTGTTTTTTCCTCTTGCTCCCTGCCCCTTCTGGAACATTTTGGTGGGAATTCTTAAGAAGCACAGTACCCTAGTGTTCTGACCCCCAAAGAAGAAACAGCTTCTAGTGAGGTCTCTGCAGGGGGGGTGCTGCTTGAGAGTAGTTAGGACTGGCTGAGGAGTAGGGGGTCCTATCTAAAGGGGCTCAGCAGGATATCCTCACATGTAATCAGTTACTGTGACTCTCCCCGGTTCATCTGCTTTGTAAGTTCATCATCCTTTGGAATTGGGTGCGGGATATATGACAGCTACATAAATTTGGAATTTGTTTGAAGTCTGCTTCCTTTGCACAAGATTTCAGAAACTTGCCTAGTAGCACCGTGCACCGAGCCATCTGAGCTAGGATTGATTTATCTCCTCTAGGGGAGCTGAGCGTGACTTCAGAAATGTGAGAAATGGAAAGACTAGTTGGAGATACTTCAGGCATTAACTTTTGGAGATGAAAGGTAAAAGACTACTTAGGACCTGACCCTGCACAGGACAGAATAAAGTACCAGCTGAGACTTGTCCTCTAATCTCTCCTTCTTTGTTGTACACTGCAAATGAATTTGATCTCCCATCCCAGCCTCTCCCTTTACGGCCCTGCCTAAATCTGCTCTCCTCAGAAGAATCTGTGTCTCTTCCCTTGACTGTCAGTCATCAAGGTCTTTCTCTAAGCCAACAACGTTTAAAATTTCAGGACTACCCTGGTCTTTGCCTGCAGCTGGTATGACTTATGCTTCTCAAAGAGCAGTGCAGTTTCAATAACCAGAGTGATGTCCTGAATTTGCTCAAAGGAAAACATAAATGTTAACACAGGACCTTGTCAATTAATTTTCAATGGTGTGATGGCTTTGTGACAGGCTGGTATGGAAAGTAATTGAGGGGAAGGTGCTTCGTCAGGGTTCTCAGATCCCCTACTTTACCTGCACATAAACAGAGAGGCGTTGTGGTGCTCTGTAGCCACTTGGCATAGTCTAGATTGATCCTCAGGGGAAACTCCAACCTTAGCCCAAATCCCATGAGCTTTACTTCCTCTTTCTCAAGTCAGAACATTTTCTAAACTTAAGTTCATTTGACTGGAGCTCCACTTAGAAAATGTTTACTTGCTTTGCACGGCTTTCTGAGAAGGGAAAGAAATACATTCTAAGAACTTGAGGCAAGAAAGACAAAAAAATATTAGACCCTGTCAGATGACTTTGTTTTCCATCTAGCTTGCTTCATTTAAGTGATAATTTGATCCCCGGGTTCTCACGTCACCAAAAGCAAGGAGAAAGGACCTTATCTTTTCCACTGATAAATTGAGGGTCCCTGGGCATCTGAACAATTCAGAGGCTGCACCCTGGGCTTTGAATAGCCTGTTGCCTAATCCAGAAAGTGTTGGGGCCTCTTGTGTGCTGAAGACTGAGTGAGGTTCTGTCCTAGAAGACAGGCAGAGGGAAGAACCTCGAGCCAGGAACACACAATAGATGAGTCGGCCAGGCTTGTGGCAGAGCGCAGAGCAAGGATGTACACTGAGTTCTGCAACGACCCAGGTCAGTGTATACTCTGGTCACTGGGAAGAGCTCTGGGGCTTGTGCATAAACCGTGCCCTTTTGTGTCTGACCCACCATCTCCTGAGCACCTCTCCCAGCCTGTTCGTGTTCTTTCTGTGGGCCACTTGGGTTCTGGACGTGAGGCTGCTGAGTTGATACCTGAGCTGGCAGTGCGTCCCAGGGGAGCCCACACAGGGTTACCCGGTTCTGCCTGGCAGGGGTGGGGCTTGGGAGGCATTTCCTGCAAGAGGAATTGATCCTCACTCAACTAACCCTTCTCAGAGCTGTGGTCTGATGGTGGAGGCTGCAGCCACCTTGATTTTGGGCGTCCTTATGATCACAGCTGGTCTGAGTTCCCTCCGATCCGACAGGCTCTTGAATGACTCGGAGATGCTCAGGGGCCCATGTGCCACCATGGCACTGTGGGCCACGGGCTACAGGAGAGCACTAACTTGTTTCATTTGCTCCAACCTGACGTAAGTCAGCTCTGCACAGAAAATCAGAAGTGGTTGAGATAAAAGGCGTGATCTCTCCTTCTCAGCGTGGGTGGTGAAGCATCTTGCTGAACCGGGAAGAGGAATCAGGCAGAGCGTACTTTTCATATATTGATTCTCATACTTGCTCAGTGTTGGTTCAAGTAATGATTTGTGAGTTTAATAAATGTACCTAGAGCTCTGTGACTTCACCTGAGAACTCCATCAGAGCCCCCCTAAGATAGCTCTGTATTTGAACAGCAGCATGCGTGTTTTTTAAAGAGGTGGTTTAATCAGAATTTATACTGTGCATTATTTTTTAAAGGACTTGCGTCATTTCTTGAAATCCCAACTATTTCATAAAATCTCCCCAGTAACTGGAAATAAGCCCTTGAGTTCCTCCCCCTTCCTGTAACATGCCCATTTCTACGTTATTAAATTCACTTATTTAAGGCTCTGTAAATAAATTGTGTATAAAGAGAGGGCATCTTGAGGTGGAGTAAAAAGTGAAGTGGGCCCACCATTGTGAGGGACTGTGTGGTGGCGGTAAAAGTTTCTGAAGCCACATAGCTCAGATCCAGATCCTGGCTCTGCCTCTCCTCTCTGGTAGTGTGGGCAAGTGTCTGCATGTCTCAGGGATAAGGGGCCGAAAGAATTTTTACTCCAAGTATAAGAACATTTTATAAAACATCAAGAGCTATGTCTACATTATTACTGTAACCATAAATAACCTTTCATAGGAAGCTAGGGAAGGTGATGGGAGAGCCAGAAATATTTCAGCATCATTTCTGCTCTTAAAAAGCTTGCAACCCAGCTGGAGAGATAAAACACAAGAAAATAGCAGGGTGGAGACAACTCTCAAATCTGCTATCCTTATTTAATCAGTAGGCTTCTTCTGTGTCATAGATTCAGCTGTCTTGTAGACAACAGAATCCTCATTTTAATAAGGAAGAGGAGAGTTAAAAAGACAGGACAAGTAAGGTGAATACCCAGGTGCCTGCCTGGATATTGTCCACAAGAGAGGGTTATAATGGCCATCGAGTATATTGCAGAGCACAGTTGAAATCAGAAGAGCCACTCGGTTTGATTACGATTGAGCCTGAGTAGGCAATATGAGTATTGCAAATTGTTTTAAGTATCGTTTGAAAAGGACAAAGCTAAACACGAGGGTTTACTGGGCTCCAGACTGTGTAAGAGGCTTGCTGTGGGGCCCTGCAGCCCTGAGGCCAGGTCAGGAATCCAGGCTGAGTTTACCTTGCTTTCTGCTTCATCTGACCGCCTGCTCCCTGCCCCCACCTCCCAGAAAGTTTTCCTGCCCCCAATGACCCCGGGCTCTCCCTTCAAGTAATAAGGCACCAGAAGAACAGCACTGGGGCAAAAAGCATGAGGAAATAGCAGGTTTCATCACTGATTACTAGATATGCTCAAAATTGGAAGAGACCAGAGGTAGAAATGAGACTAGGTAATATCACTCATCTGCTTCTAAGCTCAAAGCCATTTGCTGTCCTTTAACAAAGGTGACTTGTGAAGAGGCCACTGTACCTGAGGTCACATGGCAACTGGTACAGACCATTCCAGCCCTTTTTCTCACTTCCCTATCAAGAATTCTTTCTGACTCAGATGTACTGTGTTTTGACACCCAAGGGTGTTCACCCCTGACCATGTCCCTTTGGAAACTGATACCAGCTGCCTTTTAGAAAAAAGAGAATTCAGACAGTGAGTCTCATTTTCCTGCCTAGCCTCAGGCAACGATAGTTCTCAGCTGCAGCTTGGAGAGGTCGTCACCCCCACGATAGCCAACAAATCCAGCATTTACTACAGACCACATTCTGTCCTTAGCACTTTGCAGATTTAACTATTTTAATCTCACCCCTAAGTTGCAATTGTTCTGGAAAACAAGACCAGTGGCCCTTCTGTTAGAATAAGACTTTTGGCTTTACTGAGAGCTGCCTGCAGGAATGAATAGAGAGGGCCTCTTTTCTCCAATCTCTTCCTTGACTGATCTCACCAGGCCTGGGTGGTTTATATCCATGAAAGAGGGTGGGGTGAGCAAAAAAAGACAATGGATATTCTTTAGATAAAGTAAGGCTCAAAGCAAGGTGATCTGGGGAAGCTATAGCGTTTTGTGGCTCTTGTTTTGACTTAACGCTGCATTTGTACACTTTGAGAGCTATTTGTGGAATGCTGATAACATTTCTTTGAAAGGAGTCACCATCATCACCCAAGGGGAAGGGCCTTATCAGTTTGCTAGGACTTTTCATTTTTTCTAACTGACAGCCCGAGGAACAAGTACTCTGTCTATTTTTGAGTAAGATAGATTGATTTCTTTTTCACAATAATTTTTGAGGTGTTTTGCAAGTAATTTATTACTAATGACAGTAAACTACGATGTTTTCAGATGATTTACTTTAAAAAATTATGCGATATTCAAAATGATAGCTGTGATAATGCCATTCCCACTCATCGTGTTCCAGTATGTTTTCTTGAGCAGAGAAAAATGTGAAGTTATAGCTTGCCAGCTGGGAGGGCCATGCTCAATGCACAGTGTGTTTGAACATCCCCTGCCATGCGTCAAGGTGACACTATTGCCCTAAGTATTTAATGCTAGATTGGAGTATGTTCACTAGAATCTTCCACTTGATTTTGAAGCAGGGGGGAAGGACAGCTGAATTTTTTCTTGATGCTAATGAGTAAAGTTAAGTTCAGGCCAGTGGCAACAAAAATAAGGAAACATAAAATGTAAGAAAACCTAAAGAAGAACCCATTTATTGTGATTGATTTGGTCCCTAAATTCATAAATGTACCCCATGCTCTAAATTATCTTCCCCTCTCCACCTACATGCAGGAGAATTTAAAAATACAGACTAGATCGAAGGGAAATGATTACTTTTAATCCGTTTCTGCCCATTGCTCATAGTCCGATCTATAATCCAACCTCAGCCACCCTATTTGAGCTTTCTTTTTAAATTTGGTAGCCTTTGTGTTCTTACCTGCCAATATTTACTTTGGCTCTTGAGTCTCCAAGAGACAAGGGACCCACATCCGAATTGCTCTGGAAAATATCTTTTACAAAAAAGTGCCCAACAAAGGCCCTTTGGCAGTTTGGGATGCAGATGACTAGGGATCAGAAGAGCAGCAGCCCAACCCAGCCAATTGCCAGTGAGGCATTTTCTGGCTCTGTTTATGCTCCCATGTTAAGTGGCAATGCCATCAAAATGTAGACCTGAACTTTGTACTGAAGGGACTACCCAAGGCTGAGATTTTCCTTAGTAAACACATCTGAAGCTGGCTCCTCTTGCTGAGCTGATCAGGACTGAGTGTGGCAGCTGGATCCCTGGGTGACTCTGTGTGTGTGTGTGTGTGTGTGTGTGTGTGTGTGTGTGTGTGTGTGAGAGAGAGAGAGAGAGAGAGGGGGAGAGAGAGAGAGAGAGAGAGGGAGAGAGAGAGAGAGAGAGAGAAAGATGCCTGCACACATGCCTCAAACCAGTAATATCCACTATTTCTTTTCCTATTTCAAATGCATGATATGGAATGACCAGAGAGAAATTTATTTTGGATTTTCATGTCATAAAAGCAAAAAAATTCACTCCAAATTCATGTTTTGTAATTGCTATATTGAAATCTATTATTTCTCCTTTAGCCTTCATCATTTCCTCCATGCGATCACCTGTCCTTCTATTTGATCTCTCCACATAGTTTATTCACCCATTCTACCATCCACCATTCATTACGAATTCATCATGTGCCAGGCATTGGAAGGGAAAGATACTCACAGCCTTCCTTGTTCACAGGGACTCAGGCTGAGGTTATCATGAAAGAAAGCACAAAGACAGTCTAGAAACACAGAACTTATCAGAACTTGGGAAAAAAGGCCAAGAGTCTTCAGGCTCCTAAGCCTCAGTTCATTATGGCTTAGAGCAGTTGTCTGCCAACTGTAGTTCCCAAAGAGCTTATTTAAAAATTTAGGCTCTGGTGCCAACCCCCCAAGATTAAGAGTCAGTAGATACTGGGTGTTCCTTAAGAGCATGCATTTTAACAGATACCTGGTGATTCTACTGCAGGTGGTCTACTGACCACAAAGAACACAGATTTAGAACCCCCGAGTCTCATCATCTCACTTTAGTGGTCCATCATAGCTGCTTTACTTTGCTTTGTGGTTCAGATCAATTTCTTGTTCAGAAGATGGTTGAGATCCTTGTGGAATTAGTTGTGCAAACCCCTAGAGACAGAAGACAGACTTCAGAGGAATTTTGTTTTTAATTTTTTTGCTGCTTCCCATCCCATGACAGTCTTTTGAACTATTTTGAATATTGGAGAGAGGCTGAAAATGCACTTGGCTTTTGCATGTTAGCAGAAGCTGGACTCCAGAGAAGGCTTGCGGAGCATTTCTAAAGAAACAGACTCTCTCATGCCTTTATTAAAAGGAACTTGTTTTGTTTGAGGTCAGAGTAATTCCTGTTGTCTAATGATAAAACATCTATACACATGTTTTTGAGATTATATCTCATCTCGCCTCTTTGCCTAGAGTTGTACACATCTTTTGCATCATTTCCTCCTGGACAGTGACAAGTTTACCAGAGGCCTTGCTCCTATGTCCTATGTGCTTCTTGAGTAATGGAAGCCTCTATGTGCACATTGGAACTTTCATATACTTAGCATGAAGGAGACCGTATTGATATCTTCCTTGGTTTTGCTGATCAAAAAATAGGGCTTCAATACTGAAATACATACTTCACCCCCTACTTTGAAATACTCTCTCTCTCTCTCTCTCTCTGTCTCTTTCTCTCTCTGTTTGGTGGCCAGAATAGTTTCTTCTGAAATATGAAGACTTACAATAGAGTATGAAAAGACTTTGTGTTCTTTCTAATCATAAACAGCATCAAGGCATAAATAATCATTCGCCATCATTAAGAATTGTTGGCCCTTTAATACATGCCAAGTAGTGACTAGTGCCAGACTGAATGTGGTGATAAGTGGCCTTAGCCTTCTTGAGCTCATTATGGTTTCTCACAGCATTTGTGGTGAGAAACATGGGAGACTTCCATACTCTACCGAGGGCTCAGTAGGAATTTTTGGGTTGGAACCTACACTTTTGAATGAATAGTGAGCAGTGCCCTCGCCCAGGCACTGTCCGTGGTCCTGAAATATTAGGCATGTCTATCACTGACTCCTCTTTTTTGGGGACCCACTGCAGCACATCAGCAGCAGAAATTTCTGTCAAATTCATCTTGTTAATCATCTCATCATGCATCTAAAAGTGCTGTCATTAAAATGGGACAAATTCTGGGTGACTGGCTTGGATAAGGGGTACAGGCCCTGGCCACAGAAACGTATGCCTCGTTGTGCTGCCAAGTGGTCCAAGAGGATTTGAACCTGACCATGGCCCTGTCAGGTCTGGGGAGTTGAGGTGGCCTGCCTGGGATGATTCACCACATACCAGCCCAAGATTCCTGACACTTCAAGGTCCAGATGCTAACCTGTCAGGGCTCCCTCTGTCCTCTGCATGAATTATTATAGGCATCTGAAAGGGGCCTTTGTTGAGCTGTTAGTTGTAATTGGATTCATGAGTAATCAATTTGCTCCCAAGTCTCCCCATTCTTTTCTGCTTGTTTATGGTGCAATTGTGCATGTGCAAATCACCAAATGAGTCTTCCTTTCATAAGGTAGGCAAGTGCTACTGCCAGTTGGGAGCCGGTACCAGGATCCCAATTTTTTTACTCCTATTTATACCCTGCACTGGGGAGACTCTGGCTTGTGTGTTGGAAAGGATGAAAACAGTCCATGTGAATTTTTGATATGCTGCTTTTTCTTCATTCCTTCATCAATACTGGTAATGTGAGAATGATTAAGAGGCAGTTTCTGTCCTCCAGAAGCTTGCAACCTAGAGAGACAAACACATAACTATAATACAATGTCACAAGGGCTGTGATTACCCAGAGGTAGGGAAATAGTCACAGAAAAGGTGGCATTTGTACTGGACCTTGAAGGATGAATAGGAGCTCAGTGGACAGTGAGGGTGTGATGGGCATTCCTGACAAAGAATACAAGGCCAGCAAGAATGAAAATACATGGATGTGCAAGGCCTGGCTGGGGACCAGTGAGTGGTAGTGTGCAGCTCAGCACAGGGACTGGGAAGGAGAAGGGGCCAGAAACCCATTTGGGGACAGGCCTTCAAGGAGACAAAAACTTGTGAATGAGGCAAATGCAGTCTTGGCTGCTCTGCAGAAGTGAGCATCCACAGTTGGTCATTAAGTTCCTGATGATCCTTGATGTTTCTGTGCAGATTTCCTCCATTTGTATTTCCTTTTGTTTAGGAAGCCTTCCCTGTTCACCCTCCAGTCTCTCCTCTCAGGCTGAGTTAAGTGATCCATGGGCAAGTTCATCATTCCGCCATCACATTGGGTTATATATTTACCTTTCCTGTATGAAGCTTCCCCAACCAGACCAGAAGCTTTCTCAGGTTGGACGCTGGACCTTATTTGGGTTGCTTTTTTTTTTTTTTTTTTTTTTTTTTGACCAGCATCTAGGACAGTGCCTAGGTGCCTAGCATGGAGAGGATACTCAGTAAACGTATCTTGGATGAATATGTGAAAAACTGAATGGATGCCCTAAAATTTCCTGTAAGATGGAGACTAAGACATTGCATTTAGGGATTTGAAAATACTTTCATAAGCAATTCAGACACTAAAATGTATCTTTGTAGTGTAGCTATGGGCTATGAACAGTAGGAAGATATTGGGAACAGAAGTTTCATGAAAGGGACTGTTAGCCAGGGAGGCCTTAAGGCAATTCTAAGCTATCATCTGGCCTGGAGGAAAGGGTTAATTGGATGGCAGTGACAGACTGATGGCTCCAGTTAGCCAAGCCTTTATTATACAGCCCAACCTAGACATATCAGCTGAAGTGACTGTGTGGCTCTCATCCTCAGGAAAGCAGTCATTTTAATATGGAAAATCATTTTCCATCATTTCCTCATGACAGGAAAAGTCAGGGAGATGGGATGTTCTGTTCCACATGACAGTCAGTAGAAGATGTTTCAATCCTGATGATTTTGCCCTAGAAAATGAGGACTATTAACTGAAGCATTCATTTGAATTGGCAGACAGGACCCATCTATCTGAACAGATGAGGTAGGAGTGTGACGTTGACCATGAATGTCCTTAGTGAGTCGATACACTCACTTTGGGCCCCAGAAGGTAGCATCAGACCCTAAAGTCAAATTCCAACGTAGGTCTCCAGCACATGGCTGGAACTGGATGGTAAAACAAAAAGATTTTGAATGTCTGAAAATCCTGTTCACAAAGCCCATGCACTCAGCTGTATGGGAAGGACTCTTAGTATTCACCCTGTTTCTTATCCTGTTTATAAGGAAAGTAGAGGTTATGCCAAATGGACTTCCTTTTTCTGAATCCCAGGTCTCTCCATATGTCCAACAGGAAAGCCATTTGATGAAATACTCTTTAAATCTCTGGATTGTTCCTTCATGATTGGCAATGTCACAGAGAAAAATGAGCAGAGGCTTGGAATCAGATTCAGATCCTAACTCTACTGTTTACTGGATCAATGGTTATTCAGCCATTGTGGCCCATCAGAATCATTCAGGGAGCTTTAAAAATATTCCACCTCAGAGATTCTAATTTAATTGGCTTACAGTTCAGCCTGAGGGCTAGGAATTGGGGCTCTAAGGTGCAGCCATGGTTGGGAACTGCTATATCAAAAAAATCACCTTGGAAACGTCACCCAGCCTCCCTGAGTCTTACATTTCATTGCATGTAAATTAGGGATTATATTATGAACCTCACAGAATTGTGAGATGAAATCAGATAAGGTCTGTTTGGTAAGTGACGGCTACTGTTATTATCATGTTGCTGAAGATGGGATTGGGAATGGGCACTGTAAGGTAGTGACCTTGAGTCTCCCACACGAATGACACAGACCACACACTTTCCCAGCCTTGGTGGGGACCATGCAAGAAACTGTAGATGGCTTGGTGAAGTCCATGCCTGGTGTGTGGTGAGGAGTGCTCAGTTCACTGCAGGAACAGACCACAGGCCCTTTTTCCACATGAGGACATCCGGTTCTGCCCAACGACCAGGCTTTGGCTCACAGGTGACCCTCTGATAACCTTCTGAGGGCTGGACTTTTCCATTCCCATGGTTAGATTGTTTGTCTTCTTTGTTCTAGAATTATTGATTTCTTGTTTGTTTCTTTCTTTTTAATCTTAAAGAAATAAGGACCTGAAGCCAGAGGAACTGAGGGAACAAAAATACCTTGCTTTTATTTTTCACTTTGTTGCTCAGCACACTGGCTGACAGTCCCTACATTGTCATCAGAAGGTCCCTTAGATTTGATGAGGTCAAGTTACCAATTAGCTTTATTTTAAAGGAAAGATATGGGAAGGGTTTCCTCTCAGTGTTTCCCTGGGGAGGGCTTCCTGGGGGCCAAGGTAGACCCTTCCCCACTTCTCCTCCACCTCTGAGGAGTGGCTAGACCCACGAGGGATGGTTCTTCTCCCTGGGGGCCACAGTCACTCCCAAGGAAGTCACTCCCAAGGCTCGACATTGACCACCATGATTGACCATGACCCTCCTGATAAAAGAACATTTTCCTGATGACTAAAGGATGAGAGAGGCCCAATTTTACTCTATATAACATAGTTTTACATTTTTAAGTATAAAAATGTCAGATTTTTTTTTCAGGAAAGAAAGCGATTTGATAGATTTTCAGACACCAAATATGGGTGGGATCAAATGGGTTTCCTGTCTGATCTGCCCTGCTTATTTAAGTACTTTGGTGAAACATCTCCAATGATTAATTTTCCCCTTAAAGTTGCTTAACCTTCAGAAGTCTGTTTACATTTCCATTAATCAGTGATGATTTTATCAGGTTAAGTTATCTCCTCTGAGGCCTTTCAGTAACCAGAAGCACATTAACCCCTGCAAGACAAGTGTGGGATTTTTTCAGAAATGCCTCAGTTCTCCTGTACATATGGAGTTAAAACAAACAATGAAATTTCTAGGAGGGTGTCTTTTGCTCATTATGTAAACTGAAACTCTCTTCTTCCATCTCTTAGACTTTAGATTACTGTATTTTACTGGACCCAATTCTATGGTATCTCAAAAACCCACAGAGAAGGACAATCATTAGTTCCATCAACTTATATTGAGTCCATACACTGTGCCAAGCCAAGATGTGGAAGATGAATCAGAACCCAAGGAGCTCGGGTGGCTGAGAAAAGAGACAGACATGTAAATTATCTATTATAAATCCAAGGGTAAGGGTGATAAGTACAGGGCAGAGGCACACAGACACAGGGGTAGCAGAGTGCAGAATCCATCTGTGCTGTCAACACCACCAGGCACTCCTCTGCTGCCCACTTCCTGAGGCACAGAAGAACAGATCCTTTCCCAAGGAGCTCTGTCTTTCCTTCATTCCCTGGTTACTCAGTGCGCTCTTGCTGGGTGCCAGGCATTGTTCTCAGCACTAACAATATAGTGATTAACAAGACAGCTACAATTTATCTGTGATGGCCGGAATAATGGGGGAGGTGGTCCCTCCCAGCAAAATGTGAGTGTAAAATTTGAATCTGTGCGACTGTATCTAAGCATAGCTAAAGCCAAAGCAGCCCTTGGAGCCCCAGGCAAACTTTGGGGTTGATAGAAAGGATCAATAGTCCTTTCTGTCTGTGGAGCTTCATCTTTTCCAAGTGTCTTCCATTCTCGTCTTTGAGCTCTAACTCCAGCCCCTCAACATAGCACAGCCTGGATCATTATTCCTGTTCATATAGGACAGGGAGGGGGCTGCTTGGGTTTGAAGTGTAGTCTCTTGGCCTCAGAGAAAATTTTCCTTTTTATGTCTTGGTAAAGTTCATGGTCTCTTATGAGGCTCCATCCCAGGGCTTTGGCCTCCTTACAGAGTCTGGGGCTGGAACCCATTGGAACTTGCTCAGTGCTTAGTCATGGGTTGATGGGCATGGAGGGAAGTGTGAGGGTATGTGGGAGAGAGGCTCATTCTCAGTAGACCATGAGTCAGTTTAAAAACATAAGGACAGAAAGCTGGGCCACGGCTGTGGTCCCTTCCTGGATCCACAGGGAAAAGGACAGCTCAGACATAGCAATTGGCTTCTGACAGCTTCTTTCTGCAGCTTCTGACATGCCTCAAAAAAGCAATGAGGAGCTGAGACAGAGTCTACTCTGTGCTTTGTTGCCTGGGAGCAATTATATCCCTCCACTGAGGGAGAATCTAAATTTTATTTCAGTCATCCACTTCTATGTGGTCTTCCATTTAGTCTTGGAGTCATATCAGGGATCTCATTATTGTAAATACAACACAAAAATACCTCAAGAGAAAATGCATTTTATGAGATCTAAAAATTTTATTAACTCAAACTAACAAGCGCTTATACAGCTGGTGGCAGCCTTTGTGAGCCAGAGCTCTTTCACTGAAGAATTTTCATTAGAATTAAAACCTCTCTGGTTATTAGGTGGGGTTGGCTAAGAGCCAGGGCAACAGGACCTGGGTCATGCAGGTTAAATTTAAGTGCTTTTAGTCACCAAAGCATCAAGCATCTATTATATGTGCAAATCCAGCACCAAGTGGAGAGGTCACAAAATACAGTGGAGAAAGCCCTGAATGGAATGTGTGTTGTGTAAATCTGGCCTCCTCACCTTGGCTCCCAGTTGCTCAGGGCTCCTGTGCACAGCACTTCTCTCCTGCTCTCTGGGTCATTGAGACCCACCTGTAAAAAACGAGGAGATTGAACTTGGGTCCTTTAGAACTCTCCTACCACCAAAGCTCCAGGAGAAAAGGTATGGACTGTGAAAATTATAAAGGAAGGAAATGCATAAGGGTGAAATAATATCAGCTTACCCTCATATTATGATGGTAGTTTTGTTGACTCCACTCTCGTCCCCCCACCCACACCCTGAGGAGGCCCCACTCCCTGGACAACAGTGAGGAACGGGGAGAACAATCTAAAGCTGCTATAATTGCTCCCATCCCTGGTCAGGAGAGAGATCTGCCACCTTTTCCTGGGCCAGAGTCCTTCCAGACAGGGGTTCAGCCAAGAATAACAGGTGAAACAATGTGGAGACAGCACTGTATGATTTACTATATACCACTTTCAGCCAGAGTCTGTGAGAGGAACAATAGATCTGTATTGTTCCTAATTCTCTTGAGCAAGCAGGTTCAGGTTAACCCATTTAGATATAATTAAAATTCTATCCTATATGACTTACCCTTTGTCTTTGGCACAGATCATTCCACGTTCTTCCCCATATCATCCCTAAGCTAACCTGACCTTGAGCGACTCCTCCTTATTTACTACTTACTTTAATTGCATGTGGTTATTCTCACATTGATGTCATTGTCATAAAATAAAGGTTTCATGGCCTGGACAAGCCTTGATGAAGCTTCATGGGCTTCATGAACTTCTGTTTGGTTAAACCCTCCAGTCTTCTTGTCTCACCTCATTTTGCTTTTTTGTTTGTTTTTGTTTTTGTTTTTGATCAAAAGAATGCAAAGAATTCCTCAGTTCTCTCCTTCTCCACCCCTCACTTCCAGTACACCTTTGTTTTCTTCCCCCCCACCCCCGCCCCACCCCCATCCTTAGGTTATGGCTGACCATAGTAATTATATTGCTCTCCAAATTCTGATGCTCTTTCTAGTTTCTATAGAGTGGTTTTTTCCTATTAATTCTGTCCACTTGGCAATTTCCAGTTTGCCTTTTCACAAGTCCTGTTTGACCTTAACATGCCCTTCCTGTTGTGGCTGGTGTGTGGGGGGGGGGTGGGTCTCCAGTGTAGTACAGTAATGTGGCCCTTGTTTTCAGAGAGGTGGACATCTGCCTGCTCCCCCATTTGAGAGGAATGGAGGTACACACACAGACACACACAGCCTTAGAAGAGGGAGGGGAGGGAGCCCAGTGTGCCAGACCTTGGGTTGGGTGTCTGACCTTTTGTCTCTTAATCCTTACACCACGTCATGAGATGGTATGGATTTTTTTTCCAAGTTTACAAACAGAGCAACGTGCTCCTAGAGTTAAAAAGAATGCCTATTAAAAGTTAAAACAAATTCATCTCATTCCACAAATTCAGTCACGCAAGAAAAATAACCTTATCTTTCTATAAATCAACTTAGGTTCTGTTACAAGCCCCCATGCCTACAAGTAATGGAATTTGGGGTGATTCCCCTCATTTCTCAGGGGTTGACTCAGATTCTGTCCAGTAGACCTCCCTGTGATGATGGAAATATATTTGCACAACCCTATACAGGAGCTCCGAGCCACATGTGACTATAGAGCATTTGAAATGTGGCCAATGCAATTGAGCTAATGATTTTTTAATTTAAATTAATTTAAATTTAAAGAGCTACATGTGGCTAATGTCTAATAGTATTGGACAATGCAGTTGTGGACAAACTTACATGGTGCAAAGGCATTTAGTTGGTCTTGGTTGGAGGCACATCCTGGGAATCGTCATTTACCACATTGAGAACCCTGAGAGTGATTTTGTTTCCATCGGGATGTCCAAGTCACTGATTCCTGCAGACTCCTGGGTCACCTCTATTTCTGACCCCATGCCTCTTTAGGATTGGCTTCCTCTTAGTCACCTCTTCACACTGCATTGGGTCTAGAGCTACAGTGTTTAATATGGAAGCCACTAGCCATATGCACCTGTTGAGCACTTGAAATGTAGTTCATGAGGATTGAGGTGTGTTGTAAGTATGAAATATACAATGGACTTTGAAAACTTCCGTATAAAAAAACAATATAACATATCTCCTTAATAGTTTTTTAGGTTGATTACATGTTGAAATGTAAATGAATTTTGGACATATTGGGTTAAATGAAACACTAAAATTAAATTTCATCTATTTCTTTTTACTTTTTTTAAATGTAGCACCAGAAAGTTCACATATGTGACTCACATTTGTGGCTTGCATTATATATCTATTGGACAGCACTGGTCAAGGGGGTTACTGTGCTGTTCCTGAGTTCCCCACAGGGAGATATAAATCCATTTTCTGAGAGTCTGGCTTACAAGATGGGGGAAGTGTTAAGAGGTAACAGGAAATACCAGAGGTGGAGTATTTCAATATATTACTACCCACCCTAGCAGCTGGGTTCCCCAATGAAGAAGAAAGAGTGCCCAGACTTTTGGATCCATGAACCAGGGCCTGGGCCTCCTTACAGGGTGAGGGTCTGCCCAAGAGTGAAGTGAGGCCCAGGGAAGGAGAGGGAACACTAGTTAGCCTCTGCCTTAGGGCACAACATGTCTCATGGATCAAAAGCAGAATCCCTAAAGGTAGTAGTAATAGTAGATGCTATCCTGAGGTGTAGTCTGGGGACTAAAGTACATTTGTATCCTGATCCATGGTGGCTCTACTGATGGATCCTATCACAGCCTCTACATGTCTTACTGGGTGCACCGGTTGGTGCATTCAGTCCCCATGTCAGGAACTGGATCCTTCCTCTGTCACTCCAGACTCTAGCTCAGGGCCTGGCCTTTCAGAATCCTTAGGGAAATGATTGTTTAATTAAAGTTAGGCAAACAAGGGCTGCTTTTTCTTCCCACAGTGTCTCACCTGATCCCAGAGGCTCTCTGGGAGGCAAAGAGAGGTCACTTGTAAAGCAAAGTATTTTTAGAAATTAATTAGTATGTGGTCAGAAAGAAGGTATAACTTAAACAGAAGATGTAAACTCATCCCTTTTGATCAACCAGCTGTGCGTGAAGTACCTACTCTTGGCAGAGCCCTAGGGATCTCCAGAGTTGGAGTAGAGAGAACAGGAGTTCCCAGGGAGACTAGTTGGAGAGGCAGGACATGAAACCAGAGACAACCTGGTCCCCATGCCCAATGGACCATGGAAACAACCAAAGATGAGCAAAGGAGGCCTCAGATATGTTGGGGGAAGGTAAAGTTCCATGCAAGTTAAAGTTCATAAATCCCATCCCATTCCAAATGCCTGTAAGGAACACCCCATCATTTGAAGAATCCTGCAAACAGCCATCCTATAAGGTAAATTCTTTAAACAGCATACAGTTGTTGCGGGTTTTCAGAAAAGTCTTGATTTTTGTGTCACACACCCCCTTTTAAAGCAAGACCCAACTGAGTGTTGCAAAGGAATGTCTTTGAGCAGGGATAAGGCATGCTTAGAAAATGGGATGCCAGGAAATGTGACATATAAACATGCTGGTTGCCTTCTCTGAGGGACCTTGGCCATTGTCCCAGCATCTGCTTCCCTTTGGAGCCCTGAGGCCAGGGCAGCAGGGCCCCTGGAGCTTCTCTTGAAGCTTCTGGTCTTCTGCCCAGCTGCTCTGGTCTCAGAGCCTGTGCTGAGGCCAGAAAGATCCCAGCAAAGACTCCTTTTATCCCAGGCCCCCCAAAAAGGCTGTGTTGGTTCAGCTACATACCTCAGAGAGCCTCTTCCCTTCAAGTCCTACAGAGGGGACTTGAAAAAACAGGAGCTTATTTTTATGATTATTTTTGCTGATGTTGGGTTAGAATCCCACCCCACTTTCTCAGCCCTGAAAAATCATAGTTATTCATGGTTGTCTATAACAATTAGCTCTTGATAGGAAAATTATGCCCAAGTGACAATGGTGCAAAATCCTGGAGGTGGGGGGTGGGTATGAGAAGATTAGTAACGTACAGTTGAACCAAACTAAACTAATCCCATGAAGATTTATATTGTGTGTTGGTTAAATCTGGCTGTTGACAGCTGAGGCTCAGCAAAAGAGAACTGGGCTCCTTGTCTCTCCCATCCTGGTCCTCATCCTCATGCAGAGAGTGACCAGAGGCACACTCAGTGCCTGGGCATGAGTCATCTGGTGCAGGCAGCACACTGGTTCTTCCCAAAATGGTCCCCAGGCCTGTCAGAGTGGGTGGAAGCTTGTGCTCGCCCCTAATGGAGAAGAGCTGGGGGGTTCTATTTCCAGAACTTTCCCTGAATCATCACCTGTCTTTGCTGCTTCCAGCCTCGCCGTGGAAGCAGATCTTTCATGTAGACTTGACCTGAATGAAGCCTTCTCTGAGGTCTGGCTGCCCCTATGCTCTCCCTCTAGAACCAACACAGAACTCCAACAGAGAGTCTGTGCTGATCAGACATTGCCATGGATTGTCTCTTTGGGAACCAGCCCTCTGTCCCAGAACATTCCAGGGAGGACTCCCCTTAGTGCAATAGCGAGAGGCAAAGGGGGTTATACATCAGCTTCACACAGGTACTGCATAAATCAGGTACCTAAGCTTGCTGCTTATCATCCGGGTTGTTCCCTCCAGAGGAGACACCCAGGAGAGACAAAGGGCATTCAGAGGAGGGTGGAATATGTACAAGATAAAGACAAAAAGGAGGGGCACCTGGGGGTTAGGTCAGGTTTTGACTCAGGTCATGATCTCACGGTTTGTGAGATTGAGCCTCGTGTTGGGCTCTGTGCTGACAGCGTGGAGCCTGCTTGGGATTCTCTGTCTTTCCTTCTCTCTCTGCCCCTCCCCACCCCACTCTCAAAACAAATAAATCAACTTTAAAAAAAAGACAAAAAGGATATAGACCTCACACCCTTGGAGGGCAGGGGTGGTGTCATGATCCTCTGTGTTTCCTGTATGTAGCACAGTGAGTTGTACACAAGAGCTATGGGCCATCTGTTTGAGTGGATGAATGAATAAATGGATGAATTGAGACCTAATTCATGAATTATGCTGCACATATGGACCCCTGTAATAAACATGTATATTCTGACCCCTGGTATGGATGCGGCAAGCTCAGTACATGTGTAATTGCATTTAGTCCTTGGTGGCCCATTTCACTGATGAGTTTTGAGTTGAGCAATTTGCATAAAGTCACATGGCCAGTAAGCAGCAGAGGCCTCCAAAACTAAGTAAAGGGAAAAAAAAACAGAGAGGAAGAAAATATTTAACAAGCACAATCCCAGGATGGGTTTTATTATAAACCCTTTCACCTACCTTATAACATTCATACTTTATAAAATTGGGCAAGAAATAGGGGAGCATGGGAGGCTTAGTCAGTTAAGTGTCTGACTCTTGATTTCGGCTCAGATTGTGATCTCATGGTTCATGGGTTCGTGAGTTCGAGCTCCAAGTCAGGCTCTGTGCTGACAGTGCAGAGCCTGCTTGAGATTCGCTCTCTCCCTCTGTCTCTGCTCCTCCCCCACTCCTGCACACACACACACACACACACACACACACACACACACACTCTCTCTCTCTCTCTCTCTCTCTCTCTCTCACACACAAAATAAATAAACTTAAAAAAAAATTGGGCAAGTTAGGTTTTACTCTCCTTATGGACAATTGTAGAAACAGCTTCAGAGAAGTTAAGTGATGTGCCCTCGGCCATTAGCCACACACACAGCCATGCACGCCACCATTAACCATTACACAAAGACTTGGAATTACATCCACTTGCCACAGCCAGAGCTCTTTCTGTGACCTTCATGCCCCGCCCTCCACACCTTAGACAAGACAAGGCCTCTCTGTCACTTGCTTCTCACAGTGGAAGCAGTGCATGCAGTATAGGTCAGTAGGTTGAAGAAAAATATCAATACTCACACCCTTTGGTTAGGGAAAACTTGAGAAGCCACCCTCCTGAGTGGCAGGAGAATGTGTGAGTCCTTCTAGGTTGTGGAGGCTCTTGGCACTGGGGCCTGATTTGTTGATGCTGAATTCCTGCTAACTTCACTCAGCTCAGAGCTGCCTCGGTCCTGAATGAAATTAACTGCTGTGTATCTGACTTCTGAACTTACCATTTCATGAAAATAAATGATCTTTAATACAACACAAGGAGATGTATTATTGATTACTGCCTATGTTGACTGGGACTGGGCTGTACCCTGAAAATACAGACACGAATAAGTTAGGCCAGGGGGAAAGGCAGAAAAGTCTATGCCAGAAGGAAAAATGAAATAAGTGCTAAGTTAAATCACATGTCATGTGCTATGGGAACAATTAATTCAGGCTGACAATGTATTGGAGGGTTTCCTGGAGGAAGTGGCATTTGAGTTGGACAGTGAAGAATGAGGACATCTCTGGGCAGCGAATGAAGGATTGGGTATTGCAGGCTGAGAAAATAGAAAAGGTAACCAGAAGTTCTGTTCTTTTCCACAACCACTTCCCTAGCTCTCCACACCTCTGGGCAAAAATTCACCACCCAAAGCCAAACTCAATTAAAAATGCAAATCTCTTTCTTTATGGAGAGCAGGAGTGGGATCACAGCTTGATACATATTTTATCCCCAGAGCCTACAGGTCAGGGCAATTAGAAGATGCTCATTTAATATTTATGGAAGAAAGGAGAGAGCCAACGACATTCCTCCAGGCCAGAGTTAAACCACATCTTTCATGCTGAATGCATTATTTGGACACTTAATGATCTCTTTGTGAGGCACTGGGCACTCCCAGTTGTGTCTGATCATATTGCCATCTTTGCTTTGGCCTCTAGGAGACTCAGAACCAGATTGGCATGTTAAAACCTTCCAGTCAGCTTTTAACTGCATCTCATTTATTACCTTATTTTCCTCTGTTCTCATCTATTTGCTAATGTTATCATTTATCTTGTGGGTTGTATGCAGTCTAAAGAAAGTGTATTTGAGTCCATTGGTTTTTGAACCAAGATGGAGAAATCATTTTTAAAGGTGAATAAATTGGCAAACACAAGAGCGAACCCAAACTAAAGGAATGTTGCCCACACAATAACACCCCCCTGATGGAGAAGGTGGGGTGAGAGGATGCGCAATTAGTTATCTGAACAAGTGTCAGGGGAGCCAGGCAGAAGGGAAGGCCACTGGCAGGATGGGAGGAAGGACACAACTGTTCACAGCCTCTTCAAGCCCTTGGCCCTGGGCCTAAGGTTCACAGGCTAGAATCCCAGGGCCCTGTGAGGGTCATAGAGAACAAACGTTTCAAGAAAACAAAGATACGAAGCTGTTAGAACTGCAGCAGTTTTGGCATTGCCTCCTGCTTCCTTAAGCCTTGGTGTGGGAGGAATGGACAGCCAAGGTGGCCAAGAGAAAAATCAAAACAAAATAGATCCAGGATCAAAGTTTCCCTTGCCGTACCGCAAAGGGTAGACCAGGCCAAACAGATCTAGAAATAACAGTAAGACATATATTCATTATCTTCCTCTCTTCCTCTCTCTCTCTCTCTCTCTCTGCCTCTCTCCCCTTCTCCTCCCTCTTCTTCTTCTTTGCATCCCCCTCCTCCCCCTCCCTCTCTTTACCTTCCCCCTCCTGCCCACCTTCTTCCTCCTCCTCCTCTTTCTCCTTCTTCCTCCTGTTATGAAGTTCCAGGTAGGCCTGGGCTCTCTGTTTCAAGTTTCTCTCTCAGCCCTTAGCCAGTCAAACTTCTTTCAAGTATCAGGAGGTATCAGGAAACAGCTCCTGAAGAGGTATTGATTTGATGTGAAAATTTCACATGGGCTGAACGCCCCTGGCCTTGGTTTTACATTTAGCTCATGGAAGTGCTATTTTTGTGAGTTGTAGTCTTTTAAAAAATTTTTTTCAGTTTGTTTATTTTGAGAAAGAGAGAGTGTGAGCAGGGGAGGGATAGAGAGAGAGGGAGAGCATCCCAAACAGGTTCTGTGCTGTGCTGTCAGCACAAAGCCCAAAGTGGCGCTCGAACTCATGAACTGTGAGATCATGACCTGAGCCAAAATCAACAGTCAGACGCTTAACTGACTGAGCCACCCAGGTGCCCCAAATTGTGAGTTGTAGTCTTAAGGACAAGCAAATATTGTTCATAGTTGACATAGCATGACCATCTTCCTTTCATGGTTGCTGGAGACTTAACATTGCTGGTTTGAATGGTGGAGTTTTCTTGTGCCTGCTTCATGCTGGTTTGTGCTCTTTGCTAGACTTCATGGTGTTCCAGGGACGAGCTTTGAGCTCAGAGAGTAGACTCCTGGCTCACTGTTAGGGGTGGGTCCAGTGGGCTTTGAGTCCCGTTGGGGCCCACGGTGGTCCTGAGAAGCTGTCCTTCTGCCCTGATGGACAACATCTGTGGGGACGCTTTCTAGGCTAGGGGCCCAGGGGCTTCCTCTGGAAAAACTTACTTGGCCTCTGAAAGTCACAAATGCCCCATTTGTGGCCTTGGTCTTGCACTCCTTCACAGTTGTTTATCCTTCCCCTACTGGGTGCTGGCCCTAAAGGTTCGGTGTGAGCAAGGCAGGCAAAGGTCCTGCCTGTCCAGATCACAAGTTGGTGAGGACCTCAGACGAGTGCATCACCCTGGAACTTAAGGAGGGCCCTCATGAGTATTACCAGATGATAAAGATGACATAACAGACAGTCACCCAACCCAGGTGTAGGATGAATCTAGAGGAGGTGCCATCTGAGCTGAGACCTGAGGGAAGAGTAGGGGCTGGCTAGGCAAAGCAGAGGAGGAAAGGCCTCAGGAGGAGGCTGAGGTTTCTCTCAGACAGAGGAACAGCATGAAGGCATCTCAGAGGCCACAGCATCTGGCATGGTTGGGAATCTTTGAGAGCAGTATAGAAAGGGCCAAGTGAGATATGAGCCAGGTTCTGTAGGCCTAGGGTTACAGCTAATGTGCTCCATCAGGCCAAGTCCTGGGAATGGGAGTTCAATTTAGGGACATGAAAGGGAACCACCAGGCCTGGGCCCCTGAAGAGGGGACCTCCACCAGCCCCCCGCAAAGCTCCACAAGACTCCAAGACATTTACATACATCTTAGCAGGTCTCCAGTGTGATTGCCCAGCAAGATTTCTGACATGCAAGTATGATTGCATTTGTATCAGCCATGGTGTCTGGCTTCCTCTCCCTCCCCCATGGAGGGACTGGGGCTGGCCAGCCCCCAAAAAAACAATGCTTAAGGCTAGCTTGGCTAAGAGTGGACCAGGGGTGAGTTCCATGGGCCAGAAATTAGAGGAGCCAAAAGAAAGGGGGGATTCTGGGGCCAGAAAGGCATACTGAGCCAGAACCTCCACAGGACAGCAGAATCCAGAAGCTAGATACACAGCACGAGGCAGCATGAGGCCAGTGGTTAGAGCCAGTACTTTGAAGGGAAGCAGGTTAGAATCATGGATCAGAGGGCAGGGGCCTCATGATATGTCCCCTGACTGGTGAGGATGGGCTGGCCTGGATTATAGGGTGTAAAAATACTTCCCCCTCTAAGTTGGTCTAACTCTTTGGTTGGGTCTTTTGACCTCCTTTATTTGAACATGGGATCATTGAGGGAAGTGTTTGTGCAAAGCAGCAGCTGTGACAAAAGGACCCGTGTTTGAGGATAGGCAGATCTGATTATGAATCCCAGCCCTGCCACTTACTAGCCTGGTGGTGTTAGGTTAATGACTTAACTTCTCTAGCTTCATCTTCCTATTTTGTAAAATGGGGATAAGGATAAGGGTGCTCAGGAGGTCTAATTGCCATAGTGATTGTACAGTATGGATTTTATTGTCTCCTTGTGTGATGCTTCTCCTATGCTTCTCCTATGCCACCCAGACAGGCAAGTCTCTCTCCAGCCCTGTATGGGAAGGCTGCTAGGCTGGGGGGAACCCAGGCACCATGTCCGCACAGCAGTCAGATCTATTTATACATTATCTATCCATCTGTCACTCTATCTATTTATCTATCATCTGCCTACCCATTTATCCATCCATCCATCCATCATCGATCTGTATGCCTATGTATCTGTCATCCATCCATCCATCCATCCATCCATCTATCCATCAATCTACTCACCCATCATCTATCTGTCCATCTATTGATCTATCCATCCATCTATCACAACCTGTCTGTCTACCTACCCATCCATCCATCCATCCATCCATGCATCCATCTATCCATCCATCCATCATCTATTTGTCCATCTGTAAATCTCTCCATCCATCCATCACTACCTATCTACCCATCCATCCCTCCATCCATCCATCCATCCATCTGTAGCTTTCTTAATATATGTTTCTTAAACTAATAGGAGCCTGACTCTTGGTTAACTTAGCTTCATGATATCACCACCAGCACAGGTAGTCTGTCTCAGGTCTCTATGTTCATTTTCTCAGGGTGCCATTATAAAGTACCACAGCTTGGGTGACTTAAAGAACAGAAATGTATTGTCTCACTGTCTTGGAGGCAAGAAGTCCGAGATTAAGCTGTCAGTGGGGCTGGTGCCTTCTGAGGGCTGTGAGGGAGAAAGTGTTGCAGGCCTCTCTCCTGGTTTTGATGGTTCGTGGAATTCTTTGGTGTTCCTTGGCTTCTGCTGCGTCACCCTGATCTCTGCCTTATCCTCATATGGCATTCTCCCTGTGTTCATATCTATCTCTGTGTCCAAATGTCCCCTTTTTATAAGGACACCTGTCATATTGGATTAGGGGCCCACTCTATTCCAGCATGATCTCATCTTGACTAATTACATCTGCTGCCATCCTGCTTCCAAACAAGGCCACATTCTGAGGTACAAAGTGGTAGGACTTAGGCAGATGCATCTTTCAGGACACGATTCAACCCAGAACAGTCTCCCACTCTTTTCTCCAGCTGCCTGTGCACTTGTAAGATGGCTGTGTAGGATCATGGCCACAACGAGGTGGGGTGTGGGATATTTGAGTCAAATGAGCTGCTAGAATTTGAATCTACAACCTTGACTTGGCAGGACTCACAAAGTGGATGCACCTTATCATTGTGGGTTATTTACACCTTTATTCCCCATGTATAAAAGCATGAGAAGTACCAGAGTATCTTTAGTCCACACACCCCTGCCAGGCACTACTCCAGCCCCTGGCCGTGGGCCTCAAATACAAATTCCTCCTCCACCCTCATCCTCCCTCCTGGGTGACTGAGAATCGTGATGGTGGGAGGCGTTTGGAGACTAACATAGCCAGACAGAGACTTTCCATTTTGGAATTAGGAATCTAAGTGTTGCAATAGGACCAGAGGTTCTAACTTTGCAGGAAACCTTCGCAGAAGCGAATGTGACCCAGTTCAGACTCCCCCCTGATTTCAGACTGTGTCTGGGTGAGTGCCTGGGAGAATGGGAGGTAACCCTTCTCCCTTGGTGGATTGGTCCAGTAATTGCCGGAGTGAAAGAGCTGCGCATAGTCCGAGAGCGGCCAGCATATTTCAATGGTCAGTTCATGGAGGCTGTAACTATGAAAGTTGCTTATGAGATGTAACTGTGTAAATGGAAGCTCTAGGGATGGTCACTGTGTCATTAAACATGCAGGCACAGAAGAGATGTTCCATTTCGGGGGCTCAGGATTCCCAGGGGTAGTTTCTGAGTGGAGGAAGCCTCTCCAGTCCTCACACGGGATGCCTCCTCTGGGTTTGCTGCTGGGGACAGAGGCCTTTGGACTGTGCCTCACGGCAAGGGCATGGCTGTGCAACTCCTATCAGCTCCAGGGTAACTGTGGTCTCCGTGTCAACTCTTCAGAGCACATAGCTGGCCGAATGCCTTCTCATGTCACCATACACGCAGAGCCCACCTCCTGAGTGCCATGTTGGTTAGGGAGGCCCTTCTCTTGGATTCCAGCCAGTCACAGCTCCCCCCACCCCCCTCCAACCTTTTCCAACTCCACCCTCCTCTCAAGAGCCCCGCTCTTTCTCCAAAGGGCCACAGCGAACCTTTGGGTCCTTCCAAGGGAGCAGATGCCTTATTTTTTCCAGTCTTGAGAAGAGAATACCTGACTCTTGGACACTAATCTGCCTTTTTCCTGATGCCAGCTACCACCCAATGCATACATTTGATATAAATGATTTACTGAGGGGAAAAAACAAAAACTTCCACCTAGGTGAGCAGGAAAAGGAGTGAAACAAGGGAGGGAAACTGAAGAAACCTACCTGCCACCCTCGTGTATCTTTTCACGTGTGTGTATAGAATGTCGTGTTCATTCAGTCAGGAGACGCCGGGCTCCTGCTGTGTGCCAAGGACTGTGCTTAGCCCTGAGGGGGTTGTGCAAATGAATCAGACACGAATCCTGCCCTGATGGATTTTGGGGGGAGCTCAGATATTTGCATAAGAGAGTAATTTCAGGGCAGAAAGCATTGTTTATTATTAGAGCAGAATGGAGATCGTGCTGTGTTTGGATCTGGCTGGGAGACTCAAGGAAGGCTTCCTGGAAGAAGTGGCATTGCAGGCCTTTGCAGAAGAGGTGGGATTTGAACCAGTGGAAATGGGCATGGGGGAAGGGAGAGCAGTCCAGCATGAAGGCGGCATGGGTCGCTCTGGAGTTGGGGTGGAGGATGGGCATGAGGCATTCAGCGTCCTTCTCCGTCTAGAGAGTAAGGCAGCTCAGGGCTGTCGCAAACACACGTGATGCTCCAGGCCCCGTGTTGCATTTGTGCATCTGTGCTACATGCTGTAGTGTCTGTGTTCTCATTCAGCGTCCAGTCTCGTCATGTACCTGAATTACACACCTGGATCATAGCTTGAGCACACCTCCCAATGGGTGGCGGACCAGGAAAGGAGGACTTGTTTGTAGTTCTGTGAAAACTTTCTGCCTGAATGGATTCATGTGACATTTCAAGGGAGCACAGGGAAGGCCCTTTTTATTTGTTCTGTCCCTGGGACCAGACACATTGATAGCTCTTTTATAGGCTCTGCAGGGGAGGGAATGGCCTGGCTGTAGGAGTTTCATCTTTGTTAGCTTGAAGGGGCTTTTTAGAAAATGCCCCCGCAGACAGGCCACATCTGGAGCCAGCAGCCCGCCCCTGGGCTGGGGCATTAAACCTACAATCTGATGAAGACAGTCAATTCTCCCCCTGTGCGGCCAGCTGGTTTCCCGGCTGAACACTCACACCTAAACTCCGCTGCCAAGAGGGCGGATCCGGCAGCCACTTTATTGACCATATAAAAAACAGAGTGGGGGAGTGGAGCAGAGCCGGGCTTGGGTTTTACTGCCAGTAATTGCTTGTGCTGTCCCTGTCCTTGAACAGTTCTTGATGTAAATAGCTGTCTCTGGGAGCAGAGTCTGGGTCAAGCCGGGGTAAATGCCTGCCTGCCTCATTATGGGCAGACTCTCCGTGTGCCTGGCAGGGGCAAAGGCCTTGTACTTCTCAGTGCTGGGGGCGCGGGGACAGATGCCTCACTTCAGAGCTGGGGTGGGGGCTCTGCCCAGCCACCGATTACCTGGCACCCCCTCCCACCACTTCTGGGCTTGGCTGCCTTGCCCACGCCTACCAGAGTCGTCTCAGATATTGGTCAAGAAATAAGGTATATGGGGGTGCCTGGTTGGCTCAGTTGATTAAGGGACTGACTCTTGATTTCTGCTTGGGTCATGATCTCAGGGGACGGAGCCTGTACCTGGCTCTGTGCCAACAGCACATGGGATGGCTGACCGCAGCTTGGGATTCTCTCTCTCCATCTCTCTCTTCCCCTACCCCCCCTCTTTCAAAATAAATAAAAATTAAAAAAAAAAAAAGAGCATCTGGGTGGTTTGGTTAAGTATCCAACTTCTGGTTTTGGCTCAGGTCATGATCCGAGGGTCTTCAGATCCAGCCCCAGTCCAGCTTGGGATTCTCTCTTCCTCTCTCTTTGCCCCTCCCCTGCTCACTCTCTCTCTCTCTCAAATAAATAAACATTAAAAAAAAAAAAGAAAAATGTATATGGAAAACTGACCTCAGTGCCTTCTTATACCTGTCCCAGCACACAGTCCCTGCCCCCCACCTCAACACCTGCTGCTTTCCTGGATCGTGAATTCCCAGAGAGAAGGCACTTCCTGCCCCTCCTTCTGTGTGGTGCCCGACATAACTTGGGTGCAGTATGTGTTCATCAAACGTGAGGTGAGAGAGAACCTGGGAAATGCTAGTCAGGGACCTCCTCGGCGCTCACTCTTCCACTTAGCGCTGACATGTTTTTGAGCCTTAGTTTCCTCATCTGCGAAATGAAAATAACAGGATCCACCTGGGTGGCATGGTGAGCATTAGCCAGTATGCTTCGTAAAAATTGCTAGGAAGTGCTTTTATTGCCTTCCATCTACTTGCTAAAAGATACAGTCTGAGACACAGAAGAACTGCTGGTCCCGAGGTCAGGCCACCATTTCCTGGCTGTAAGGCCTAAAGAACGTCCCTACCCCTCGGTGGGCCTCAGTTTCCTCATCTATAACACCACGGAGTTAAGAAAAATGGCATGTGAGGTCCTTTCTAGCCCTATTTGTGGTTCTAATTAAATCATTAAGCGCCTGTCACCCACATCCTGAGTAACCAGTCACGGCGCACATAATCCCAAATAGTGGCTAAAGCAAAGGTCATTTTTATTTGATTTTCAAACGCTTTGCTTATTTTGTGGTAGATTGTACCCTCCATGCTGCATTTTGCTTCTGCAAATACTGAAGGTTGTTTGCATCTCGTGATGCACAGCACTCTTGCATCTCTTGAGCACAGCGAATGTTGTGGACAGGGAAGGGGTGACAGCATGCCCTCAGGGGACAGAGGTCAGGCCCTCTGGCCCATTGAGTCTGGAAGAGGCCCTTCCCCCACCCCCTCCTATATTGCTTTGTGGAAGAGGGGAGATTTCGGGATGAGTGAAAATAGGGACCGTGAGGAGCAGAATTAATTGCCAAAAGGACAGGATCTGCGGTTCAACTTTCTATGTCTGAATCTCCACTATACCACCTACCGTTCCGGGTCTCAGTTTCCTTATCCGTAAAATGGGGCTGGTGGTGATGGTATCTACCTCAGGGCTGTTGTGAGGATTAAATAAAACACAACACTCGAAGAGTAGGTGACACATCACCTGGCAGTAATGCTGTTGTTGATTATGCTTACGGCTGGGGGGCATTGTTTAGGGGAGGCATGGCGTAGGTGCAGACTGGGATTGGAATTGGGGGGCCCAGACACTGGGGAGAGATGCAGTATGACCTGGGAGGGAGGGAGGAAGGGGGAAGGATGGCTGACCATAACAGGTGGGTGTGGGCCGGGAGGAGGACCCTGGCTCAGAACAACGGGTGAGGGGGTCCCCAGAAGGAGGATGACCAAGGAAGGGAGACCATGAGGCCTCTGAGGTCTGTCTTCTGAGCACTTTCCTTCGATTATATCTTCTAAGCAGTCATATCAGGTGGTTTTAGCCTTTTGTTGTCGTTGTTATAAAAATCGCAGCCAAATGGGGTCTGTGTCTGGGCCAGCCAGGGTCCCCCAGAAACCCCACCAGCCAAGAGGGACTAGAACCTGGCTCTCCAGCCCCAAGACTGTGTCACTGCCACTCTGATGCTGATGCTTGGCTACCCAAAAATCACACACCTCAGGAAATTTATTTTCTCTGTCTGACCTGAGACCTCCTTGCATTTCTTGAGGAGAAGGTTAAACCCCCAGGGAAGAGAGATTTCATGAGTCCTGTAATTCTTCTCCACCAGCCTCGTCAGCTCCTCAGGTACAAGCTGCGGGAGAGCTCAGGTCTGAAGACTTAGAAGGAAGTATGTTTCCACCAGGGGCCTGAGCTGACAGTTCCTTTCCCCTGGAGAGGCTGGCAGGCCTTGCCTATTCAGGGACTTCTCAGCAGGCGCCCTCGGCTTGTCCCTCCACCCTGGCCTGGCAGGGAGGCCTTGGAGGGGAGACGTGATGAAGTCTATGGCTTTCTCCAACATTCTCCGTGCCAGTGAGATAGATGAGTTCTCGTCTCCAGAGCACACACTGCCCCACCTCCCTGCCTCCCCCCCACTTCCCTCCCGCCTGCCTGGGAACACTCAGAGCCCCTATCCACCTACTCACAACCCTCAGACCCCTGCTGACCAGAGAGGGAGAGAGCGCTTGAGTTTGCAGCCTGGCCAGGAGAAGGCTTCTGGATGAGTCATTTGCTGTCCTTGACTTTGCAAAGCATGTACAGAAGAACGGACAGTAACCAGCTGTTCTCCATGCCTGTGAAGGAATGAGCAAGTGAAATTGGGTTTAAATAAAAGCAGACACAACTATATGTGTGTATGTAAAATTGACCATCAGATGATGAACTACAGAATTGACTCTGTGGACCTTCCAGAAGGAGAATAGCATTTGGGGTTGGAAGAGCCAGGGACCTTGCATCTCCCAGCCTGTGCCTTCATTTGTACAAAATAAGAATACTTTGCCCCACATAGGCTGCAGGGCCGCTATGACCCCAAAGGAGATAGCATGTGTCCCAGCTTTCTGTCAACCATGAACGCAACAAATGTCAGTTGTCATGCTGTTAATAATGCCAGGCATAATGGTTGCTTGCATTGAGAATGGTTTAGAAGGTCACTGACCTGAAGACAGAAGACTGGGCCAGGTGAGCCCTTGGGGTCCCTCTGATTCTAGCATCACTCTCTGTGTCCCTCTGCCTTTGTTATCAGAGGAGATGGGGCTGCTGGGAAACAAAGGAGGAAATGAGAGCGTCTGGTGGAAAGGGCCTGAGGTATCTAATCTTTGGGGCTTAGAGACTGTGATGAAAATGGCCAGGGCATCAAGGTTCCTCCTATCTAGACATCAGTGCTCCTCGGCCCCTCCCTTCCCTCAGACTTTCCAGCAGGAGACAGGAAGGGCCCCTGCCATTCAGACATGTCCTCAGGTGGTACCAGAAGCTTCCCCCATCCTTGATCCAGGGAGATTGCATTGTGGTGTCTGCCCTGGTCCAGGCACCTTTCCCTGACCAGGCGTTTCTTCCTGGGCATTGGCAATTGGCAGTGTTAGTGATCGCAGAGTAATGTGCCTCATCCATCAGAGGGGCCGTCTGCTGATGGGGTGCCCTCTGTACTCCAACCCTGGAGTCCCAGCTCTGCACACAGACCTGGTGTCTGGATTCCTGTCATTCATCCTAGCCACTGGCCTCTGCCCTCCTGCTTGGGGACTGGGTCATTCCACAGCAAAATAAGAAACTAGGAGCACAAACCCAAGATTACAGGTGTAGCCTAAGAATGGACCTTTATATTTTAAAATCAGGTATTTAGTGAGCACATGCTATGTGTCCTGCACTGTGCCTGGATCTGAGAGCAACACAGAAATGTGAGACATTGTCTCCGTCCTTGGAGATCCCGCAGGAGAGTAGGAAGACAGCATTTATTCCTGACTTCTGTAGAAGCTTCAGTGAAGAAAAACATAATGATGTGATCAAATATATCTTAGTAATGTTAATAAGCAGTGTTTATTAAGTGTGCAGTAGGTATGTGTTAGGCACTTTACATGTATTCTTTCTTTTCATCCTATAATAATCCTATAAAGTATGTGGGCATTGTTATTAGCTCTATTTTACAGATAAGGAAACTGATATTCAAAGACATTACAAAAACTTGCCAGACATGGATGAGAATGCTTGTTTCCCACACCCTTATCAACAAAGCAGATTGTCAAACTTCAGGATTTTTGCCTGAGAGTTGAAAAAACAGTACCTCATGGTAGCTTAAATTTGCACTTCTGTTATAATGACTGACATGTGGCTTTTCTTCATATGCTTTATAGTCATTTAGATTTTTCTCTTCTGTGACCTCTTTTCATATCCTTGTCCATTCTAAAAATTGGAATGTTTTTTTTCTGATCAATTTCTAGAAGCTCCTTTTGGTTTATATAAATACAGATAAATATCTTCCCATTTTGTCATTTGTCTTTTAATCTTGAATATGTTGTCTTTACAGAATTTTTTGTATATAACCAAAAATTTATTTTTGGAATAAATCCAGCTTCTGGATTCCAGATTAGTTAAGAAGGGCTTCCTGTGGTCTCTTTAGGTAATAAATTGTAATAAATATGGGGGATTGGACATTGGTATCTATTTCTCATTTCTCCTTGAAAACCCAATGAAATGATAGTAGAGGTTTTGTTTTGTTTTGTTTTGTTTTGCAGTAGGAAACATTTTATTCCCAGGTGCTAAGCAGCCCCGTGGCCACCAGCCAAGAGCATCTAGACTGGGCAAGGCCAGTCCTCATGGCCCAGCCCTGGGAAGCAGGGACTGGCAGTCTGGGTTTGTTCCAGAAGGGTTTTGGCAGAGACAGAAGCATGCGGGACAAGGAGGGGTTACTCCTTCCGGAATCTCAGGCACTTGTTAGCTGGCATGTCCACCGTCTTCTCCAGGAGCAGGCCACTGGCTTGGCCCAGGTCCTCCAGGAGGACTGTGTCTGAAGTCCCTACTCCAGGCTCCTGCATCTAAGGGCTAGTTCAGAATCTTCGTTACTTTGTGGAGTGATCTTCCAGTTGGTTTCATAGGGCCAGTAGGTGATCAGCGGCACCATGGGTTTCAGCAGGTGCCCTGCTGCTCTGAAGAGCCCCTTGGTGCAGTTCGGGGGGCTAATGTGGATCACACTGATGCCAAGCAGCAGGTCCAGTGACCGTGGCAGGATCCCGCCCCATTGCTCCCAATCCCGGGTCATGTCCAGGCATAATAGGGCCATCACGTGGGATGGCCCTGAGCCTGAGTGGTGGCAGAGGTTCTGCTGTCCAGGCAGCGCTGGTCCATGGCTGCCACTCGGTGTGGGGGTGGGGGGGAGGCCTGCGCGAAGTGAACCCTGAGCTGGTCAGGGCCCAAGGCCACCTTGTGCCCATGGACACCACACACGCACAGGATGGGCTCCTGTTCCTCTTGGCAGCCGCTGTCACCAGCAGTGCAGCTGGCCTGCCAGGAGTGTAGTCGGACCTAGTGAAATGTGTGTGTGTGTGTGTGTGTGTGTGTGTGTGTGTGTGTGTTTTAAAGATAGAAACCTACAAGGACAAATAAATTGAGAGAAGAGAAAGTAGCAGATAAGTAGTTTCAACAGATTTTTTTGCAGATGGAAGGTGGATGGAGGAATGGTAAATGCTGTAGGAAAGTGAAGAAACCCACAGCCCAGATGCAAACATGCAAGGATGAAAAAGGAACCTTCGCTTTCTCTCAAAACTCAAGGAAAACTCTGGCCTTAGGGAGGGGGAAGAAAGGGATACAGCAGCTAAAACTAGGAATGGGGGGTGGTGGTTTAAAGTTTTGATCTGATGTCTAAGATCTCTACCTCATGCAGCCAGGTGACTCCAGAGCTAATGCAGGGATCAAACGAAGGACATAAAATGTATGTATCCCTGAAATAAAGTAGGATTCTATAAAAGAAATAATCAAAATATGAGCAAGAACTTTTGCACCTTAAAACACAGGGCAGCAGAAAATTTAAAACATAATAATTTTGGAAGATAAAATCAAAGAAATCTTTCAAAAGGTAAAAAGACAAAAAGAAAAAAGGGGGAGGGGTGATAAAATTGAAACATCAGTCCTACATTTTGGTTCATAGGAGTTCCAGAAAGAAAGAAGATAAAAATTGAGGAGAGAAAAGCTGTCAAAGAAGATAATGTAAGGACCCTTTACAGAGTTGAAGAGCAAAAATCCTCAGGTTGCCAGTCATCAAGTGTCCAGCTCTTTGAATAAAGAAAACTCACATAAAAGCCTATCATTGGGAAATCCCGGAGCTTCAGGGGGTTAAAAATAAAAGGCCTAAAAACTTCCAAAGGATGTTTGGGGCGCCTGGGTGGCTCAGTTGGTTGAGCGTCAGACTTTGGTTCAGGTCATGATCACACCGTTCATGAGTTCAAGCCCCGTGTCAGGCTCTGTGCTGACAGCTCAGAGCCTGGAGCCTGCTTCAGATTCTGTGTCTCCCTCTCTCTCTGTCCCTCCCCTGCTCATGCTCTCTCTCTCTCTCTCTCAAAAATAAATAAACATTAAAAAAAATTAAAACTGTCATAGGGATGTAATTGTTTACATGAAAAAGATTAGGTGTCAGAGTACCTATCTCAATAGTAACACTGACATACTTTCAAAATTCTGTTGGAAAAATATTTCATCCCAGAATTCTGTATCCAAACTATTAGTCAAGAGTGAAGATAAAGACATTTTTAGGAATTCATGGATGCATATTATTTTCAGCGCATTTTTCTTGGGGAACCACTGTAGGGTTTGCTCCTATGAAATGAGAAGGAGACTAAGAGAAAATAGCAGTTGTAGCACAATAGTGGTGGGGGGGCGGCGAGATCCTGAGCCTGGAAAGCAGCCAGACCAGATGAGAGCAAGGGAACAGAGGGTTCCAGAAATGGTATCTGTAGGGGAGAAAAAGTGGAACTGGTTATTTAGAAATATAGAATATATTATTAATGGACATAGTATAGAGGTATCAGAATGTATGAAATAGTGAAAGGTTCATGGACAACCAGGCTGATTTTTTTAAAATTGACATAATAATTAACTCCAGGTAAAAAGAAAAGTTGTGTATATAAATATTTATATTTATATATAAATTTATATTTATTTATTTGTGTATATATAATATATACATTGTGTGCATGTGTGTGTGTGTGTGTGCATATATACATATCTTGTCCAAGCATAAATTGCAGAGCCAAAATTCAAAGCTGAAGCTGTCTGATCCCAAAGTTGGTGCCTTGCAATCTTATAGGGTAACTGTGTGTAGAGTAACTGTGTGACCTTAGTAAGCCGCCTCCTGGGCTTTAGTTTCCTCACCTATAAAGTAAATAGGCTACACAAGAAAACACAAACCATACATGAAATGATAGAAAAATTTGATCATGTCAAAGTGAAAAATGTTGGTATGACAAAAGAGAGCATAAAAAACGATTAAAAAACAAAACTATGGACTAGGACGGCAGTTAGCAAACTGGCCTGACTCAAATTCGGCCCACCACTTGCTTTTATAAATAAAGTTTTATTGGAACACAGCCACTCCCATTCACTTATGTTTTGTCTGGCTGTTCTTGCACTACAAAGGTGGAGTTGAGCAGTTTTGACAGAGATGGTATCGTGGGCCTCCAAAAGTAGAAAATATTTATGATTTGTCCCTTTACAGAAAAGGTTTGCCAACCCCTAAACTGGGAGATTTTCAAAATGTATGTAAACAGCAAGAAATTAAGACCTAAAATATATAAAGTAAGTTGACAAATCGATATGAAAAAGACAAAAGAGAACACAGGATTAAGGTGGGAAAGAAAGGCAGTAGATGGTGATGTTGATCTCCAGGCAGAGTGCCTCTGAAGGAACCGGGGGTTCCTGGGCACAGATAGTCTCCAGACCCCAGCCTGGGACCTCACACACATGTGGCCACAGAACCCTGGTGAGGGAGTGAGGCTTCCCCTGGGCACTGCCCACCTGCTGCAGGGACTGTGGCAGGGATTTGTGAGTCCTGCCAGCGGGCAGTGGGGAGTCTGCTCCTCGTTTTAAGGACAGCAGTGCTTTGCTCATTCCCTGCTCAGAGCTTCTGTAAGCCTCTTGCTTGTCACTCCCAGTGCCCTTGGGAGAGAGTCTAATTGTTGCAACCATTGTATATAAAAAGATATGTCCTGAGAGCAATACCTTCGGTGGCTTGTTGCTTTCCAATTTGCCTTAATTGGCTCGCGTGTTGGCTGGCTGATTTTCAAGGGGCAGCAGGAAGAGAACTCCTCCTAAGTGGGAGGGGGCACTGGGGCCATCAGCTCCCTGTTCATGCTTTTTCAGCCAATTTAGCTTAATCCTGGGAGCCAGCCACCGAGGAGTGGCTGAGTTCTTGGCAGCTGGCGGGAGGGAAGCAAAATTAACCTGGGTTTGTGAGCTCATACCTTAGGTTCAAATATGCTCTATTTATCAGCCAAATAAACTCTGAGCATCAGTGCCTACTTACAAAATAAATGATAATAGTTGTAGTCCAAGCACCAAGTACACTCATCTGGTAAGGTTGACATTTTTGTTTTATCCAGGAAAAAAGCATGCATAAAATGTCCATTGGTGAAATAGTTTTGACATGTCATGGCAAGTTGGGAATGGGGTGGGAGGAGCAGAGAGCAGTGCCCGGGAACTTGGGGATCCTGCCAGCGCGGGCAGTGAAACTTCCACCACCACCAGGCAGACCACTCTGGTTCCACTTCCCTCCTTTCATTATGCAGTGACTTCCCCGCATACCTGAGGACCAGCCTACTCAGGCCTGAGGGGTTCCATTCCTGCCCCTAAGACAGCTCATTTAAGCTTCTCCTGTTCAGAGCAGGGCTCTGTCTTGGCCATTCTTGGGCTCACAGGACGAAGATGGTCATCTGCCAGGCTTCATCTGGGCAGCTCTGTGTCCACATGCCCACGTCTGAGCTCCTGTGGTCTGGGTGGCGGGACTGCCCTTCCCACTGAATCGGTGACCCAGGGGGGCCACATTCACTGATCATCAGGTGGTGCCATGAGCTATGTACACCTTAGATCTCATTTAATTCACACACCCACCCTGGGGGGCACATTGCTCTCTCTATACCAGGTACAAGAATGACACAGAGAGACCAGCTTTGGAGAGGAGAAGGTCCACAGCATAGAGACAGAGCGTGCAGGCAGACATCTGGCCTGGAGACTCAAGCTTACCTTCCATGTGTCTGTTACATAGGCTGGGAGGTGAGAATGGGGAAAGGAAAGTGACTCCCACTTTCAAGTCCCTGTTTTCTTCTCCCTGGTGAGAATCCAGGAGGAGGAAGGGCCTCGAAGGGTCTGCAGGCTGGATGGCAGGCAGGTGCCATAGCCCACAGGCTCCAGTTTCAGACAAGGCTGAGCTCGGCCCCTCTCTCACTGTGTACCCTCTCTCGACCTCAGCCTGCTCATCTGTGTAACGGGATTACAAGAGTGGCCACCCCGTGGGGTTGTTGGGATTCACTGAAATAATGTGTGCAAAGTGTTTAGGACAGCACCTGACGGACAGGGAGAGCACAGCGCCTGGCGGCCACTGTCATTTTCAAATGATTCTGGGCCCCCTCTGTGGGTGCAGCCCTGGCTTGCTCCCTTCCGTGGTTTTGATACTTGAGTGCTCACTTCTCTGCCACGTCTTGTCTGCCCTTTCTCTTCCTGTTTCTTATTTCACCCTCCCTGTGAGGCCCTTCTGCAAGGGCTGCTTCTCTCTCTTCTGCCTTCTGTCCATCTTGTCCTGTTTTGTTCTGTCTGTTCCCCTTTTAGGGACTCTGTCCCTCTCAGAAGCCCGGTTCCCCTGGAACAGAGCAGGCATCCTCATGACAATTTCTCCTGCTTCCACTGGATCCCATTGCCCCTTTCTTGCCCCTGGGGATCTCCATAGCCTTGGGGGGGGGATCAGAACAGACCAGTGGGACCGGTTTTGTTACACTTTTGCCACCTCTGCCCTGTGTCCCCGAGAAAGCCAGGGATCCTGCAGCGTCCCTGCTTCAAGTCCATGGGCGAGCATAGGCATGGGATGGAAGGAAAGATGGTCCAAATGTTCAGCTTCTGGGGCAACTCAAATGCCAAAAGTTGTTCCTGGAGTGAAAGCTTCGTCATAGAAATGCTGAGAAACTGAAGGCCAGATTCTGCAGCCCGACAGCTCAGCTTTCCTTTGTTGTATTGGATTCGGGAGCAATTTCTGCCATCTGTATATGGAAATAAGGAGATACAATCCGTAAGCTGTCTCTCTGAGTGCCATGTGCTTACGATGGTCTCGTGTGAAAAAAGTCACAGAGAGAAGGGGGTGGAAGTGGTGTAGCCACTTGATAGGCAGCACAAAGCCCTTAAATGTTGCACTGGCTGCGTCCTGGCAGGAAATTGCCTCTCCCAGAGGCACCGATGTGGTTGACCCCACCTGGTGTGGGGGCATGGCTGATGGGACAAGAAGAGGGTGCTTGGCCTTTGGGAGATTGCACGGCCAGGTCCAGCATAGATCCGCAGGCTAGGAGGAGGGCACAGTCCCTCCCTCCATGTGGGTGAGTGGCAGCGGCACGAGTGTGCAGTCTGCTCGGTCAGGCTGGAGCTTTATGTGAGTGTGCAGCTGGGGAGACAAGTTATTGCACTTGCTCTGTAGGAGTGAGGAGTCGTCTGGGATTGAAAACACACATCCCGTGTCTGCACTTGGTAAAAGGGCCTTCTGGGGTTGCAACAGACGTGGGTGGGTGCATACTCCTGAGGGCTGAATTGCCTTCTCAGCCCTCAGGCTTGGAGCCTGGTCCCACCCGGTAGGGAGGCAGCACTGGGTGTGGGTAACTGACATTGGTCATACTTTACCATTATCTCATTAACCCTCAAGGGTTTCAGTGCTCATCCCGGGATAAGCAAGCGCAAGTAGGTGTCTTGCCCACGTTCCCTGTGTTCAGTCACCAGCAAAGTCCTGTTAGCCCCAGGTGCTCAGCTCTCTCCAGAGCCCTGGAGACCTCCCCAGGGCAGCTTTCTGAGCCCTTCCCAAGGCTCCTTTGCTCTGGAATCTGCAGAGATCCCAGCCCTGGTGACAGAGCTTGAATATCAGCCAGCTTGGGCTCTGGTCACAGTTCTGTAGACTAATTGAGTAAACAACGAAGGACCTAACCCCTCTGAGCCAGAGTCCTTCATCTTTGAACGAGGGGTAATGATAGTTCCAACCTCATGGGCCTGCAGTTGAGAGTTAGATAAGGCATGTAAATGCTTAGCACTGGAACTGGCTCAGGCGATGGTGTGAGTCACACAGGCCACAGCTGGGCAGGGGGTGATTCATCCAAAGACTGGGTGTTTCTAAGACAGATTTGGGTGAAAATCTGTGTCCTCCTCCCCTGCACAGACCTTGTGCCTACTGTTTTCTGGAAGCTTTAGGAACAACAGATCCTCTGAATGATGGGAATAGACTGAGCAGAGAGGAGGAAAGAAGGGGACCCCCAGTCCTTGTAGCGAAGAGAACCAAAAGAAAATCAAGGCCTTGACGAGCCCTTACAGGCTCCAGAGAGAGGAGCCAAGGTGCTAGTGACACTGGCAAAGGTGACATTAGCCAGGGTCCCCAGCCAGCCCCCACAGGCAGTCTGTGGTGAATAAAACAGACTATGAACACCAGGTGGGAACTCAGTCCTCTCCTTCCCATGCACTGCTCCGTTTCAACTTAAACTTTTTCCCCCTTGGCTCTTCTCCCTGCTGCACTGAGGATCCAGTTGGGAAAACAGAAATTACAACCACACTAATTGTTAAGAGAAGATTTAAATCAGGGAATTGGTGTTAAAGGCTGAAAAAGGGAAAAGATGTTAAGGACGCCCAGAGACTAAGAACTAGAAGCAGCAGGGACGCCTGGGTGGCTGTTGTTTGAGCGCCAGACTTTGGCTCGGGTCATGATCTTACGGTTCGTGGGTTCGAGCCCCTCCTCAGACTCTGTGCTGACAGCTCAGAGCCTGGAGCCTGCTTCAGGTTCTGCGTCTCCCTCTCTCTCTGCCCCCCTCCCCTGCTCACACTCTGTCTCTCTCTCTCAAAATTAAACAAACATTAAAAATAATTAAAAACAAAAAGAACTAGAAGCTGCAGCAGCTCTCCCACAGATGGGAACACAGAGAGAGGCATTATCATATCCAAGGAGGCTGGAGGAGGCCTCCGGTTTCCTCGAGGGGCACTCTGTGCTGCTAGTGTCCACACCTCCAAGGAGAGTCCCTGGTGCCAAGACATCTGAGACACCCCCTTGTCTCAGCTCTGGAGCTGGGACCTGATTTGGGGGTGCGCAGGGGGTGAGGAGCGCCACGGAGGTGTGCTCTGACCAGCACGTGCACAGGGGGGCTACTGCTGGTGCCCCGGGGAGCAAGCAGAGCTTGCTTGGGGAACGCCACAAGGGGCCTCTGGGGGGTGGGGCTCAACTGACCACTGCTGATCGCACAGGAAGTACAGGAGCTGCGAGCAGGGAGGAGGCTTCTTCCCTCCTCCCCCTGCCTTGCAGTCCTGCCAGGGCCCCTGCCATGGGCAGAACCTAACTAGAAGCCAGCTGCCCAGGGAGCCTGGGAAACGTGGGTGGCCAGCTCCCAGCTCCAGCATCTCCAGACAGAGTATGGAGGGTGGATTTGATGCCGATTATCATTAAGTAAATAACTGAGGCCTACAGCATGCGCACACACACACACAACACACATACACACACACGCACACGCACCCTGGAGTGTGCTGTCTCCTTTTAGCCTCATTGTGTTCCCCAAGAGATCTAGTAAAGGGTATTATTGCCAAGTGATAAAGACAAAACCAAAGACCAGAGAAGTTCATTGATCTGCCCAAGTCAGACAGTCAATCACCAAATAGTCATGGAATATCTGTAGGATGCCAGGCATTGTTGTAGCTCCGGGGCCACAACAGTGAGCAAGACAGAGCCTGCCTCAGCAAGGACGCTGGTATTGTAGCTGGTGGTGTGGGGATAGTGGGAGTGGGGAGACGATCAAAGCACACTGGAAGACAGGTAGGCACACCAACAATCTTAGGCACCGAAAACAAATGCTGAGCACAGTGTGAACACGTCAGGTGCTATGGGGGGGCAGGGGTTAGGAGAGGTCGACGCCCCAGGGGATAGAAATAGCAGCTGAATACCAAGAACCCAAGTGCGTGGCCAGTGGCCATTCCAAGTCACCCTCACCTCTGCAAACTGGGAGCTGTGCCCCTCCCCCACCCTGCTCCCAGTGGGAAAGTTCTTCGTGCAGAGCAGCGAGTCTGCGGGCACCTCTGAGTGGCTGCTGTGGCGAGACCAGGTAAGGGGAGCACAGGGTTTGAGCCGTCGGAGGCAGGGCCGGGGCCTCAGCTCAGGAACCAGTGGTTGGCCTCTCCCAGGGGCAGAGTGGTAGTGGCCCAGCCCGTGCCCCAGTCCATGGCTGAGGAAGGGGGCAGTGGCAGCCAGTCCAGCCTCAGCTTGGTAGGGATTGTGAGAATATGATAGAGGCACACGGGGTCTAAACCACCTCATGGACTCATAGGAGAGGAAAGGCAATGGACTGTCACTTCCCAAGGGGAAGGCTCTTTTGTTTTCTTTACATGTGGACCAACCACCTCATGCGTATTATCTGTCTGCCCGTATTCAGTAGACACTGCATAAAGACTTTGTGAATGGCTGATCAGAGCTGTCTCCTCATGGAATGAGGTTTTGTAGAGAGTGTCCTCTCTCCTTATGACAGAGCATGAGGCTTAGGGCCATAGCGAGGAATTCAGGTTAGGTATCACGAAGGAAGTCCTGAGCGTGGGGAAGCTCGGCTTGCTCTCCTGACAGGCAGGGGCACTGCCCAACTCCAGGGTTGATTCACGTGGTTTGTCTGGTGTCAGAGAACTGGGCCCCTTTCCAGCTCTGGGATCTGGGGCCTACAGCTGCAAACCCATAGCTGAGTTTCTTCCTAACAGGAGGAGGGGACCTGGCATGGCTGTGCTCCCCACCAGTGTTCCTCCTGCAGGCAGAGGGCTCAGGCAGCACAGACATAAATACCAGAGGGCCAGGAAGAGCTATTTTTGTCTTCAGATCCAGTGCCTCAAGGCCTCTGCCCAGGATGGGACTCCGGACTGGGGAGGGGGACTGTGATGCCTGGTGCCCAGGAGGGAAACACAGAGCAAAAGAGAGTGGGTGTGGCTGGTGAGGGGCTCTGTGTGTACGCATAGAGCTGGGGCCAGCTCTCCAGACGAGCCCACATGCTTCGTTCAGGGTGCTGTGCTGGCAGCTCCTGAGGGGGCACAGGTATCTGGGGGCTCATCAGACAGAACTGGCCCTCACTCTGACATTGTCCCAGACCGTGTCCTGCCTCTGCCCACCCTGGTGTGAGACACTTCACTGTGCAGACAATTCTGATGATACGTCTGTAGTTTAGATGTGACTGAGACGCTGTGGACACCTCACGGAGGGCAGAACTGACAAGCCTCCTTGACGGTAGAACAGCTGCACCCAGTGAGCAGTGGGGCCCCCCTGGACTCCTGGACTCGATGGTGTTGAGATTCAGCATCCTAAAATGGGGGTGTTAACCACACAGTAGAAAATTGTTTATTGAGATGGTCAAACCCTAGAATAATCTAAATAGTGAAATTCTTACAACCATTATTTTACACAACTAGATGATTGCATGAATCTAAGAGCTGTTTGCTCTAGAGCCTAGTGCATGGGACAGTGCAGCTTGCCGGCTGAAGCGGTGAGTGTCCCAGCAACCCAGTCACATGCCACAGACAGTGTGCCACGGATCACGAAAGATGACAGTGATGTCAGAGGCAGCTTTCTAGGAATGTGCAAGTTGTCAGGATTCACAGTTGTTTGTCCATTTTGGTAGAAAACACCTCTTTCTAAGAGTAGGATAACAATTATGCAAATATATGCTTTGTCCCAGAGTCTTTAATCCAGAAAAAATGAAGAGAATGCAGCCAACCAGAAGACACTGGGGATGGATGAATCTCTCTTTCATTATTGTCCCCTCCGGGTGGTGGGAAGTACACAGTGGAGAGACATGAATCCAGAGGACATCGGGTGTAGATTTACCTGGGTGAATGACTTCTGTGTCCACCTTGGGAGGCTGTGAGGAGTCACTGATGTGGTCAAAGCAATTAGCCCCAAATCTGGTGCTTTGTTGAATGGCTGGTTGGCATTAGCCACTGTTGGGCTTGAGGGCTCAGATGAGGAAGTGAGGAGAAGCACTGGAAAGAGACTCAGATGCAAGATGGTGGTAGTAAAATGTTGACCCTTCAGTGCCTACCCTGAGTTGTCCCTTCTCTCATGGGCTCCCCTTGCTGCGGTCTCAGGGCAGACCCTTTCTCCTATTTCCCATTGCCCTTTGCCTCGGGTCAGAAAGCAAAGAGAGTATTCACTCTGTGTCCAGGATGGAAAGAAACAAGGAGACAGTGTGAGCAGGATTGTGTGGGATAATATGGCTGAAGGGGCATGGGGAGTGGGCATCTGCTCAGAGAAGTATTTGGTGGGTTTGATGTCTGCAGATTCCAGGTCACCTTCTACTTTTTTAAGTTGTCATGTGGAAGAATGAGACCACATTATGTTAACACAATTTCACAAATCACGATTAGAGTGTCCCAGACAGGAGGGAGGCATTATTGAGGGTGTATTGGAGGCTGAACCCTGGTTCACCGGTCTTAACCCCTTGGTATCTCTGATGCGAGAGGAAGGAGGTCCATTTGGTCGGGCTTTGAGTCTTACCTCCACCATTTGTATGCCCTTAGGTAGTCATTGACCTTTCAAGGCTCAGTTTCTAATTTGGAAAGTGGGGATAATGACTGTGCCCAGCCGCCAGGGTCGCCGTAAGAATGGCACGAGATACCACACGTCTGGCATGCCAGACATTCTCCATCGGCGTCCACGCTTCCACCGGCACTGCGGCCACAAACACGTCTTTCTCCATTGGTGGCGTTTCTCCCTTTTGCCATTGCATGTGCTGTCCCCTGTCTGAAACCTTCACTCAAATTCTTTACCCTTTTTTTTTTTAAATTTATTTTTGAGGGAGGGGGGCAGGAGGGGCAGACAGGGAGGAAAAGAGAGAATCCCAGGCAGGCTGTGCGCCTGCACAGACATGATCATGACCTGAGCCGAAACCAAGAGTCGGACGCTTAACCGACTGAGCCACCCAGGCGTCCCCCTGAATTCTTCACCTTTGACACCTGACTACTTCCAGCTCATCCTTCCAGAATCCTCTCAAGGGTCGCCCCCACCAAGAATGATAATACACTTAACTCAGCAACCATTAAATGTCAAACGCTCTTTTTAAGGGTTTTGCTGCTACTGTCCAACTTCCCCCTCACGAGAGCCCTGCGAAGCCAGTCATGTCATCTGCTTGCACAGGTGAGGAAGCCAAGGCACAGGGAACACGACCCCAAGTCTGTCTGATTTCTGGAGCTGGTGCTCAGCCCATCACTCCGCCCTGACTGCCCCGCCAGTGCCCACCCTCCCCACCACCCTGGCCTCCGCGCCTTCTGTTGAAGCTGTGTTTGCCAGTCTGTCTCCCAACAAGCCGGCACCCCTGGGAGGGCAGAGCCAGGCTTCATTCTCTCTAGCCACAGGTGCTGGCAGCACATGGGCTTAGCTCAGTGAGGGATGACTGGCTCTCGTCCTTCTGGAAGCCTCGACCCCTCCCTGAAGCTCAGGGCCTCCCTGTTCTGGGCAGTCCACATGTTCATGCTGCTGTGGAGAGAAAATGCAGCACTTGATTCCATAATGAGCCATTCTGAGGGGGTTAAGAACTGGCCTTTTCAAAAAGTGAAACCCAACCCACCGCCTTATCAAATCAGTCCATCTCCACTTTGTTTTTCCATGTTTTCAGTTTGTAAATGGCCCGATTTGTTAACCTTCATGTTTCATGCTCTGCCGTAAAACCAGGCAGGGCTACTGATGGAGGGGGCTGGTGGGAGAGGAAATGATGAGGAAGGTCATGTCACCAGGGCCTGGAGGGACCTCAGGGTGGGATCAAAGTGGCTTGGGTCCATGCCAGCATGGGCCCCTGCTCTGGGAGAAGAGGCCTGCCTCCCCTTGTCATGGAGCAGCAATGTGTGTATACCTTGCTGCGTGCCCTGCTTGCAGTCGCCCGGCTCTGTGCCCTCCATTCCAGACAGCAAACCACTTTTTGTCAGATCAAAGGAAGGAGGAGCCAAAAGTGATAGCAGGGCCTATCAGACCCCTTTCAGTCACCCTTCGGGGACCAGGGGCTCCTCGGGTCTCCCTAGGGTCACCCCTCTGCCCCTCCTCAATCCCAGGCAGCACACAGGAGGGCCGAGCCTGGCTGGAAGTGTGGGCTCTGGCAGAGAAGTGCAGGGCGGGGACTGGGGGTGCTGTGTGGCCGCACTCCCGTGTGAGCACGCGTGCACAGACGGAGGATGGCAGCGTGCCTGTGACCTCACTAGTCATCAGCCCAAGGGTTCTGAGACCCCAGTCAACAGATCTGGGTCGGGCGGCCTGCGTCAGAATCACCTGGGTTCTTGTTGCAAATGCTGGTTTCTGGCTGTGCTGCGGGAAATCCTCACTCAGCAGTTACAGCCTCTCCCAGAGGTTTGAAGCACAACCAGATTTGCGATGTTGATCTGGTCCAGGACCAGACTTACCCAAGTAAGTCTGTAAGTAAGGACCTGACTTAGCCAAGGTCCACAGCAGCTGGTCAGTGGCCGGGTTGGGACCCCTCCGGTTTATACATGTTTGGGATTGGGGGCTGTGTCTGAATCTAATAGAAACCAAACTAAATTCCTTTTGGTTTATCTGTAGTTTTCTATGATTCATGCTTAGTCTTTGTTCATTTATGTAAACCACTGAGAATTGACATTATGTGTATATTCTTACTTCCAATCTGAGCTCTTTCAAGTAACTGGGCTTCCACTCAGGTGTCCTCCCCTCATCCTCTGTGCCATCAGGGCTCCACGTGGTCCATTCCCCTCCCCATTCTGTCTTTCCCCTACTTGTGCGGCTAGGACCCTCTCGCTCTTGCTCAGTGGCCCTGAGGGGACTACTGCTCCCCTGGGCCTGGTCTGGGGCTTGGAAAAGGCTTGGGCTTGAAAGGGGCTGGACCCTCCTTGAATGAAGCCCAGAAGAAGGTCGGTGGCCCTGACTCACCTCCGATTCCAGGGGGATTGCTTTTTCAGGCACATCTGAGATAGCGGCTCAGAAAGCCCTACAGCTTGATGACCGGATGTCAATTCAGTTCAGCTCAACAACTGCTTATGAAAGGCCTCCCAGGCCCAAGGCTGTTGCTTGGTGAGCCCCCAGCAGGATGCAGAGATGGATGTGTGAGGCACAGTGGCCATCCTGCCCCGGGGCAACCTTTGTCTCCCCTACAGCAGTAAGTCAGGAGCCGCTCAGCATTCTGGGGGGCCACCCTTGCCCAACACGTCAGGCAAAGGAAAATATATGCCCCTGTGAGCCAACAGGACTCTGGCTGGCCAGGAAGGATCCAGACTTATCCTGTCATTGGTGACTGGACCCATGCCAGCCTGTCCCCAGGGTCCTGGCATTTCTGGTGGGCGAGTAGAGTCCCAGTAACCATGTCTCCAGACTGGCCCCTGTTGCCTGGCCCCGTCTACCAGTCACCATGTGAAGAAAGGTGACAGCAAGGCACGAGCACCAGCTCGCCCCTGAAGTTGTTTTTACCTAGCTGTGTGACCTCCATCTAGCACAAAACCTGTTTCATAACGAAGTGTTGAACATCTCATGTAATTTATGGAATACTGTACCAAGAGGGAAAAATAGCCTGGTTGTGTGGGTACAGAATGGTCATAGTGTGTCAGTTATCTGCTCCTGTGATCACGTAGCTGATAGGGAGCCACAGCTCACTGCCACTGCCTGGCATCAGGAGAGAGCATTGTACTGAATAGTGCTAGCCCCAGAAAAGATCCAGATGCAGAATTCCAAGTACCGTTTTTTTTTTAATTTTTTTTAAATTTACATCCAAATTAGCATATAGTACAACAATGATTTGAGGAGTAGATTCCTTACTGCCTCTTACCCATTTAGCCCATCCCCCCTCCCAAAACCCCTCCAGTAACCCTCAGTTTGTTCTCCATATTTAAGAGTCTCTTCTGTTTTGTCCCCCTCCCTGTTTTTATATTATTTTTGTTTCCCTTCCCTTATATTCATCTGTTTTGTTTCTTAAAGGCCTCATATGAGTGAAGTCATATGATTTTTGTCTTTCTCTGACTAATTTCACTTAGCATAATACCCTCCAGTCCCATCCACGTAGCTGCAAATGGCCAGATTTCATTTTTTTTGATTGCTGAGTGATACTCCATTATATATATATATATATATATATATATATATATATATATATATATACACACACACACACACACACACACACACACACACACACTCACACACACCACATCTTCTTTATCCATCCATTCATTAATGGACATTTGGGCTCTTTCCATACTTGGGCTATTGTTGATAATACTGCTATAAACATGGGGGTGCATGTGTCCCTTCGAAACAGCACACCTGTACCCTTGGATAAATGCCTAGTAGTGCAATTGCTGGGTCATAGCGTAGTTCTATTTTTAGTTTTTTGAGGAACCTCCATACTGTTTTCCAGAGTAGCTGCACCAGCTTGCATTGCCACCAACAGTGTAAAAGAGATCTTCTTTCTCCGCATCCTCGCCAACATCTGTTGTTGCCTGAGTTAATGTTGGCCATTCTGACAGATGTAAGGTGATATCTGAGTGTGGTTTTGATTTGTATTTCCCTGATGATGAGTGAAGTTGAGCATTTTTTCATGTGTCGGTTGGCCATCTGGATGTCTTCTTTGGAGAAGTGTCTATTCATGTCTTTTGCCCATGTCTTCACTGGATTATTTGTTTTTTGGGTGTTGAGTTTGATAAGTTCTTTATAGATTTTGGATACCAACCCTTTATCTGATATGTCATTTGCAAATATCTTCTCCCATTCTGTCAGTTGCCCTTTAGTTTTGTTGATTGTTTCCTTTGCTGTGCAGAAGCTTTTTATTTTGATGAGGTGCCAGTAGTTCATTTTTGCATTTGTTTCCCTTGCCTTTAGAGATGTGTTAAGAAGTTGCTGCGGCCAAGATCAAGGAGGTTTTTGCCTGCTTTCTCCTCTAGGATTTTGATGGCTTCCTGTCTTACATTGAGGTCTTCATTCCATTTTGAGTTTCTTTTTGTGTATGGTGTAAGAAAGTGGTCCAGGTTCATTCTTCTGCATGTCGCTGTCCAGTTTTCCCAGCACCACTTGCTAAAGAGACCGTCTTTATTCCATTGGATATCCTTTCCTGCTTTGTCAAAGATTAGTTGGCCATACGTTTGTGGGTCCATTTCTGGGTTCTCTATTCTGTTCCATTGATCTGAGTGTCTGTTCTTGGGCCAGTACCATACTGTCTTGATGATTACAGCTTTGGAGTACAGCTTGAAGTCTGGGATTGTGATGCCTCCTGCCTTGGTTTTCTTTTTCAAGATTGCTTTGGCTATTCGGGGTCTTTTCTGGTTCCATACACATTTCAGGATTATTTGTTCTAGCTCTGTGAAGAATGCTGGTGTTATTTTGATAGGGATAGCATTGAATATGTAGATTGCTTTGGGTAGTATCGACATTTTAACAGTATTTGTTCTACCTATACAGGAGCATGGGACCTTTCTCCATTTTTTTGTGTCTTCTTCAATTTCTTTCATAAGCTTTCTATAGTTTTCAGTGTATAGATATTTCACCTTATGGTTAGATTTATTCCTAGGTATTTTATGTTTTTTTGTGTGTGTGCAACTGTAAATGGGATCGATTCCTTGATTTCTCTTTCTGTCACTTCATTGTTGGTGTATAAGAATGCAACCGATTTCTGTGTGTTGATTTTATATACTGCAACTTTGCTAAATTCATGAATCAATTCTAGCAGTTTTTTGGTAGAATCTTTTGGGTTTTCCTTGTAGAGTTCTATGTCATCTGCGAAGAGTGAAAGTTTGACCTCCTCCTGGCCAATTTGGATGCCTTTTATTTCTTTGTGTTGTCTGATTGCAGAGGCTAAGACTTCCAATACTATGTTGAATAACAGTGGTGAGAGTGGACATCCCTGTCTTGCCCCTGACCTTAGGGGGAAAGCTGTCAGTTTTTCCCCATTGAGGATGATATTAGCATTGGGTTGTTCATATGTGGCTTTTATGATCTCGAGGTATGCTCCTGCTATCCCTATTTTCTTGAGGGTTTTTATCAAGAAAGGATGCTATATTTTGTCAAATGCTTTCTCTGCATCTATTGAGAGGATCATATGGTTCTTGTCCTTTCTTTTATTGATGTGATGAATCACGTTAGTTGTTTTGCGTTTATTGAACCAGCCCTGCATCCCAGGTATAAATCCCACTTGGTCGTGGTGAATAATTGTTTTAATGTATTGTTGGATCCAGTGGCTAATATCTTGTTGAGGATTTTTGCATCCATGTTCATCAGGGAAATTGGTCTATAGTTCTCCTTTTTAGTGGGGTCTTTTTTTAGTAGTGGTCTGGTTTTGGAATCAAGGTAATGCTGGCTTCATAGAAAGACTTTGGAAGTTTTCCTTCCATTTCTATTTTTTTGGAACAGTTTCAAGAGAATAGGTGTTAACTCTTCCTTAAATGTTTGGTAGAATTCCCCTAGAAAGCCATTGTTTTTTGGGAGATTTTTGATTACTAGTTTGTGTTCCTTACTGGTTATGGGTCTGTTCAAATTTTCTATTTCTTCCTGTTTCAGTTTTTGTAGTGTATGTGTTTCTAGGAATTTGTCCATTTCTTCCAGATTGCCCATTTTATTGGCATATAATTGCTCATAATATTCTCTTATTATTGTTTTTATTTCTGCTGTGTTGATTGTGATCTCTCCTGTTTCATTCTTGATTTTATATATTTGGGTACTTTCCTTTTTATTTTTGATTAAACTGGCTAGTGGTTTATCAATTTTGTTAATTCTTTCAAAGAACCAGCTTCTGGTTTCATTGATCTGTTCTACTGGTTTTTTTTTTTGGTTTTGATAGCATTAATTTCTGCTCTCTTCTTTATTATTTCCTATCTTCCGCAGGTTTTGGGTTTTATTTGCTGGGTTTTTTTTTTCAGCTTTTTAAGGCATAAGGTTAGGTTGTGTCTGAGATCTTTCTTCCTTCTTTAGGAAGGCCGGATTGCTATATACTTTCCTCTTATGACCGCCTTTGCTGTGTCCCAGAGGTTTTGAGTTGTGGTGTTATCATTTTCATTAGCTTCCATATACTTTTTAATTTCCTCTTTAACTTCTTGGTTAGCCCATTCATTCCTTAGTAGGATGCTCTTCAGTCTCCAAGTATTTGTTACCTTTCCAAATTTTTTCTTGTGGTTGACTTCGAGTTTCATAGCGTTGTGGTCTGAAAATATGCACAGTACAATCTCAATCTTTTTGTACTTGCTGAGAGCCGATTTATGTCCCAGTATATGGGCTATTCTGGAGAACGTTCCATGTGCACTGGAGAAGAATGTATATTGTGCTTTAGGATGAAATGTTCTGAATATATCTGTTAAGTCCATCTGGCCCAGTGTGTCATTCAAAGCCATTGTTACCTTGTTGATTTTTTGATTAGATGATCTGTCCATTGCTGTGAGTGGGGTGTTGAAGTCTCCTTATTATGGTATTACTATCGATAAGTTTCTTTATGTTTGTGATTGATTTGTATATTTGGGTGCTGCCACATTTGGCGCATAAATGCTTACAATTGTTAGGTCTTCTTGGTGGATAGACCCCTTGATTATGATATAATGCCCTTCTGCATCTATTGATACAGTCTTTATTTTAAAGTCTAGATTGTCTGATATAAGTATGGCTACTCCAGCTTTCTTTTGTTGACCATTAGCATGATAGATGGTTCTCCATCCCCTTATTTTCAATCTGAAGGTTTCTTTAAGTCTAAAGTGGGCCTCTTGTAAATAGCATATAGATGGATCTTGTTTTCTTATCCATTCTATTACCCTATGTCTTTTGATTGGAGCATTGAATCCATTGACATTTAGAGCGAGTACTGAAAGATACGAATTTATTGCCATTATGATACTTGTAGAGTTGGGAGTTTTTGGTGGTGTTCTCTCATCCTTTCTAATCTTTGTTGCTTTTGGTATCTATCTATCTATCTATCTATCTATCTATCTCTATATCTATCTATCTATATCTATATCTATATCAAGATATAGATATAGATATAGATATATAGATATTTTTTCGTCTTTTCTTCCCTCAGAGAGTCTCCCTTAACATTTCTTGCACGGTTGGTTTAGTGGTCACAAACTCCTTTAATTTTTGTTTGGGAAATTTTTTATCTCTCCTTCCATTCTGAATGACAGCCTTGCTGGATAAAGAATTCTTGGGTGCATATTTTTCTGATTCAGCACATTGAATATATCCTGCTACTCCTTTCTGGCCTCCCGCGTTTCTGTGGATAGGTTGTGCAAACCTGATCTGTCTTCCCTTGTAGGTTAGGGACTTTTTTCCCTTGCTGCTTTCATGATTCTCTCCTTGCCTGAGTATTTTGTGAACTTGACTATGATATGCCTTCTTGATGGTCAGTTTTTGTTGAATCTAATGGGGGTCCTCTGTGCTTCCTGGATTTTGATGTCTGTGTCTTTCCCCAAGTTAGGAAAGTTTTCTGCTATGGTTTGCTCACATAACCCTTCTACCCCTATTTCTCTCTCTTCCTCTTCTGGGACCCCTATGATTCTGATGTTGTTCCTTTTTAATGAGTCACTGATTTCTCTAATTCTTAAATCATGCTCTTTTTCCTTAATCTCCCTCTTTTTTTCTGCTTCATTTTTCTCTGTAAGTTTGTCCTCTATATCGCTGATTCTCTGTTCTGCCTCATCCATCCTTGCCACTGTGGCATCCATCCATGATTGCAGCTCAGTTATAGCATTTTTTAATTTCATCCTGACTAGTTTTTACTTCTTTTATCTCCACAGAAAGGGATTCTAGTCTGTTTTTGAGTCCAGCTAGTATTCTTATTATTGTGATTCTAAATTCTGGTTCAGACATCTTGCTTGTATCTGTGTTGGCTAAATCCCTGGCTGTTGTTTGTTCATGCTCTTTCTTTTGGGATGAATTCTTTCATTTTGTCATTTTGAAGGGAGAAAAGGAATTGATGAGGCAGAAAAATTAAAATTAATAAAATTAAAACTAAAAATATTAAAACTAAAACACACACACAGACACATAAATCCAATAAATGATGCTAGGTCCTAGGTGTGTTTTGGTCTAGGTATTGAAAGTGGTTTGACAGATTAGAGAAAAAAAGAGGGATGGGGGGGGAAAGGAAATTGTTTGAGAATTTGAAAAAAATGAATACACTGAAGTAGACTAAAAAGAGATGATGGGAGTAAAATAGAATTTGAAAAATTTATACAAGAGTAAACAATTTAATAGAAAAAAAAGAAAAATGTTTTTAATCAAAATTAAAATTAAAAATGAATTTTTTTCTCTTTCTGTATCCAAGAAAAAAGAAATGAAAAAGAAAAAAGAGGGAAAAAAAAAGGAAATAGTTTGAAAATTTGAAAAAGTGAATACACTGTAGTAGACTAAAATAAAATGATGGAAGTAAAATGGAATTTGAAAAAAAAATTACATAAAAACAAAAAATATAGTAAAAGTAAAGAAAAATATTTTAATGGAAATTGAAAATAAAAATGAAGTTTTTCTCTTTCTGCATTCAAGAAAAAGAAATGAGAGAAAAAAGAAAAAGAAAATTGAATAGATTGACCTAACAGATTGAAATAGGACGGAAATTACTTCGTTTTCCCCTAGAAGTCAGACTATGAAGCGCTTTATAGTCCATAAACTAAGCAGGCGGTAAGACTTGTGTTCTTGAAGAGCGAGATTGGCCCAGTTGGGTGAGGCTCAGTGTAATGGCTCCATTCTCCATGGCGCTGCTAGCCTACTGGGGTAGACTGTTGTGCCACTCGTAGGTGCGTATTCACATGCACAAGGGGGGTGAAAATGGCGTCACCCAGCTACCTAGTCTCTAGTATCAGAACTCTGTTCTCCCCAATCTGCAATCGTGCACCCGTCCTCCATCTTCAGCTTTCTTCAACTCCCTGCTTTTTCACTGGCCATGACCAAGCCCCAGGCAGAACCTCTTTCCTCAGTTTTATCTCAGATGCGGCTCTTTGCCCTGGCCCCTTGCGTCTGAAGTACTGTGGCTTTGACCCGTTCCACCCCTCACTGAGCAATGGCCAAATGTCAGCTGCACCCAGGAACCCTTGCTGGACTCTGGGGCTGCCAGACTGTGGCCAGGTGCCAGCCCGCCCCAGAAAAAGTTCGCGAGATAGTGTAGCAGCAGCGTTTCAGGGATTCTCACAACACACATCTGGCACCAGGCTTCACCCTTAACGACCTTGTTCCAGCACCACCAAATGTGGGCATTCTCTGGGGTCTGCTGGGACCAGGGGGCCTCAACAGTTTCTACCAAATGTCCTTCCAGCCATGGAACCGCTTTTCCCCGTGTGGCCCAAAAACCTCCTGGACCCCACTCTACTCCTGGGGATTTGCCCTTTCCACCAGAGCACCGCCCGGTATTGAGCTGCAGAGTTGCAGACTCTGCGCTCCCCTTGTTTACAGTTTTAATGGAATTTAAACCCTCTTCTTTCTCCTTTCTCCCTTTTTAGTTTAGTCCCTGCAGCTGTTTCCAATTTTCCACTTTCTCTCCAGCTGCTTTTGGGGAGGGGTGCTTTTCCTGTATTCGACCCCCCCCCCTGCGGTCTCTGTCCTCTCTCTCCCCGCAAAAGCTGCTCCCTGCCCACTGCAGCTTCTCACTCCCCAAGTTCCCCTCTCCACACCACGTACCTGCTGAGTTCTGTGGTTCAGGTTGTGCAGATTGTTGTGTTAATCCTCCAATCAGATTTTTAGGTGTGCAGGATGGTTTAGTGTTGGTCTGGCTGTATTTCATGGATGTGAGACACACAAAAAACTTCCATGCTGTTCCGCCATCTTGGCTCCTCCCTTCCAAGTACCGTTTCTAATGAATGTATATCCTTTAGCACCATCATAACATCGAAATATAAATCAGGGCCCATCTGTTCACTCTGTGTGAACATATAGTTCAGAAGCATATCAGTTGTGCATAGAGAAGTCCACTTGTAATCTCTCGCTCTCCATGGGACCATGAATATCAGACACAGATGTGTGTGTGTGTGTGTGTGTGTGTGTGTGTGTGTTGAGGGGTGGCATACACATCATTTCTTTCACCCTAGCATGGGCTCACAAACAGGGAAATGGCTGTAATTTATTCACTGACATATTCAGTGAGTCACTGACCACTGATTAAGCACTATATATATTAGGCATGACACCAAAGATGAAAAATAAAAAACTGAATAAAGCATTGTGCCTGCCTTGAGAGAGCTTCCCCCAAAGGAAAAGACAAATAAGCAAAGTGTTTCTTTTCACAAGGGTTGCAGTGATCTTTGATGGAGGTCTGTGTGGCTGCCCCATGTTTGCTACCAGCAGGGTCTTTGATCCGGGGTGGGGAGAGAAGCTCGTTGGGAGTACATGACACCTAAGCTAAATCCTGAAGCTCACATAGGAGTCAGGTTGAATGGATGGGGCAGGAGATGAGATTGAATGGAGCTTCAAGTAGGTGAACAGGGCTTTTTCAGAACCTGAGATTACTCAGTAAGGACGGAGCATATAGAGTAACCGAGGGGTGGGAGGCAGGAGAGTTAATCATGCAGCTTTGTCCGTCCACTAGGGGGCGATGGAAAGCCAGAACCCCACACTCTGGCTCAGCAGCAGGGTTAGAGATAGGAGGCAGCATCTGACTGGAACACAGCATAGGAAATGGCCTTCTCATCCACCAAGGTGATGCACAAATACAAAGGGCACCCCATCCCCCACATGGGGGTGGATTTCAGTGTTTTCCAGAGGGGTTTCTAGGGAACACTACTCTTTCAAAACAGGGAGTCTAGGGGAAAGCGTTCAAGAAATGCCATATGCAGTAGTCTCCTCTTAGACATTCATCAAAGACACATTAACATGGTAAGACTCTGAGAAGTCCTGCAGTAAAGCAGCCAATTTACCATTGTGGTGTGGCTCAAGTTTATTTTATCTTGAGATTTATTCCCCCTCAAGATCCCTGTTAAAACATCATGGAACACTTTAGAAAAGCTGGATAGACTTATCCTCAGGCCTCTGTTCATTGCCTGGTCAGAGCAGACAGCACCCTGGGTTCGGGGTCTTGGGGTCTCGCCTCTCATTCCTAGAGTGCCTGGTGCTGGCAGCACAGACCTCATCATTGTGAGTCACGGGGCCACCCCTGCCCACTCAGATATGAAATACTTGGCCAAATGCATGGACATGGCTGCCTCTGAGGTGAATCTTCCCAGACCAACTTCTCCAAAAACGTGGGTGACATTAGTAAGCGGAACCCCAGACCCCAGGTCAGCACAGCTGTCAGACCACATCACCCCCGTGTCCCCAAGGGGGTTGCTGGTTTTACTCATTGATCCTCAAAGGAGGGTTCGGGCATTTTTGCAGGGCAGGAAGCTCTTTCCTGGTTCATCTGTCCATCGGATGGGCCAGTGCTGTTCAGGTGGGGCTGCCGCCAGTGACAGCAGCACTAGGGTGACCCTTTGGGATAAGCCAAGAGGCTTCAGAAGAGTCAGCACAGAGCCAGAAGTCCCTGTCTCCTTCCACGGAGAGCCCCAGCCCAGGAGGGCTGAGTTGCCCCCACCCATGTGGCTACAACATCTAGAGACGTTGCCTGGGTCAGGCCGGCCCCGAGCCCTTAGTCCAGGGTGCACGGGGCATCTGGTTGAAGAGCAGAGGATACGCTGCCCCTCACAAACGTCCACCACAGGTGCATATTACAGCCTTTGTCAGCCTACTGGTGTACTTCACTGTACAGCCTCTTGGGATCAGCTTTGTGTTGCCCCCTCAATATTTGAAGAAGTGCTTCCTTTTCTTTAGTCTTAGAATATCTCACTTCACGTTCAAGAGCTACCTTAACCTTTGATGTTGAGAGAGTTGCTCAGAGGACCATGTGTGTTCCAAGCCAGCCCCTTCCTTTATACCATTGACTACGACATCTGTCGTTCATCTTTTCCAGGCAGAGGACATTCTCCCATTGATTCATTAGCTCATGTGTGTCTTTTATTCATTTATTTATGCCACAAATTATTTATTGAGGGCCCTCCAGATACCAGGCATTTTCTAAGTGCTGGAAATAATGGACAAAACAGACAATCCCTGTTTTCTTAGGGTAGATAATTTTTTTTTAATAGAAGATACAATGTGACATGCCAAATACTGTTCTAGGACCTCAGGGAGATTTCAGAGTTATAGGCGTCAACAACTGGTATCATGATTGGGAATGGCTGCTTACAAGGAACAGAGCCCTACTCCACCTCAAGTAAAAACAGGATGATACCATTAAAAACCAGGCGTCCTGCAGGACAAAAGGCAGGAAACGAGCAGTCAGCTCAGGCCACCAACTCTTGAGTACATGTGCGTTCTCACTCATCCTTTCTCTCTTCCTCCCTTTTTTCTCACTCCCCCCTCTCTTCCCACCTTCCTTCCTTCTTCCCATCTTCCCTCCTCCCCTCTGTAAGAAGGGATGTGCCTGGGGGAGGAAACGGATGGCAGGGCCACCGCAGGTGGACACAGGCCAGAGAGTAGTTAAGGCAGAAGAGAAGTTGGAGCACAGAAAAGGTGGTTGGTGTTGGGAAGCCAGAGGTAACTTAGACCTCCATGGAATCAGGGAAGCCTTTCTGGAAGAGGTGCTATTTGAGCTGGGTCTTGGTGTTAGGGGGATTTGGATGCCCAGTGGAGAGCAGGGGTCATTCCCAGAACAGAGCACAGGGGGCAGAAGTGGGGAGGGAGGTGGAAGTCTGGTACCTCAGAGCGGGAGGAGCAGGGAAGGTCCTGTTCCTTCTATTTATCATCCCTCCATCCCCGTGATGCCTTTCATTGGCTTTCTCTTCAGGTTGTTTTCCTGAGTCCCACAGCTTGGATCTGCAGGCTAGACTATAGAAGTAGATGGGATATGGCTGAAGGGAACCAGGGGAGGCGGGGTTGTTAAATCACCACTGGGCAGGGCAGGGCTGTGAGAAATACTGTCCAGCACAGGTCAGAAAGTCATGCACTATGACCCAAGGAATGTAAAGACTTAACCAGGTGGCAAGAGGAGCGGCCGCATCCCACCCACCTGTTAGTGACCCAAGTGTAGAGTCATCCAGCATCAGGAGCTTTGATGGAGAAATCAGGTGACAGGTGTGAGCCAACGATTTGTTGATTGCATCTAGCAACTCAGTGTGTTGGACTCCTCTGTATTTATGGGCGCTGTAAAATCAATCTCGTTGGTCAGACCTGAGAACCTAATGAGTGGTCCCATCAGAGAGCTCTGGCCAGGGGGGCTTCCTGGAGGAAAGGGTGAGTTATAAACCATCTGCACCTGGAGGTTAAAAAGGCAGAGGCCTTGAGATAGTGGGGGAAGGAGGGTTCATGTTAAGCATCGACAGTGGGCCTGTGCTTTCACATAAGTAATCTTGTGTTGGCTTTACACCAAGTCACAATAGTGGGGATTTTCCCCACTCTTCAAGGAGGAAATAGACTCTGAAGGTAAGATGCCTGCCTGAGGTCACACAGCTAGGTGGCAGGGCTGAGATTTCTTTCTGACCTCAAAGCCTGTGGTCCTGGCATGCTACCATGTGTGCCTCTCCAAGACCTGCAAGTCCTGTGGCAGGTCCTTGGGGCAGGTTCTGGGTTGGTCCGAGGCTGCCCGCACAGGGCGCAGGGGTTTCCAGGTTGTGGTGATGGAAAAGCTGCTGCTCCCTTACACAGGCCTCTCCTCTGCTTCTCGGTGATCTCAGGACTGGTCCTCGGACCGGTGATTTATATAAAATAGACAACCTATTGCAGGTGGCTTCCCACAAGTTGAGATGTGGGATGGGTCAAACGTGTCCCTGAGCGCATCCGCCACACTCAATGTAAGCCAGAAATTACACAGCTTGCCTATAATCAGAGGTCAGCACCGGGGAAAGCCCTGTAACTTATGGCTCTTGCTCTACTCAGAACCAGATTCATGGACAGTTTGCTGACTGTCCATCCTTTGCATGAAGCACTGTCATCATCAGTAAGTACCTGTTGGACGTTTCATGGGTCTGGGGTTTGATGACTTGGGTACAAGTCCCTTATAGCAAACTTCTATTTTATGTGACATTTAGCTACCCTGAAACCTTGGTTTTCCTCTTCTCTAAAATGGGAATGTGTCCCAGTGACTTTACAGTGCTGCTGTAAGGAATACATGAAGTGACGTTAAAGTGCCTTACGAACCATCCAAATGGCTGTTGGTATTAGGACAAGCTCGTGTGCAAGGCCGTGGGCTCTTCCCCCGTGAGCAGCCTGAGGGTGGGGAGGGCTTCTGTGTGAGACTTGCTTTTGCTTTCACGGCGAGCTGAATTTCATTTCACCAGATCTGCAGGTGGCAATGGCAGTCTTAGCTGTGGCCCTGCCTGGGGATTTGTCTGAACTTTCTTACCCTGCAATGTGGTGTAGACCAGGAGTGCTCAAACTTCCATGCAGAAGAGTCACCTGGAAAGCTTGTTACAGATTCAAGGGCTTCCTGTTGGGAGGTTCTAATACAGCAGGTCTGAGACGAAATGATTTCTGTAAAGCTCACCAGGTGACCCTGGACTGCAGGCAGGGGCCCAACTCAGGCACTGGAACAGTCTCCTGGAAGGAGGCCATCTGGCACCTCCAGCCTCGTGGCGTGTGGGGATGGACTGAGGTTTGTTCCTCTTGAAGAGGATGACAACAGGAGTCCCTTCCTTGCTGTGGGCAAGCTGGGAATGAGTGTCCTGGAAAAGGCAGGTGTGGGAAGTTCCCTGAGCAAAGCCCGGGATGGCGCTGGAGGGATGCGAGCCCTCTGGGAGCCGCAGCCCTTGGCGGGGCGCTGACAGCCTGACGGCCGATGGGCTGAGCTTTGCTGTCCTTCTGTCTCACTCCAGATCGTGTTCCGGAAGATCAGCGACGTGAAGCGGGAGGAGGAAGAGCGCATGAAACGCAAGAATGAGGCCCCCCTGATCTTGCCCCCGGACCACCCTGTCCGGAGACTCTTCCAGAGGTTCCGACAGCAGAAGGAGGCCCGGCTGGCCGCGGAGAGAGGCGGCCGCGACCCGGACGACCAGGATGTGGAGAAGGGCGGTGCCATCCCCGAGCACGCGGCCAACCACAGCCTGGTGAAGGCCAGTGTGGTCACCGTGCGTGAGAGCCCCGCCACGCCCGTGGCCTTCCAGGCGGCCTCCGCAGCGGCGGTGTCGGACCATGGCCGGCTGCACGCGCCCGGCGCTGAGTGCCTGGGCTCCAGGGCAGCCGGCGGCGACTGCGCCAGGCGCAAAGGCTGGGCCCGCTTCAAGGATGCCTGCGGCAAGGGTGAGGACTGGAGCCAGGTGGCCAAGGCCGAGTCCATGGAGACGCTCCCCGACAGGACCAAGGCGTCCGGAGAGGCCACCCTCAAGAAGACAGACTCTTGTGACAGCGGCATCACCAAGAGCGATCTGCGTCTGGACAACGTCGGTGAGGCCAGGAGCCCTCAGGACCGGAGCCCCATCCTGGCGGAGGTCAAGCATTCTTTCTACCCCATCCCCGAGCAGACGCTGCAGGCCACGGTCCTGGAGGTGAAGCACGAGTTGAAGGAGGACATCAAGGCCTTGAACACCAAAATGACAAATCTTGAGAAACAGCTCTCTGAGATACTCAGGATATTAACTTCCAGAAGATCCTCTCAGTCTCCCCAGGAGCTGTTTGAAATATCGAGGCCCCAGTCCCCAGAATCAGAGAGAGACATTTTCGGAGCAAGCTGAGTGGTCTAAAAAAAGAGTCAAAGACCAAAACCCACCGCCCTTCCCTGGACACCATCCCCACCACACACACCTACATGACCAACAACTTCCAAAGTAGGCTTTCCTGACAGAAAATCAAAGTGGGACCAGTCGCTTAGGCAAGCGCGCTCTTTCTCTATCTGGGCACAGATACGGGAAGAGGCTTGTGTTACCACCCTGCTAGATGACAGCTGTTTTCCAGCTGTCTGCACAATTTTGGAAGAGGGGGCATGCTGAGGGTATTTTCCTTCATTTTTAATTTTTTTACTGCCACGATATTTGTAAAAGATGACAACCCACCAGAAAAGAAGAGCAGCTATTTGGGGATTGGTGGGAAAGCACTGGAGAACCCCTCATGTATATACCAGACTGGGCTCCTTCACCAAGACCCCAAAGACTGCGGTGGGCACAGGGATTTCCCAGCATTCCCTGTCCTTGTACAGCCCATGTCTGTTGTCACCTTATATTTTCCCACAGTCATCATTTGTAACAAGCTCGGGACAAGGGGAGTTTGAGGGCCAGAGAGGTTAGGGCCTTGTGACTTTCTGTCTTTAAGGCCGGAAAGCAGGGTGGTGCTCTGGGCGCCTCCTCGGCTCTCCTTTCCCAAGTGTAAGAGCTGCACGGGGCCCTTCAGGAGGCAGAGAATCTCTGGGCTGTGGTCGGCAGCCTGCTGTCACAGGAGAGGCCTCAGATGAACCTCTGGCCCTGCTCCATGCCACTGGCCTCATTGCATGGGCCCCTTTGCTTCTTTTCCTTCTCGGCCTCTTCCCAAGTGTTCCTGTGGCATTTCTCAGGGTGTGGGGCACCGGCAGGAAGGGTGATGAGCCCAGAGTTGCTTTACTAGCAAAGCAGACACACAGACACACACATACAACCTCAGAAAAATGATTGTAGCAAGTCCTCTGTTTATATTATGATTCTCACCGGGATTGATGGCCCTTCAGCAGTTTGCATTATGTCCATTGCATGGGGTCGTTATAGGACACTTGGGAGCCATGCCTGGCCTTATTTTAAGATTAACCTTTCTTTTACTAAAGGTCAGTAGGATTTCAAGAAAAACCATGAAGACGTCAGGGTCACGGTTGTACTTGCTTCAGGAACAGAAGGAGAATGAGGTGGCAGGTTCTCAAGCTGTGTGAGGTGATGGACAGAGACGGCCATGGAGCTGTGGGCCCAGAGAAGGTCTGAGCTCAGAGGGACAGTCACAGAGCCACCTGTGGGTCATCCAGGTCCCTATGCCATGATGCTTGGGGACACCCCATGGCCTCCTAGTCACCTGGGGTCAGATTATTCACGTGCTCCTTTCAATGGCATCGGAGAAAGGAAAGAGGGCCCTCCCAGGCAGAGTGGAGCTAGCTCAGGGGTTATGCCCTGCCCTAACAGTTGACAAGCAGGGTTGGAAGTTCAGCTCTAAGAACTAGCTTGGAGAGAGTAGAATTAGGACCTGGACTATTGGTGACAGCAGGGACCCAGCCAGCATGTGTCACACTGCATGTGTCACACTGCAGCACCCTCACCCTTAGTGCTTGGTGTAGCTTAGCTGTACAAATCCAGAACCGGTGTTAATCCCCTCAGTACCGAAGGGGACCTGCCAGGCTGGCACTTGCCCTACCAAAGATAGAATTTCTGAAGGCCTCCCGTCTGGGCCCATCTCTCCCCTCGGCCCTTTGGTCCTGTTCGGTGGCCATGGCAGATCCCAGGACGTGGCCCTCAGTTGTCTGGGCAAAATGGGGCTGTCCTCTCCCGGCTGCCAGCATTGGTGCAGATGGCCCTGGGGAACAGAGTCCAGGGGGTCAAGGGAAGGGCCCTTCCCCAGGGGTCCCCGTACACTTATGCAGCTTCTCATGGGAGGCTTACCGGGTGGCCGCTGGCTTCCTGAGGCTGCAGCATTATTAGATTTAGCCTCAGACGGCAGCATACAAATAGGAGGAAGTGTAACTTCCCAAGGCCAAGTCTTAACTGTTTGTGACTCTAGATAAAGCACTGAGACTTTCAGTCTCTTTGAGAAGCTGCCAACTAGTCCAGAGACTATAAAATATCTGGAATCCCATCTGCCCCCAGAATGTTCTAGTTTGCTGTTCCTTAAATGTGCTCATTAGCCTGCTTCTAAAGTTTAGTACCCACTACTTTTAAGTCAGGGCAAGGGCCCTGGATGACTCTATCATCCAGCTTCAGAAGCATGTGCCCAGCTCTCTGTGGGCTTGGTGACAGGCTCCTGTCCAGCACCCTGCAGGCCACTGGAGAGGGGCCCTTTCCTTCCCCACTAGCTCTGCCTGAGGGGACAGGTGTTTATTAAGAAATGACTCCCCATCTGGGTCTGAGGGGCAAAGATGCTAATACGCCAGGCTTGGAAGCCAGACCTGTTTTGGGGGGAAAATAAAGCTTCATGAATGTACTCCTGGACTGACTCCTAGGACATGAATCGGGCTAATGACCAGAAAAGCCTGGATCCGCGGTGGGAATGTGCTCATCTCAGGGCCGCAGGGCCCACATGTGTGCCTGTGGTGACAAATCCCCACAGTGTGGCCTGTACACGCTTTTAGTCTTCTCCACTTAAGGACTCCACTTAGGGACTTTTGCTTTGTTTCCTCTGAAAAAATTAATTTCTAAAACGAGCCAAACCTTCTCTCCTTCCACGTTTATGACATGCACTTGGCCATGGACCACTTCGTGCCAACTACCTACTCTTGCCTGGACGCTGCTCTGGCTTCCTGAGCAAGGACCACAAGCTTCAGATACTGACGGAATCTTCCACTGTCTGGTGGCTGAATAGAGGTTAGGGAAACACAGAATTACCAGGTGTTGGACTTAACATTTAGACTTTAGAAGTTATATTGAGATATTTACCTGTTTTTTGTTTTTTCCTTCTTGAGGGAAGGGGACATGATGTATTACACCATTGCCCAGTACTTGCCGGTTACTTGACCTCGTACTTAAACTCCTTACCTCGGATGTTATTCGTAGGGTGGCTCCACTTCCCAGAGAGTGTCCTGATGGGCTGCTTTGGAGCAAGAGGTCTTGCCCCAGCACTTGGCTGCTTGTTGAACTTGCTCTCCCCCACCGATGGGGGAGTGGGAGCGAGGGCTGAGTCTATGAAATATGACGGCCAACGAGACGCAGTGCCTGTTTCTCTGTGGAGGATGGGACCCCGGCACTGAGTGCTGCTGTCCGGTGCACCTGCAAAGGCTCCTCCAGTGACTATGCCGGGAATCCCCTAGAAAGGAGAGGGAGGCAGCCCTCTGGTTGAGAAGGTCTGGTCTAGTGCACAGTTTTGACATCTGCACCTCCATCCATCCCATTCACTCATGCTTAGACCTCCTGGCTTGGTTCTAAGACGATTCCTTATTTTCTCAACCTCAGAGTCCATCTGTGTGCAGAAAGTTTGTAGCCAGTATAATAGGCAACCAGTGGCTTACAAAAACAAAAAACAAAAAAAAAACAGATGCTATGACAGCATGGGCCCAAGGGTTCCAAAGCTGTTTCCATTTCTTGTTATCCAATCCCTGGGCCTGTTTTACCCTCCACCCTCTAGATCCTGTGTGGTGTTGCTGGCCAAACATCAGGCCCTTTTCTGGAATCTTCTTTCAGAAGCAGAGCCAGCATGGCTTAGAGTAAAAATGCACTCCACCACCACACCCCATCCAGCAACTTCCCCTCCAAATCCTTCGGTGGAAGGTGAAATAGGCCAAGTGTCAGAATTTTTGTTGAAGCCTCTGTAGGGACTAAAAGAATGCCTTAGGAGCACCCGGTGTAGGGACAGCCTCATCTCCCCTTGTTGCATTGACCACCAAATGGCACATGCACTCTCTGGAAAACTGTAGGAGTCCTGGTGGAGATTCAAATTGCTGTGCGTTTGATGAGTAGATTGTACAATGTTTTGCAATAAAGATGTTTAGCCTTAAGACCCTTGAATGGAACTCCAGCTGTGATGGAGCTGCCGACACCCTCCTCCTCCTCCTCCCTCCTCACGTCGTGTTGCTTTAAGAGGAACCCACTGAGGGCACACTCAGACCCCGGGGTAGCCTCTCTTCTGTCACTAAATCGTTGTACTGCCTTCTTGCTCGCTTCGATACAAATACCTTCACCAGCTCTTGTGCCCTCCAGCTGGGGGATTTCTCCGTCCCCTTAGCACCAACCGCAGCCATCAAAGAAAGCACCATTTTCTCACCCAAGGTATTCATGTTGAGAAGTGTTGACTTCCACTCCCTCTGATCCACAGTTCAAAAGAATCAATGTGAATGTGCAGCTTAAATTAGTTTCAAGTGAAACTTCATTCTCATGTGAGCAAGTCAGACTTACTCTGGAACCTCTAGAACTGGACTTGAACGCCCTGCAGGTGCCAGGCCCCATGGGTGCCCTCTCAGCCCCACCATTAAACTTTTCTTAGAGCCATTGTCTCTTTATCTGGGACTTCAGAGCCGGTCAACGGATCGAGGAGCTATTTAATGAGAAGTTCACAGATCTTGTATCAGGATATGAACAATGAGAAAGATCTTAAGATGCACCCTGCCCCAATGAATGTATTCTCTTAAAATTCAGACATTGTACTTGTGCATCGGTTGGAGACTGCCCACATCTGACATTTCACCAATGCTGTAAGGACACTTCTACTCCTGAGCAGTTTGTCAGCCTGGGGCTTCTCCTTATATTGACACTCTTTTCATTGAGTTCCGCCAAATCCTTCACTGGGTTTTTCTTTTTCCTTTGCATCTGCCACTTTGTCCGAATGAGCATGAACAGACAGAAGTACAAATGAGCTGATACTATTTTTATGGTCAGTTGAGGATGCTGCCAGAAACTCCACTGTATGTGTGCCGCTTGGGAATGTTAAAAGGAACATGTGGGCCCCCCCATTGACAATATTCCCTTCTCAACATTTTTAAACAAGCACAAATGATATTTGTAAAAAAAAAAGTTTAATTTTATTTATTATGGTAATAAACTATTTTATACATGATACTTGCCTTTGCCTTTTCTTCTATAATTTTAAGGCACTGAATTGGGTGTTCTGATCTAAGGTGCCAGAACAAGGATGGTACTTTCTATTCAAGAGTCTGAGAGCCTCCAATCTGGATAGCACCTGTCAGTGTGGTTTTGGAGAACTCAGAATTCTAGAGACACCAAGACTGTATGTCTGAGTACAGCACAGCGAGAGAATGGTCGTGAAGGTGCTTTGCCGTATGATCTAGAAATAGAGCTGTGTCTGCCATACAGATGTACAGAGATGCCTTCAAAACCTGGCGTCCTGGAAAGCTGTGGTACAACACATTGATTTAACACTTATCTGAAGGTGGCCTCCCAAGGAGAGGTGAACTTTTAAACAATTTGGATTGAAATTTAAGATTTATGAAGGCTTCCCTGCCTTTTCAAATACAGTGTAAAAAACATAACCGAATCTTTTTGGAATGATTCCGTAGCAACAGTGGGAGTTAGGGGCTGTGCTTTAATTCATTGATGGTCTCAGAAGCTAGTAAGGTCGAGGGCTGCTTGCCCCTAAACCAACGAGTCTTCTCTAGCAGCCCTCACTTCTGCTCTGATTTTAATAGGTATGACTTCCTGCTCATGGCAAGATTCTCCATAATACTGTCAACCTGAGTTCTTATTTAATACTACTGGACCACATTTCAAAAAGGGCACTTTTCTTTTTGTAGACAGAATTTAACTCAGGATGAGGAATCTGTGGTCTGCAAGCCATATTCGGGCCTCTGCTTGCTCTCATAAGGCCACAGGATGAATACGGCATTCTTAATGACATCCTCCCTACAACCTATTATTTCATTATGTTGCAGAAAAGCATAATAAACATTAAAGGTGATAGTATTTAAAATTCCAAGTGATTTGATATTCATTCGAAAATCTCACCTAAAAAAAGGAATCTCACGTAATAAAGCACTGAACAGTATGTTCTTGATATATCTTCAATTGTGAAAAATATCTCTTTGTGAATATGATTTTTATAATTAGTCAAAAGGACTAGTAATACAGAGCTAAGTAATAGATACTACATTCTGGGTGCCAAAGGGGTTTCAACTATTAAAAAGGGGGGATTTTGTTGGTTTTAAGTTTATTCACTTATTTTTTAGAGAGCACAAGCAGGGGAGGGGCAGAGAGACAAGGAGAGAGAGAATCCCAAGCAGGCTCTACACTGTCAGCCCAGAGCCCAATGCAACGCTCTCTCTCTCACTGTGAGATCATGACCTGAGCCGAAGTCAGATGCTTAAACGACTGAGCCACCCAGGCGCCCCTGTCGATTTGTTTTAAAATAAAACGGCTCAGGTCATGATCTCACGTTTGTGAGTTCGAGCCCTGCATCAGGCTCCACACTGGCAGTGCGGAGCCTGCTTGGGATTCTCTCTCTCTCTCTCTCTCTCTCTCTCTCCCTCAAAATAATAAACATAAAATAAAACAAGACAAAAAACAAAATAACTTCCCTGAAAAAGGGCCTCGGATTTCTCAATGCCCACTGAGAAAGGCCAGCACCATCAAGGTGATCTGGTTTCTCAACAGTTGGTCCTACTGGATGTATATGTTCTGGTACATTTGTTAGAAAGCAAACTCATTACGATTAATTTCTTATACTGGTCTACAATTATGTTATTATTTTAAATAAGCAAGTGAGCAGTCTCAGTTTTTTTAAGGGGAACACCGGTCCCGCTAAATTACTATCCTCCCAATACAGACAACATTGTATAATTGTATAGATGATATATTTTCTTTCTATGCCTGCAGTCTTCAATAGAACAAAAGGTTTTCTCCTGTCACTTCAAACAAATTAATCTGAAGGAATAATAAAATACCTTTAAGTCTTCCTGTACAGTCCCGAATTAGTCAAGATGGCCACGAGTTGGCTGCCCTTCAGATGTCTTGCTTGCCTCCTTGGGGATCATCTTGGCAATCCTGCTTGGAGCGCTCTGGCTTGCCCAGGGCTAGGTTGAGGTCAGAGGATCCTGGGGCTAGAAGTTACCTTGGGACATCGTCTAGTTGCTTTCCAGCCCCATGCCTGAAGTTGCCCAGGGCTGATGACTGTGGAAAGTGACATGTCACACGCTCCTCAGCTGGAACTGCTCTGTCTTCTCAGAGATACTTCAAGAGTCTCATTTAAAGTAACTCCAAGATTTTACTTCACATGCATGAAGAGAGACTTATTATTGTTTTCATATTATAGTTGGAGAACAGCAAGAGGCTAAAATAAGAAAACAATGGTCCTAGAAAATCCACATGTTGGTTAACTGGGCCTCAAATAATTTACTAATTCTTGAGAACCACTCTAAATCATGTGATAGTTTAAAAGAAATTCAGGCTTATTACTTTCAAATATATTCACCGATTCTTCTAATACAGTTGAGTGAATGAATAAGCCTGTTTGTTTTTACATCAATGGTGTCTCTGAAGCGTTCAAAATTCTTTGTATTGTTTATACACGTACGTACATTAAGACACTTGCCTACAATCATCTTCACATTCCTGTGTTTCCTTAGCCAGCCCTTTCCTTCCATGTGAACTTCAGCCAAACTCCCTGCAGCTGACCACAGTTCCTGAACTAGTATCGGTCCCTGATGTACTGTAATCATTTGAGTGCTCACTCTTCCCAGCACCTTGGAACCACCTGCCTGGGCCTCCTTCTCACTTACCAAGTCGGTTGCTGAGGCCACTGCTACCGGCCCGCCTGCCCCTCTGGGTCTGTTCCTTGAAGGAGCCAACACCGGGTGTGCCCACTCCACACCATCCACCCTACAACTGCTCTTCCAGGCAGAAGGGCTAGGAAGAACGGATGTCAGCAAGATGGCCGGTCCTGCAGTCTAGGAGTATCTCGTGGAGTTCAAACCATGGCCAGGACACAAGGACCACAGTAGACAACAAATACGAGATATGTGGCCAGACCAGGTCCAAGGGAACCTTTCATTCAATGACAATTTAATTCAGGTGTTTGAGATATATACTAAGTTTGCCCATGACGAGGTACACTATGTCTTGAAACCTCAAAGCTTCTTTACCACTTAGCACCTGCCGTCTCAAAAGAAAACAAAGAACCAAAACCTCCAAAGGCAAACAGACATATTCAGAATTATCTACCACTTGGGTCAGTGGCCTGTCATCACTTTCCAAAAGAATGAATAATTGAGACTTATGTGTTTCGGTTTTAAGCATTTTCCTCAAAAACTAATTCAAAATGATTCTACAACTATGTAAATTATCAATGTGATAGGAAAGGCTCCATTTTATTTGAAACAAAACAAAACAATGTGAACTACTGAGTGTAAACCACTGAGTAGGAAGATGACTGCTGGAGCTTACTTGCATGGAGAGGAGAAAAGACCATCCTTTACCCTTTGTCACTTACCAGATAGCACCTGTCTGTGGACACACTTATCTCCTGGTTTCTTAATTCTGCTTCTATATTGGGAAATGAAGATTAACTGTCTGCTAGAGGAACTGCCATATTTATACTTCTCTGTAAATCTAGGGCACAAAGCATCCAAATGTCAGTCACCTGGGTAGTGTTTAAATAACTGGTCTTCTGTACTGACCCCTGGGAAACCACAGGACATGCTGTATGTTCTTTGACTGGGTAACTAGAAACATGACATTGTCCCCGCCATGCTGGGGAGCTGAAGTGTGAAACTCAGACCCCAGTGCTGGTTCTAGCGACCATACTGCAGGACATGGGGAAGAGGTCATTTACATGTTACCAAAATGTTTCAGAAGGATGCTCAGTGGATAACAGGCCTTATCACTATCAAGATTTCTGTGCTCTAATCGAGAAACGTCTATTGCATGTAATTCTTGGTAAAGTAGAAAGAACCCAAAGGGCCACTGGGCCTGGGTTCTAGACCACAACGTCACCATGTGCAGCTGAGCAAGATTCTCCTGCTCTGGACCCCTGCTTACTCAGCAGGAAAATGATGGGGGAGATGAGCTCCCCAAAGTTAGAAGCCTCTCTGGTTGTCAATTTTCTATGAGAGCTCCAGCTTCCAGTCTTGGAGTGAGGTAACTTCAACAAAAGATGAACAGATCAAGCACTGGTCCCTCGGAGGTTATCTGGTGTGCGAGGTCAGGGTGAAGCACCATTTGCTCGGAGGCCAGCGGTAAGGGCTGGCATGGGCCAGGGCAGCTTTAGTCCACCAAGTATGTCTGGGACCAGGCAATGCCCACATGGGAGTAGCAGTACAGGAATCCCAGGACAGAGAGTGTCACGTACGGCCAGCCTGCAGGGGGAGGGCAGAGATGGAAGAGCAGTTAGAAACGCCTGGGGTGGGACCTCCCACGGGTGCAAACTCTCCCCCTTTGGGGAAGGCAACTCAAGAAACATGGGCCTCGGTTGACACATTTAGACACACACCTCCCAGCAAGTGTGCTCTAACTGGAACGCCAACAACCCGAACCCTACATTCCCACTGGGGTCAGCATAAAATGAAGAGTGCACTATCTCAAATGGGAATTATATTTAGAAATAGGACAAGCTTTTAAAGAATACCTATTTAGAAAACTAAAGTATTTAATAATCAAAAAAGGAGAAAAGTCCACAAGACCCACAGTAAATCTCAAAATATAGATTGGCCGTCATATTGAATTGAGTGCCATCTGTAAGCACACAGAAGGGAGAGCCTAAATTAAACATTTGCTTTCAAAACTCAAAGCTTTTAGTGGTTCCTTCTATAAGTACTTGTCTTAGAATATCTGATGTTCTTTTCTTTCCTCTTCTTCTCCTCCTTTCCCTCCTCCTCCTCAATTAACAGCCCTTTCTGCTGAGTACTTGTCACTTAATTATCTCCATGCCTTCTACATGTTTCACTTGCTCAAACATTTCTTGGGTGCTCTGGAGATCCAGAGGTGCTATGGAAGGTACCAGATGCCAAAACAGGTGATCCCACTCCAGCTCAGGAAAGAGACACACACACTACTGGGATTTATGAGCCATGTACTGTGTGCTAGATAATGATGTATACAGAGCACATTTCAACTGGGCCGTGTGGGGTGAGCAAGAGTTTGTTAGATGGAAAGGGACAGAGATAAGCTGCCGGAGAGACCGCCAGAAGTGTATCACAGGCCACCCCAGGAACATGGATCATGGGTTTGTGGCTCCTGCCTGGGGAGGGGCAGGCAGGGTAAGGACAGAAGTAGGGAGGCTGCAGGGGGGAGCCCCAGATGGTCTTGCTACTCTACAGGCTCTCTTCCTACCATGTCAACAGTCAGCTGCTTATTAGTATTAATAAAAGTTCAATTAATATAGCATAGTGGTTAAATGTGCAAACTCTGAAGTAAAATTAAACATCAGTTCAAATCTTGGCTCTGTTACTTGCCATCTGTGTGACCTTGAGCCACTTAATGAGTCTCAAATGTAAAACTAAAAGGATAGAGCAACTTTATTAAGAGTCTTTATAAGATGCCATGGACTTGACTGCATCCCCCTGCCAATTCATATGTTGAAGCCCTAACTCCCAGCGTGTATTTGGAGGTGGGGCTTTTGGGAGGTAAATGGGTTGAGGTCAGATCATGAGGGTGGGGCCATGATGGGATTAGTGCCCTTATAAGAAGAGACACCAAGTCTGGGCGCCTGGGTGGCTCAGTCCGACTTCAGCTCGGGTCATGATCTCACAGTCTGAGTTCGAGCCCCGTGTCAGGCTCTGTGCTGACAGCTCAGAGCCCGGGGCCTGTTTCAGATTCTGTGTCTCTCTCCCTCTCTGACCCTCCCCCATTCATGCTCTGTCTCTGTCTCAAAAATAAATAAACGTTTTAAAAAAATTAAAAAAAAAAAAAGAGACACCAAGAGCTTGGCTTCTCTCTCTCTCTCTGCCATATAATGGCACAGTTAGAAGGTGACTATATAGAAGTCAAGAAGATGGTCTTCTCCAGGAACCAAATCAGCTGGCACCTTGATCTTGGACTTCTCCAGTCTCTAGAACTATGAGAAATAAAGTCTCTTGTTTAAACCACCCAGTCCATGGTATTTTGTTATAATGCCCCGAGTTGACTTAAGACATAAGGAAGGAACGTGTGAAATGATGTAAAGGCCCGCATGGTGCCTGGCCTACGGTGGGCACTAAGGAAAGGTGGCAATAATGTTGGAGAGAGGGCGCAGAAGTCTTTCTCCACCAAAATTCGGGTGACAACAGAGAAGCCCAGCTCCGGTCTTCCTCTGAACTCATTTCACACTTGCCTCCTTAGACTAGCTTGGCACCAGAATTCTCCTAGGCCCTCAAGGCAAGACAAGTGAGGGGAGCAGAGGACTCACAAAAGCCTGGCTCTAGGACCAGCCCTACAGTCCTACCTACTGTCTGCTACTCAGCCAGTGTATTTGTTTCCTGTGGCTGCTGGAACAAACGACCACAAACTTAGTGGCTTCAAACAACAGAAATTCATTCTCTCATACTTCTAGATGCTAAAAGTCTGAAATCAAGGTGTTGCAGGCCATCTCTCTCTAAAGGTTCTAAGGGAAACTGCTCCCTTACCTCTTCCAGCTTTCGATGACGCCAGACATTTCTTGGCTTGTGGCAACATACCTTCAATCTCTGTCTCTGTCTTCACGTGTCCTTCTTTCCTATGTACCTCTGTGTCCTCTATTCTTATAAGGAAGCCGGTCATTGGATTTAGGGCCTACTCTAAATCCAGGATGACTTCTTCTCAAGACACTCAACTAGTTACATCAGCAAAACCCCTATTTCCGAAATGAAGTCACATTCTGAAGTTCCAGATGGACATGAATTTGGGGGGCACTATTCAGCCCAGTAGAGCCAAGTACGTTTTCAAACTTCAAAGTGGACCCATCCTGCCTGCCTGCCCTCTGATCTCTTACCTCTGTGGCCCAGACACAGATGCCAGGAGTCCTGTCAACATCTGCTCCTCAGTGGGCTCAGGGAGCAGAAATCAGGGAGGGGGCTTTGGGCACAGAAAGCAGTCCCAGACTTCAGCTGTGTTTAGGGTGACACATTGGCAGGTGTTTGGTAAACACAGAACCCAGAGGCTGGCTATGGAGGTGGGAGAATGGGGATGTTTTACTTACACAAAGCTGGGCCTGAGACATTGGACAGCTGTGTCCAGCCCCATGGCTACAAAGCTTTCACATCCCCGTGAAAGCTTCTGGCCAGCACACAGAACTGGAAGAACAGCCCTAACGCTGCCCAGAAGTGAGGCGTATACGTGTTCAGTTTGGACCACAGCTGGGCCGTGAAAATTCCCTCTACCATTAACTGTATGTCATTTGCAGAGGCAGGCAGACAGCAGTTAGGAGACTTGTAATCCTGACTCTCCTATGAGACCCTAGGAGGGCTTCCGTTTCTCCATCTACACAATGGGAAATCAAAGATAAACAGAAGCACATGAAATAAAATAAGATCACAGATTTGACAGTGCTTTTAAAAACTGTTTCAAGGGGCACCTGGGTGGGTCAGCTAGTTAAGCATCAGACTCTTGATTTCAGCTCAGGTCATGATTTCAAGGTTTGTGGGATCAAGCCCCACATCAGGACCTACACTGACAACGTGGAGCCTGCTCGGGATCCTCTCTCACCCTCTCTGTTTCTCCCCCGATCACACGTGCACACGCTTGTGCGTGCTCTCTCCCTCTCTCCCAAAATAAACATTTAAAAGATAAATAAAAAGCGTTACAAAAATGCAAAGAATTACTACAGAACCACCTGAGAAGTCTACATGTACAGTGTATGAAGCAGTTACGAATACATAGCTTTCTGGCCTTTTTAACATGAGTGCTCCTACAGATAGTAACCCCAGTGTATACTGGATGGCAGCCAAAGACCTCTTACCTTTTCCTGACCTCAGGAGCAAGATATGTGATGGTAAGGAAAAGACAGATTCCACAAGTCACCCTTCCACAGCCTTCAACCAGCGTTTCATGAGCATTTTCTGTGTTTCCGGTCCTCTCCTAGACATCAGACATCAACATCACCCTCTGTGCGGTGCCTGTAGGCGCAGGGTCTTTGACTGTGGCAGCTGCTAACGAAGCACTGATGTGATCCAAGTGTGGGGGGCTGCTTAGGGAAGAGCCTCCTCTTTATCAGGGCTCAGATGATCACAGAATAAGACACTGGGATGGGCTGGCATTCTGGCAACGTTCAAGGTTTGCTATGATGCAGTCATCCAGGCTTGTCATCCGTTAACAAAAAAGATGGTGTCAACAAGGGTTCTTTCCTGCCAAATGAACACAGACCTCACCCTGCAGCGCTCACTACCCCTGGCCTTTCCCCACTCTGTGTTCTCCTTCCAGGGTCTCCTTTCTCACCAGGATTTCCGATCTACAGCGTCCGGTCAACTCCCATACCCCCACATCCCCAACCCTGTGCGTGTGCACACAGACATACAGACCCACACACGCGCACACGTCCCATTAATGTAGCTCATAAAGCCTGGTGGGAAGTATGACATTAGTCAAAGGAAAAGATCCTTCTTAAGACAGTACTTTAAGGCCAAGCCCCCTGCACACTCAGCATATTCATGGCTAAGCTCCCAGACTCAGTGATATGTCCCAGTTGGCTTTTGATACCTGGACCTGTGAAGATCGAAACAGCTGAACAGTTTTAACAGAGGACACCTAAGCAGCACTGGACATATCACAAACAGGAATCCAGCAAGCCAGACGACAGTTGCAAAAGATTGGGTAATATAGTTAATAGGGCATATTACTTGACAGATAATGCACATAAGTAGGATATACAGCACAACAGATTCAATTAAGAAGATCAATGTAGATGGTATAATAGATGGAGTTAATAGGATGGAGGTGGTTGTATCATGATATTGTTAATAGGACACTGGTGAGTTGTATAATAACTACATCTAATGAGAATAGGTAGGACACAGAGGGAAATGTCTATAGCTAAAAGAAAGCAAGCAGTGTAATTTTACTTGAGGTTATTATGGCTGAGCAATTTTCTGAGCAATTACATCAGTCTGAAAAGACTGGAAAGGCCGAGGCTCAGAACAGTGAAAGAAAAGACCATCATCACACAGGGCCGTGACAAGTCAAAGAATATATCAGATTGGTTTTCTGGAAAGTGATGGGATAATCAGAACAAGAAGTCTAATGAACACCTTTGTTTAAAAGGTAACGTTGTAAAATGATTGCAGCCACCGTGGAAAACAGTAGGAAGGTTCCTCAAAAATTAAACACAGAGGGGCGCCTGGGTGGCTCAGTCAGTTAAGCGTCTGACTTCAGCTCAGGTCATGATCTTGTGGTTCACGGGTTCGAGCCCCGCATCAAGCTCTGCACTGACAGCTCGGAGCCTGGAGCCTGCTTCGGATTCTGGGTCTCCCTCTCTCTCTGCCCCTCCCCTGCTCATGCTCTTTCTCTGTCTCAAAAATAAATAAAAACATTAAAAAAAATTAAACACAGAATTATCACATACATACCCAAGAGAATTCAAAGAACCAGAAGAGAGATTTGTGCACCCGTGTTCACACTAGCATTACGTACAATAACCAAAAGGTGGAAACAACCCAAGTGTCCCCTCACAGACGAATAAACAAGATGTTGTCTGTACATATAGTGGAATGTTAGCCTTAACAAGGAAACCCTGTCATAGGCTACAACATGGATGAACCCTGAAGACATTATGCTAAATGAAATAAGCCAGACACGGAAGGACAGATACTATACACGAGGGACCTAGAGGATTCAGATTCCTAGAGACCAAAAGTAGAATGGAAGTGGCTAGGAACTAGGGGACTTATTGGAGTTATTGTTCCACGGTGCAAGAGCTTCCGTTTTGCAAGATTAAGACAGTTCTGGAGACAGACAGCGGTGATGGCTGCACAGCAACGTGAATGTGCTTGATACCGGTGAACTATTCACTTAAAAACGGCTAAAATGCTGAATTTTATGTTATACACAATTTACCACAATAGACAATTCTATGCTGAAAGAAGCCATTGACAAAATAATACATACCGTATTATTCCATTTATGTAAAACGAAAATTGATTTGGAGTAACAAAAAGCTCCTTAGTGGTTGCCGGGGGCTAGGACAGAGGGAGGGACAGATTACAAAGGGAGCACTAGGAATCTTTGGGGATGATGAAAACGTTTTGCATCTTGATTATGGGAATGTTTTCAAGGGTATATACAACTGAAAAAGACCTTAAATGGTATTTTACTGTGAACAGATGATTTCCCAGTCTCAAAGTTGTAAAAAATTTTTCAAAAATGAAAAAAAAAATTTTTTAAGATAACACTGGAACATTACCGAATCACAGACTTGCAGTTTTCTGCTGCTAGGTTATATACGCCCTAAGGTATTCAAACAAAAGATGCAGATGCAAGAAGAACAATTCACTTTTGAAATGACGGTGGTCTGCAATCCTTCAACTCCCTAGGGGCAGGAGGACAGGCTGCATGGAGGACCGAGCAGTGGGCTCCCCTAATCATGCTCTCTTCCACTGGGCCCTCTGAGTGGGAGGAGAATGTTAAGAGCTTTTACTTAACTATGCGGACACACTCAGCAGCTGAATCAGCACAAATCCCTATCCCAGGGAAGAAATCAATCCTTCCTAATGGGAGAGGAGTTAATTGAGTTGCTGAATTGTGTATGAGCTATCAATTACCCCATCAAAGGCTCACTCAGCTGTCAGTTTGGGCAACACTCCTAAGCCTGTGACCACCATCTTGGCTTTAACAGGGCTTTTTCAAAGGCCACATCCTACTGCTAACCGTTTTTTATTATTTATTTATTTACTTACTTATTTTTAATGTTTATTTATTTTTGACAGAAAGGAGAGAGAGAGAGAGAGAGAGAGAGAGAGACAGAGACAGAGACAGAGACAGAGCATGAGTGGGGGAGGGGCAGAGAGGGAGGGAGACACAGAATCCGAAGCACGCTCCAGGCTCTGAGCTGTCAGCACAGAGCCCAACGCGGGGCTTGAACTCACAGACTGTGAGATCATGACCTGAGCCAAAGTCGGACGCTCAACGACTGAGCCACCCAGGCGCCCCATGCTAACAGTTTTTAGAAGAAAATGGCTGGTGACCAGCGCATGAACAAACTTTGCAGGGAAGGCTTTTTCCTGCCCTTGCTCCCAGTCCCCCAGCACCATAGTCTCTGACATTGTGTAAGTAGTTTATAAAGAATATGCAATCTACTACACAGTTTACAAACAATATATAGTCTTGTGAATCCTTACAACACTCCAAGATAGAAATCATTAACCTATATTAATACTCTTGCTTGAAGCCACACTGCCTCAAAAGGGCCCAGAGTCCACATCCCAAGTCCAGAATGTCAGGCTGAATCCTATTTCAAGAAAAGTCCGAAGGATTTCGGCCTGTCCTTTTTTTTAATCTATAATTATCTGTCATTAACAATGAACAATGCCCTAGCTTCCTCCTTCTATCCACCCAGGCAAGTTCTCTAGCCAGAGGCTCTGACGCCCTGTTGTCCATTGACTTTCTTGCTCATCCACCACTCAGTTGTCACCTTGCTGGGTTAAGGAACACTCTCAGCTTGGCATGAGGATCCCTAGAGCTGAACAGATGGACTCCCTTTCTGGTCCCATGGAGCACCAATGTCAGTGACTCAAAACCATTCATTCTAAGAGAGAGGAGGTTCTCATTATTCCGGAGAGCCACTGGGCTACAAAGGAAACAAGTCTCACTCCCCAAACTCTCCTTGGTTGAAACCTAAGCCTGCAAACGTGAAGGATGTATTATGATTATTAAATGCCACCAACATATCCAACCATATCCCTGCGGATGCAGGCGCATATGTAAGAGCCCACATTGCCATCCTGGTGAAGACAGATAGAAGGCTGATGAATTTCAACCGCCACAGACAGCCTTTGTGAAAGGGTAGGCTCAAAGAAGGATATCCAATGGGGAGATGGAATCAAGAGGTGATTCCAGGAGACACTACAGAAGACAGAGTCATACGACTTGGTGACTGATGGATTTGGGAAACAAAGAATAGACTCGTTCTCACTGACACTGAGCACTGCCTCACATGGTACACTCAGGGTGGACATTCAGCTAGTACACCTCAGAGAGATTCTACCTAACATTAACAGGCTGATTCACTACCCTGCTAGTCAGTAAAAGCCATGGTCCCAGCTGTTCCCTCATGACCGTTCTCTAATAACACATCAAAAGAGGTAAACACCTGGTAAACACATGTGCTCCAGGCACAAGGCTGCCGTCTCTTTGGATCGACTGGTCTGTGCCCATGCCTTACATTTGTTAGATATTTTGAACACCAGCTCCCTACCCCGTACATTGGTGACATCCATTCCAAGGCCAGCAGAGGTGAAGTGTTTCTCCCCTTAGAGAGCTAGCTTGGGCAGCAAACTCTGGTCCGAGGGTGCCGGCTTGGGGTCTGAGAAGGACCAGTGTCCCTGTGCCCTGAGGCTCTCTGCACCACCCTGCCAGCCTCACTGCTGTCATTTCATTCATTATTCACAATAACTTCACACGCCGTTGCCTTTGTTAAAAGAGCTAGGTCCTGACAGCCTTTATTTTTAACAATATTCAGGCCTGATGGGGGGGAGGGAAATGATAAGGTGCCTGGGTAGCTTTATTTAAATCTCATTTACTCCAGTAGTCCCAGACCAGAGATCATGTGGAGCCATTCACCAAACAGTCCTGGCCTGTAGACCTTCCTTAACAGCTCAGTTTAGGGCTGGAACCTTAATAAGGCTACAGGGCAGGAGCCTTCTCCCATCAGAGGGCTACCTTATCGAGGGATACACAGCAAGAGCAAAGCTGCCCAGGCTTCGAAGCCTGTGAACTGCCGGGTCTGTTTTCAAACCCATGGGGATAGGGACGGAAGGGCTGAGGAACAGGCTCTGGCCACGTTAGGGTTAAATAACAATTTCTTACCTCCATATAGTTTACAAACCTGGGTCTCGAACCCAGGTTTCGAGGCCTTAGTGTTTTTCCAAAAAAGGCTCTGCTGCTTCTTTCACATCCTTTCATGAGAAAGGAGGACTGGATGGTTCTTATCTGTTCATGAAACTAAAGCACAAAATCCTAGGGCACTGGTTTTCTAACGTGAGCCCACGTCAGCACCTGGAGAACACCTTAAAAGAGAATACACGGCTCCGATCCAGCGGGACTGCGGTGGGCCTGAGATTTGCATTTCTAACGCATTCCCAGGTGAGGTGGATGCTGCTGGTCCAAGAGCCACATTTTGGAAACCATTGTTCTAGGGGAACTGTTCTAGGGGGCACTGTTCTGAGGGAAGAACTTTGTACTAACAGAGTTGTTCATAAACTGGGCTCCTTCCCGGAACAGAGGAGACAGACGGTTATGGAGCTTTATGTTATCAGGTACCTTGCTGGGCGCGCTCCACATTCTCACAGTCTCCTTACCGGGCAGGTATTATTAGCCCCACTTTGTAGAAAAAGGAAACTGAGGCTCAGAGAAGTAAAGTAAGTTTCCCAAGGTGTAAGAGCTAGTTGGTCATCATGCCAAAGTGAGACTTAGGGCCGTGTGACTCCAACTCCACTTGGCCACCTAAGCTCCCAAAGCCATAACCTGGGCCACATGACGGAAAAGGCCCACACCGGGCGCTTGCCTCCTGGCCTGGTCCCTCTCCGTAAATTCTCTACTCCTGGTGCCTAAGGTAGCAGCAGGGAGGGAGAAGGAGCAGGGTTCTATTTTCCAGCATCATCCACCACTAAGTCACTAGGTCACACGTCTTCAGAAGCCGCAATCTCTCCGTTTTCGTCAAGGGGGACAAAGAAAGCACTGATGAACATGTTTATCCTTCGTCTTGTTGAGAGCCTAACTTAGGTTGTATCCATTAAAGAGCATGTTCCCAGGGGTGTCTCGGGGACTCTGTCGGTTAAGCTTTCAGCTCTTGATTTTGGCTCAGGTCACAAGCTCACGGTTTGTGACTTCGAGCCCCGCATCGGGCTCTGCGCGGATAGCATGGAGCCTGCTTGGGATTCTCTCTCCCTCCCTCCCTCTCCCCCCCCCCCCCCCCCCCCCCGCTCACACACTCTCTCACGCCCTCCCAGAAAAAAACTTAAAAAAAAAAAAATTAAGAGCATGCTCCTAATGCCTGAGTGCCCTTTTATTAAAATTGTCAGAGCCACGGTTATTTGGCCTCTGTCATGGGCTGAGCCTCCACGAAGTATCTAGCAGGGAGACGCAGAGGAAGGGTTAGCTCCAAACCCCCTCCGGGAGCTTCCTGACCAAGAGCTGTTTGCCAGGCGCCGTGTGCACCTTTTAACCGGCACAAAGAGCGGTCATTAATAAATCACATTGTTCATGGTCAATTTCACATCCTGATGCAGCCAACCTAGGCTGCATTTTTCATCCTTTCCTACCTCCCAGTACAAGCCTGGCGGGCAGAAGCTTACTGAAGCACTCACTTCCATAAAGTAAAATCATTTCATGTGAAATTGAGGAAGCGGGGGAACAAGCCAAAGCCACTTTTTCTTACTCTGACAGCGTTAAGTAGATGGCAGTGCTGAGAAAACGCATATTTTCCTTCTCTGGGCCAAATGGGTGAGGACTTGCTTCCCAGAAAACTGTCCCTGCAGTTGGTGCCGCCGTCCCAACTCCCACCGCTGGGACCAGCGGCTGCACAATCAGAACACGCTTCCCAGCTGTTTCTCTTCCTTAACCTGTGTTTTTAATACAGTCTAATTAAGGCCGTTGCTCATCGTTAATTCATGGCCACACTATGTAACATGGTGGACTGGCCTAACAAAGGAGCGCTCATGAAAGGCACTTCCCTCAAACAAAAGGATGCACAGGGTGGATCAGGCTCCCGGTCACACAGCCCGGAAAACTCACCCACAATGGTGTTTATGAGGCACCTACTGTGTGCCCGGCATTGAGACAGGCCACCTTGCTCCTTGTCATATGAGCAGCGTGTGCCTTCATCTGAGGTCTGTGAGCAGGTGCCCCTGAAGGCTTAGCGTGCCACCCTGGGTCCCGAACACTTCACCTGACCCTCCAGTCTTGGTTCCTCAGCTCCGTCATCCAAATGTACATATACGGAGACCCGGAGATAAAACATAGTGGAGACAAGATTCTCAAACAACCGCAGAGGCGAGGAGGATGGGCTGCCACAAGTAAGTTGAAGTGTCACTATGATAAAACAGCTGAGCCTCACGGTTTTTGTTTTCTAATCCAGCTATGCAAATATGGGATGGAGGAGGCCCGGGAGCACCTCACGGGAGCAGGGGCTGACGCACCTGGCAATGTTTCCGTGGGAACACAAAGACTCTGGAGAAGACAGCTGCCTGCGCAAATATAAAAGTCTGCCCCTAGAAGAGGTCTGAGGAGACATCTGCACACCTCGGAGGGTAGAGCTGTGGGGAGGGGGAGACTCTCTGGGGGGCAGAGGCACACTTTGGCAGTGGGAGCCCCCAACCCCACAGAAGCTCAGGAGACAGCGGGCTTCTTCCTGTAGGGAATGCAGCAGAGGCAGACAAGGAGGCCCGGGCACAACGGAGGAGATGCCTCTTTCACACCAGAAGCAGAACCAGGTCTGAGAGTCCATGAGTCTGCTTCTCTCTTCCCAGGGCACTAGGACCAGGGTGCGCATGGTACATGGGCAGCGGATAACGATGAGACGGGACAAACACAGACACAGTTGTGGACGTCTGAGTCCTCATTCACAAGACTCCCAAGTCCCTGCTACAGGTGATTAAAAATAAAAGTTGTTGCAAAACCCCTGAACGATCTGAAGGCCGTTGACAGGTACGCCTGGGAGAAGAGGCCCCCGGCATCTACCGGCCATGAACATCTAGACTTTGCCAAGGGACAGCAGGGCAGGAAGTCACTCCAGTCATACCCAGTCTCTTACCACCCCCAAATGAATGTACCAGAGAGAGCTGGAAAGGATGAGAAAGAGAGCGATGCCTACACCATATGAATATCTGAAAGATGATGTCAGTGATGTGTCTGACATGCTCTTTTCCAAAAGCAGTTGTTACATAAAGGGCTGCAAATTACTTGACTTATATTTCTCAGCAAAAACAGAAGAATAAAAGCAGGGCCTCAGTGGTAGTGGTGGCTGCTCTTCCCGGAGCTCTCAGCAGGGTCAGTGGGCTGAACTCACCACCAGCCCCTCGGGAAGAGGAAGGAACCATCCGTCTGCCTGTCAGCGATGGTCTTGCTCTCACCTGCTGCTCCCACTTGCTGCGTCTGCGGAATCTATTTTGCTCACCTCCGTGCTGAGGAATGGGTGGGTTTGAGCGCTGCAGGTATCAGGGACCAAAGAGGCCGTCTGTGCCCCGTCTTCCAGCGCTGCTGCTTGACCCAGCGGTCACCCCCACCCTCTGCCCTGCTCCTGCAACCTGGCACAGGCAGGCCGCCCGTGTCTGGGGTGCAGTGGGGGGCAATGGAGCAGACCACAGACCTGGCCTCATTCGTGCTGACTTGAACCACCTGAGCTGCCTGGGGCCTTCCTGAGAAGGGACTTGGCAGAAGCACAAAACAGCTCTGAGATTAGTTCAGAAAAACACGGCTCCAACATTTACAAGTGGGATTTTGAAAAGGCCTCTCACTTCCTAGGTGTCAGTGTAAGGAGGGGCGTGGGAAACAGGTTAAGTATGGGCAGGCTCAGGGGATACTCTGGCAGCAGCAGGGTCCACGTGTCACCGTCCAGCCAGCTGGCCTGAGAGCGGGAACCAGCTTGTTTGTCCCGCAGCAGCTGGGACAGTCGCTCAGAGCAGCTCAGTGCTCACATGGTCCCGGGCACCAGGAGAAGGCAGCACAAGGAGAGGCCGACTGTAGCCTCAGGACTGGGTCCTTCTCTGTCAAAGAAGCATCAGTGCTTCCCAGGGACGACGCAAGGGCTCTGTTTAGGGGAGGGAAAGGAACACAAAAGACCCCACAGGGCTCTCCCATCAAACCCACACGTGCTGGAGCCCCTGGGCTCTGCCAAGGGCAAGCAGAGAGGCACAGAGCTGCCCTGTACCACAGCTACTCCTCCCCTGCAGGAGCATGGGGCAAGCACAGCCACCTGGCCCAAGACGGCAGCCAGAGTCAGTGTCACATGGCAGGCGGGAGGCTAGCGACGGGGATGTGTGTGCAACTGGAGGGTGAGACAAAGCCACATGCACGTGCAGGTAGATTCCAGTGAGGCTGGCCAGCTCCAGGCACCATGTTTCACAGGAGACACTGCCACACAGAAGCCACATCAAGGCAGGTCTAGAAGGGCTCCAGAGCATGGGCATGCTGATAAGTCAGAGTGTAGTCTGGAAAGAGACCACAAGATCACATGCAAAGGCAATCAGACTTATTGTGTCCCTCTGGAAGACAGAACTGGACCACAGACTGAACTTACAGGAGGTAGATTCTGGCCGCCATTGAAAGGAGCAAGTACCAGGCAGCGCCTCCCCACAAGGCGGGCATCCCGGGCTCCCATCCCTGTTGGCATCAGGCAGAGTCCCTGAAGATGTGTCTTGGGGACGGCAGTCTCTGATGGGAGTGGGACTAGAGGCCCCAGGTAATTTCCACCTCTCAGACATTACGATCCTATGAAATTCCAGCTCTCAAACCATCCTGCCCTCCCCCACACCCCAGGAAATGTACAGACAAAGGCTGAGGTCAGACTAAAAGCCCCTGTGTCAGGAGCAGGGGAGGAGGGACATCCTGTTTGTACTGGAAACAGAAGGCCATGTCGCAACAAGCTGTGGAAATGTTACAAGATACAGCAGTTTTTAGTGAAGTGCTTATGAGTATATTTACCTGATGTAGAAAGTGACTCAGATACTTTTTTGGACTTGGGTTACAGAAAAAGACATTTTTGTGCCTTAAAGATCCCGTTCTGAAGGAACACTGTGTTCCCCCTCGGGCTCCCAACTCTGGTTGATGGCCTTGATGGCGGGTCTGTGCGGGACCGCGGGCAGTACTGAGAGAGGCTATGGGCCCACACCCGGATCTGTCCCCCGCCCCCTGCCAAGGGTCCTTCCGGCAACCCCGCTCTCCTGGGCAGCCTGCAGGTCCTGAACCTGTCCAGCCTTTGCAGAGAGCGAGTTCACAGGGGATGCTCACGGGGAAGCTCTCGTCCTCACCTGTCAACTGCTCGGAATCAAACCCCTCGAACCAGTCTTCTCCAGGGGCAGAGAACACAGAGCTGCTGCAGAGGGGCTGAGAGGCAAGTCCGACGCAGGCCGGACTTGTTAGGAATCAACGTGAGCAGCAGCAAGCGTGAAGGTGTTTGCACCCTTCCCTGCCTCCTCTGGGCCTCCTGTTGTGCCAGCAGGAGGGTCAGGGAGGCTGGGATCCTGCAGGAAATAGCCGCTGCGCTCTCTCCTCCTGGTAGTCTTTACATGGGGTTAACTGTCAGCTGCCAGCAGCCACAGATTCTGGCTTGGTTTTGTTTGTGACCTCAGAGCACAATATTTACACTCTGGTCTCCTTGTGGAGTTCCCAGATGCTCCCTCGGTGAGGGTCAACTCAGGGCGTGGAACCAGGCCCCAGTGTGCTTTCTCGGATTCTTCTACAGTGACAGGGCAAATGTCTACCAGACCGTCCCAGGGCTCGTGTCTGGACTTCCCCCATCGGGCCGGTGTCATCTACCCAGTTCTTCCTCACTGGGTCCCAGCAACAAGGCTTGAGGTGGCTGGAAAAAGGAACTGTGACAGCCCCTCTCACCATGGCTGTTGGTGCCATCTCTGATGACATCTTGAGGGCAGTGCTGACCAAGCCTGCTGGCACCTTTCACTTCACAGAGCCTCCCACCCCATTTTCTTAGGGCTGCTGTGTGTTCCATTTGGGAAGATTTGGCTCCGTGCTTGCAGTAAAAGCTGAGAAGGATCTGATCCGAAGAAAAACTCATCTTTGTGACTCATCATTCACAACACTTATTGAATTCCTACTCCATACAGGGCACTGGGCTAAGTGCTGGGGTACCAGAGAGATTGAAAGGCTAGCTTGAAGTTAAGGAGACTGGAATTGGGTGTAAAATAACCTCAGAGTGTCTCCTGATGTAGATGAATGAATGAATGAATGAATGAATGAATGAGCAAGCCAGCATTCACTCAACATTAAGCATGTTCTCATGTGCTGGACATAACGTCAAGGGCTGGGGAAAATGGGCTAGGAAAGTCTGGCCCCCGACCTACAGAGGGATAATGGGGGAGGTATGTGTGCGGCAGGACTCAGAGCACGGACAGCCAGTGTAGAGAACACAGGAGCTAAGGAAACATAGACTCTGTCTGGTCACTACCAGCCTGGCAGAGCTATTCCGCTCTCTAGACCATCTTTCGGTGGTTCCCAGCCTCTAGGTACACCCCCCGCCCTCTATGGAAGAAGGCCTGCCCAGCAGTAAGACTGTCCATGTCACGTGCCCCCAGCAGGCACCAGGTTCTGCCTTCCATAGCAGCTCACTGTTTCACTGTTTCTGGATCTCTGTGAAGCGAAGAAATCAAAACAAACTTCTTTATTACTGGCATCACAATCCCTGCAAGGAGTTCACACAGACAGCCAGGCAGGAAAGGCTGTACACTTCTGTTTTCCCTCTACAGAACCCTCAGCTGGAGAGCTAGGGGCAAGGTTGTGTTTGCTATGATTTCCTCTCCCTCCCCCACACCTCTGCTCCTTCCCCTTCATCTCTCCCTGGCCTCCTCCCACCCACCCACCGCACATTTAATATGGATTGCTGGGGCAGGCAAGGCTCTGCTCCCTTAGCCTTCTCTCATGGAAATCTCCTAGGGTGGCTGAGCCGCTGCTATGAATCTAACCTCTGTTCCAGGGACTTCCCCCAGCTTTTGACTATGAGGTCGTCCTTCAGTTCTGAGCCAATCATGACAGATGAAAGCAAGGATCACGTTAATTTGCCTCAGCCACACCGGTAACAGGCCTCAGGGCCAGGTTCAGGGCAATTGTGAACCTCCCATCTCCTGACTGATCCCCTGGCTCCTTCTTTGAGTGTCCCTTGCTGCCAACAAAGCCCTGGGCCTAGAGGCCACCAGCCACAAGCCCAAGTGCCTGCTTTCTAACCCGAAGCCAGATTCTCTATGCTTCTCTCCAGGATGGCCCACACCCCATCACTAAGCTTGTTTTGCTCCCCAATTCTGAGCAGTTCCTACCGGCACAGAGGAGGAGGGGAAGAAGGGTTCCTTCCAGTTTCTAGTTCTTGTCAGTATCCCTCCAGCAGCAGAAGGCAGATGTAGCTCCAAAGCTCAGCTTCTATTGACATGTTCAAGTTCAGTAGGCCTTGCCTCTCTGGAGGTCTGAGAACCAGCCACGTAGCACCCCCTAGTCTGAGGTTCAAGCATAAGCCAAATGGGCCAGGATACTGTTATCCAGGGTTTCTCAACATGGTATTTAATCAGCAAAATTTCATACAGTGGATTATCTCCTTTCTCTCTTTATGACTTTGTAATATGAGAATATGTAAAACAAAACCAAAACCAAAGCCCTCCTGGACAAACTAGAGAAGGAAGGTGCTGTGAAAACAACAAGTTAATAAAGGACAGGCTTGCCCAGTGCCCACATATGCCCAGTTCATTTCCCTACCATCCCCATCACCCTTCAAGGACAGAAGGATTCAACAGCTTGTCTAAATTAGTACCTACACAGGGATATCCAGCTGATATAGGAGATAAAGAGATGAGAGCTTCCAAATGTTCTCATGAAGGGTTTGAGTCAAAACCGAATCCCCTTAAATGTGTTTATGGTAGGCTAAATTCCAAGGCTGCAAATAAAAGACCCTTGTATTATGTTTGCCCTTTTATTAAAAACAAAAAATAAGAGTATGCGTGCCCCCTTTGTTAAAGCCAAGAATGCACCTGTAGTCCAACCCTTTTAATGGAACTTTTAAAAATAAAATTTTATATGGTACTTGTCTTTCTCTGCCTGACTTATTTGCTTAGAATACACTCTAGATCCATCCATGTCATTGCAAATGCCAAGATTTCATTCTTTTTGAGGGCTGCCTAATGTTCCATTGTACATATGTATATATGTGTATATATGCACACACACACGTATAATACACACACCACATCTTCTTCACTCATTCATCTGTCGATGAACATTTGGGCTCTTTCCATAATTTGGCTATTGTGGATAATGCTGCGATGAACACCGGGGTACGTGTGTCCCTTCAGTCTGTATTTTTGTATCCTCTGGGTAAACACCTAGTTGTGCAACTGCTGAAACTAATATTATACTGCATGTTAACTCACTGGAATTTGAATAAAAACATTGTAAAAATAAGTTAAAATAAGTTTTAATTTTCTTTTCTTTTAGGAGAAAGTGTACAGCGAAGGAGAGGGGCCGAGGGAAAGAGAGAGAATCCCAATCAGGCCCTGCACCATCAGCATGCAGCCTGATTCGGGCCTTGATCCCATAAACTGTGAGAGCCTGAGCTGAAATCTAGAGCTGGGACACTTAACTGGCTGAGCCACCCAAGCGCCCCTAAAATTACATTTTTAAAAATCCTATTTCAGCACTCTCTCTAGGATGAGGAACCACAAAGCAGAAAGGAACAGTATTGCCTGTCCTCACAGCTGGGGCCAGTTTCAGGAGCCAGAACACTCAGCCCCAGAAAAGAGCACTCGCCCTGCACTCAGGGATCTGAGTTCCACCACTTGTTAGCTACATACACTAACTCCTCTGAAACTCTTGTTTTCTCTAAAGCCAGAATCATCAATCCCTACTCAACAAAATCATGAGGAGTGGACCGCTCAGCTCCCCATTCATTCAGCAGGATGCCTGAGTAGGGCAAAACTCTGGCAAGAATGTACTCAGACATCTCAGAACTCTAAGTCTTTTTCAAAAAAGGTTTCCTCGTGCCTAAAACAGGCCACTGAACAAGCCCACTTTTGCTTGTAGAGATACAGAAACACAAACCCTGAATGGACTATTTTGTTGTTTCTAACCCCAAACTGGCTGCCATTTAAACTTACCATCCTTCCAGCAGGGCTGGTTGTCAGTAGTGCGACTTCTGTACCAACGGCTTACAACCCCATGCCAACATTCTGACGCGCTGCTTTCCCATTCCCCAGAAGCTAGAGAAGCTGGTTGACACCACAGATGACAGGTCAAGACCTTTCACGACTGGACCCCATGTGGCCGCTGCCAGAGACACCACAGAACCTGAAGCAGCCACCTCTCAGACACGGTGTGGATGGCTCCAAGCAGCCCATCCTCCCAAATGGAAAAATGCTGCATTACCCGTACCCCACTATCTGAGGGTCGTATCTCCACAAAAAGTGTACATGGCCACGGCGAGGTTTGCCTCCAGCACTGCCAATCATTGCTGTATTCAGTTCCATGCTGGAACCACCTCGGGGTGACCCACTCAGGCCTACCTAAATTACTCTTTGGAAAAAAATTACTCTTTGGGAGCTGATGTGGGCCCATGCCTCATTTCATAAATCCTTTTGCAATTATGCTGTGGCACAGACCCCTGAAAACGAGTCTACGTTCCTGACCTTACTTAGACATGCGAGAAAAAGGGCTCCTGTGTATGCTATATGGTCAGAGGGTACCCAGAGTGTGATTCCAAACACTAGCTGAAGACAGCCATATATTTGAGGGTAATCCCTAAGTATTACATACTAGAGTTGAATATATAGCCAAATATATGCTAAATATCCCTTCTGCCCTCCTCAAGTAGTTAGCCGAAGCCAAGATTATACAGTTGGGCTGATTCTGAGGATTTGAATTACTAGAAGCTGTTTTCATATACACCAATTGGGTTATTTAACACAAAATTCAACAGCACTGGATGTCTGAGTCTGAATAAATTATAGAATCATTATGCTGGGAATGGTCTGTTTTTAAAAGGCTCAATTCTGGTGTCACTTTAACTGAACCACAAATTCCCTGAACATTTCTGCATACAGGCATATTAATTCAAACATTCGTAATACAACCCATCTTTGCACTTTGCATAATGCACGTTCAGACCTCTGTGAAATTTTACAATTAGTCCTGCATTTTTTATTAACACATGTGCAATACGTACAGCCACTATTTATTCTTTATAGAACAAATAAACCCTCGCTTGGGGGGAAAACTGCTGAAGAATGCATATGGTGTCGTGCATAATCAATCAGCTTGTGGGGCTTTAACACTAAATGTATATGGATTTAGGGTTTTGGGATAATAACCAAATAGCACTGAATAAGCAGACTGGATATTGAGGACAAGACTGTAAACCTCTACCGATGAGTAATGAACCCAGAGCAGTGCAAAAGCAGAAGGAAAAACCAAATGCTGCCAAGAAGGGGCGGGGAGACCTTTTCCCCACCACCAGCCCTACCAAGCATACTACCAGGGGCAGAAGGGATGAATAATAAATGCACAGCTTCAAGTCTCTTTCAGCCAAACATATGTAGACTACGTATTCATAGTATTCCTCTGAGGGTCAGTACAACAGCACTTGATTTACTTGAAGACCCCCCCATGCGAACATGGTTCAGATGTTGAGACTGATGATACCACACGTGTCAAGAGAATGAAAAAAGTTGTATTACTCACAGCAGACCCCCAAGCTCTTCCAAAATGACTTGAGCAAAGGGGCGGGGGGCAAGTGGCTTTGGTTTGCACTGTGGTTGAGGGGAGGGCCAGGGCGAGCAGTGGCCGAGCATGCATAGTTTGAACTTCCTGGCAGCACTCAGAGAACGAGCAAGTCCGTTTTCTTGTTGGCTTTCCCAGAGATGGGACACAAGGGGGATGAAGGAAGGGTGGGGCTAGAATCCTGTCAGCAAACATCAAAAATGGAGCCGTGCTGTTTATTACAATTTCCCTACCTTCAAGCTGCCATTTAGGGATTTGAAACCCTACTCTGAAATTTACCTACTGTGTGACTCTCTTCTCATCAGTAAAAGTTGTACAATATTTAAGTAAATAATGTCACACCCACCAAAGGAACTCACCCAGTGCCTGTATATAACGGATGCTTAATAATTGCTTCTGCATCTCAATCTGGAAATTTACCCTTAGTTTGTGTTCTTATGAAAACGAGAGAAGCCACCAGCTCTAGTAAGACTCTTGAAACTATTTTACCAGAGGTATTGGAATAAGGGTCAGACAGGAAGTACAGAAGGGGCTATAAGGCTGGTGGTGGGGGCGGGGGGATCAGGGAGGGTGCTGGTCAGGGCACTGCAGAGGGCAACCTTCCCAAGACGTGTTACAGAACATGTCTGTAGGAGGCATCTCTTCTGGTCACAGGGGACAGGTAGCTACCCCACCCAGTGGGGTGGAGCAAAGAACAGGAAATGTAAGTGTTATGGATTGAATTATGTCCCCTCATGTACGTGTTTAAGTCTTAACCCCCACTACTTCATAATGTGACCTCCCTCAGAAATACAGTCTTTGCCCGTGGAATCAAGTTAAGATAATAAGCTCACTGTCAACTGAAGTGGGTCCTAAATCCATTATGATTGATGTCCTTGTAAAAAAAAGAGAGAGACCCACACAGAGAACAATGCCATGTGCTGACAGAGGTGGAGGTTGCAGGCTACGGCTGCCAGCCAAGGCCACCACCAGAAGCTGGAAGAGGAAGGAAGGATGCTTCCCAGGGTCTCAAAAGAGTGAGGCCCGGCTGATACCTTGATTTTGGACTCTTCTCCTCCAGAACTGTGAGAGAATAAATTCTGTTGTTTAAGCCCTACTCTTTGTGCAGTTCTGTTACAGTAGCTCTAGAGAACCAACACAGTACAGAAGAGATCACCCATTACTTCCATTGTACAGAAGAGATCACCCATTACTTCCTTCTTTTCTTCATTGAAGATTTGAGTCTGTAATTTTCCTCAAGATTGGAATAACTGGGGATACTAAAGTTCTTTAGGATGATGAACAAATCACAGATCTTCATATGTTGCCAATGAGCCTTTAATTCCTCAAAATTATTTTAATGAGAAGATATTTTATGAAAAATATCTATAGTTTGAGCTCATAATTTTTACACTACATGGTTAATATTATGACAAATGTGCAAAGAGAAGATAAAGATGAATCTTTGCAAGATCTGTAAGCAAAGACCAACGTTAACAGTGATTATCTCTGAGTTACGGGATTATGGGTAATTTTTATTTTCTTTTTGTAACTTTCAAGTTGTCCTCATTGTAATAATTTTTTTTCAAAAATGGCACATTTTCACTTTCCAAACGACATCATTATTTTCACAAAAGCAAGAAACAGGATTCAGGGCTTTGTCTTATGAGCTTTTGTCTTGACTTTCAATCCTGGGGCTCAGAGATCTGTTCGTAGCCTCCTGATTAGGCCTAAAAGGATTAGAATGGGGCACGCAGTGGCAGGAACATCATTTGCTCCCTTAGAAATTAGGAAAAAAAATTAAGTCATCCTGTCAGCACAAGAAACTCAGGCCAGGGAGCTTTCGGGTAACAGTTTCTGATTTTATATAATATGGACAGTTCTCTTATTCTCAGGAGTTTTCACAAATTGGCCTTTAAAGTCCAGCTGCTTATAAGTCTCTTTGTAACAAAAATCAAGCATATTTCAGAGTATTCTGATTCTGCTATGACTGCGCAAACCTAATAGAACCTTGTCTCCTGCTCCTTACAACTAAACACCGCAAAAATACATAAAGCAAATACCTGAGGACTCAAGAACGTAAACGACGGCAACAGACTTTAGAGGAGTCAAATTTAGTGAAGCGCAAGGGTAAGGTTCCCGCTAATTTTTCCCCTTTTCTCTCTGCTGTGCCCAGAGTGTGGGGCCCCACTGTGGGGCTGCAGGATGGAGCGGCAAGATGGAGGCGAGCTAAAACTGACAGAAACCTTGTCTTTCTGATCAGAGCAACCAAGAAAAAGGCCTCTGTGGGCTGAAGAGCATAAGGGGAATCTCGCAGAAGGCAAGAATGAACTGGGAAAGGAAGCGCAGGACTTGCAGTGTGAACCCAACCAGGTTGATTGTTCCGTATCTTTGATGGTGGCAGTGACCACACGGGTGTGCATACTTGTCCAAATTCACTGGCTACCATACGGTACTTGAAAGGGTTGCATTTTATTATATGTAAGTTATACTTAAACAAAGTTGATTTAAAATTTTTTTTAAACAGAGCCCAGAAATAAATCCACAGTGAGCGCTCCAGGCCCAGCAGCTCTACTTCAGAGCTTGTCCAGCCCACCGCCCGTGGACTCCCCACCGCGCCTGCAGCGTCCCACACTGCCCGCAGCCCACAGGTCCTGCAGCAGATCTTGGCCCTCACCGACCAGAGCCTGGAGGAGGTGTAGGCCAGTAGGCTCCATGACCAACGTGGGGCTTGAACTCAGGACACCAAGATCAAGAGTTACACGCTCCACTGACTGAGCCAGCCAGGTGCCCCAAGATCTATCTACTTTCTATGTCTACTACCATAACTCAAAACTAAGCCAGCAGCATTTCTGGACTATTCCAGCTGTGGTAGCCTCCAGACTGGTATTCCTGGTTCCACACCTTGCCTTCCATTCTGGTCTCAGGGCAGCCACAGTGATCTTTTAAAAATGCAATCCACTTAAGGATAGGCAAATAGATCAATGGAATCGAGTTGAAAATGCAGAAATAAACCCATACGTATATGGCCAATTGATTTTCTACAAGGGTGCCAGGATCATCCAGTGGGGGAAAGAACAGTCTTGTCAACAAATGGTCTGGGAAAAAACTGGATCTCCATATGCAAAAGAATGAATCTGAACCCTTACCTAACACCACATACAAAAATTAACTCAAACTGATTGAATACTTAAGTGTAAGAGCTAACCCTATAAAAACTCTCAGAAGAAAACATAGGTATAAATCTTCATAACCTTGAATTAAGTAAGCAATGGTTTCTTAGATATGATGCCTAAGGCGCAGGCAACAAAAAAAAAGAACAAAGTGGATTTCATTAAAATGAAAAATTTTGTGCTTCAAAGGACACTATCAAAAAAGAAAAAAGACAACTTACAGAATGGGATAAAAGATTTGCAAATCATATATTTGATAAAAGGCTAGTATTCAGAATATATAAAGAACTCTTACAACTCAATGATGAAAAGACAAATGACCCAGTTAAGGAATGAGCAAAGGATTTGAACAGACATTTCCCTAAGGAAGAACGGCTGAAAAATACATGAAAAGATGTTCGATGTCATTAGTCTTTGGAGAAATGCAAGTCAAAACCACAATGAGCCACTGGTGTGGCTATAACAAAGAAGACAGTAACAAGTGTTGGTGAGGATGTGGAGAAACGGAAACCCTCCTAAGTGGCTGATGGGGAATGGAAAATGGTGCAGCCACTTTATAAAAGTTTGGCATTTCCTCAAAAAGTTAAATATAGAGTTACCATATGACGCAGCAGTTCTCCCTAGACATATGCTCCCACAAAAACGTCTACGTGAATGTTCATAGCAGTATTCATATAACCAAAAGTGGAAATAACCTGAATTTCCATCAGCTGATAAATGGGTAAACAAAATATATCCATACAGTGGAATATTATTTGGCCTTAAAAAGGGATAAAGCAGTGATACACAACAACTTGGAAGAACCATGAAGACATGCTATAGGAAATGTGTCAGTCACAAAAGGCCCCAGACTGTGTGATTCCATTTATATGAAATGTCCAGAAGAGACAAATCTGTAGAGACAGAAAGATTAGTGGCTGCTGGGTGGGAGGAGGGGAGAATGGGGAATCACTGCTAATGGGAACAGGCTTTCTTCTGGGGGTGATGAGAGTGTTATGGAAATAGATAGTGGTGATGGTTGCACATCGTGAATTTCCTAAAAGCCATTGAATTGTATGTGTAATTTTAAGGGTGAATTTTATGATATGTGAATTACCTCTCAAAAAATCAATACTAATAAAAAATACAATTAAGAGGCGCCTGGATGGCTCAGTCGGTTAAACGTCCGATTCTTGATTTTGGCTCAGGTCATGATCTCATGCTTCCTGAGACCAAGTCCCATGTCGGGCTCTGAGCTAATAGCGTGCAGCCTGCTTGGGATTCTTAATCTGTCTCCCCTCTGCCTCTTTCTCTATCTCAAAATAAATAAATAAACTTTTTAAAAAATGCAATTCATGTCAAAAAAAAGAAAGAAACCCACACATATAAGGTCAATTAACTTATGACAAAGGAGCCAAGAATATACAATGGGGAAGGGCAGTCTCTTCAACTGAACAGCCCCATGCAAAAGAGTGAAACTGGACCACCATCTTCCACCATACATAAACATCAACTCAAAATGGATTAAAGACTTGAACATAAGACCTTAAACCATACAACTTATAGAAGAGAACACAGGCAGTAAGCTCCTTGATGTGGGTTTCGATGATGATTAAATTGGACACCAACAGCAAAGATAAACAATGAAAATATATCCAACTAAAAAGCTTCTGCATAGCAAAGAAAACCATCAATAAAATGAAAAGTCATCCTACTGAATGGGAGAAAATATTTGCAAATCATCTATCTGATAAGGGGCTAATATCCAAAATATATAAAGAACTCATCCAACTCAATAGCAAAAAACAAACAATCCAATTTAAAAATGGGCAGAAAACCTTAATAGACATTTTCCCAAAGAAAACATGCAGATGGCCAACAGGCACATAAAAAGATGTTCTATATCATTAATCATGAAGAAATGCAAACAAAGCCACCATGAAATATCAACTCACACCTATTAGAAGGGCTATTAACAAAAAGGCAAGAAACAAGGATTGGTGAGGATATGGAGAAAAGGGAAATCTTATACACTATTAATGGGAATATAAATTGGTATAGCCATTATGGAAAATAGTATGGAAGTTCCTCAAAAAATTAAAAACAGAACTACCATATGGTAGTATGGAACAGCAATTCCACTTCTGGGTATTTATCTGAAGAAAACAAAAACAACTGGACAAGATATCTGCACCACCATGTTCACTGCACCATTATTTACAATAGCCAAGACACGGAGACAATCTAAGTGTCCACTGATGGATAAATGGATAAAGAAAATATGGGTGTGTGTGTGTGTGTGTGTGTGTGTGTGTGTGTGTGTGGTGTAATATTATTTACCCATGAAGAAGGATGAAATCTTGCCATTTGCAACAACATGGGTGTACTTCAAAAGCATTATGCTAAGTGAAGTAAGTGAGACAAAGAAAGACAAATACTGTATGATCTCTCTTATATATGGAATCTTAAAAAAAAAAAAAAAAGCTTATATATAAAGAGAACAGATTGGTGGTGGCCAGAGGCAGGGGGAAGGGTGAATTACTATTTTTCTTTAGTTTAGATAAATAGAATTCTTCTTTATTTAAAAATATTAAAAATCTCTTTAAAAGTTAAAAAAAAAAAAAAAGCTGGTACTGTCTCCATAATAATGAGCATAGAATCTGGTAAGGAGGCAGCCAGGTATGATGGAAAGCACATCCTGTTTACTAAGCCAGGTGGCCTTGAACAAGTCATTTAACCTCCTGGATTCTTTGTTTCCTCATCTATAAAATAGGGACTATAATAACTAACCTCCAAAAGAATTCTGTGTGAGAACTAAATGAAAGCCAGCATCCAGGCAAGTGCAATTAGTAGATGTTAGAGTATTTCTACCTCAGATGATCACTTGGAGAGCATCGCAGTGGATGACAAGGGAAAGCGACAAAGGCCTTACTAGTGGCAAAAGCTGTTGGATTCATATCGCCTGCTGCCTTATAACAACCTGTTCTAAGCAAAAAGTGTTCCATGATTAAATGTTTAGGAAGTGCTGAATTAAATAAATGTCCCTACTTTGTGGCAAAACTGCAAAAGACGACAGACTAGGCAAAAGTTTTCCAATGAATTTTGCCAAGGATCCCTTTTTAGGATCCCTTCTTTAGTCTCCCAAGAAATTATTTCCTTAAAATAATAACTTTGGGAATACTTTGGGGAAAGCTGACCTCTTGCAATGAGCCTAGGAAGGGAATTAAAAGCAAAAATGAACTATTGGGACCTCATCAAGATAAAAAGCTTCTGCACTGCAAAGGAAACAATCAACAAAACTAAAAGGCAACTGACAGAATGGGAAAAGATATTTGCAATGACATATCGGACAAAGGGCTAGTATCCAAAATGTATAAAGAGCTCACCAAACTCCACACCCGAAAAATAATCCAGTGAAGAAATGGGCAGAAAACATGAATAGACACTTCTCTAAAGAAGGCACCCAGATGGCCAACAGGCACAAGAAAGGATGCTCAACATCGCTCCTCATCAGGGAAATACAAATCAAAACCACACTGAGATATCACCTCACACCAGTCAGAGTGGCTAAAATGAACAAATCAGAAGACTATAGATGCTGGAGAGGATGCGGAGAAATGGGAACCCTCTTGCACTGTTGGTGGGAATGCAAACTGGTGCAGCCGCTCTGGAAAACAGTGTGGAGGTTCCTCAAAAAATTAAAAATAGAACTACCCTATGACCCAGCAATAGCACTACTAGGAATTTATCAAAAGATACAGGAGTGCTGATGCATAGGGGCACATGTACCCCAATGTTTATAGCAGCACTTTCAACAATAGCCAAATTATGGAAAGAGCCTAAATGTCCATCAACTGATGAATGGATAAAGAAACTGTGGTTTATATACACAATGGAATACTACGTGGCAATGAGAAAGAATGAAATATGGCCTTTTGTAGCAACATGGATGGAACTGGAGAGTGTTATGCTAAGTGAAATAAGTCATACAGAGAAAGTCAGATACCATATGTTCTCACTCTTATGTGGACCGTGAGAAACTTAACAGAAGACCATGGGGGAAGGGACGGAAAAAAAAAAAAAAAAGGTTAGAGAGGGAGGGAGCCAAAACATAAAAGACTCTTAAAAACTGAGAATAAGTGAGGGTTGATGGGGGGTGGGAGGGAGGCGAGGGTTGGTGACGGGTATTGAGGAGGGCACCTGTTGGGATGAGCACTGGGTGTTGTATGGAAACCAATTTGATAATAAATTTCATATTAAAAAAGAAAGAAAGAAATGAGCCTAGGACTGAGAGTCAGGAGACCTGGCCTCTAGTTCCGGTCCAAGTAAATTTACCTCCCTGGGCCTCAGTGTCCTCTTCTCCAAAATGGGAAACTTAGGCCAGAACCTCTCCTCCAAGATCTTTTTGGATCTAACTTTCCACAATTCTATGGCTTCTGCAAAATATACTAGATTGTCTTGCATTGGAGGGAAGGTGAACCAGAGACCTCTGAATTTCCAAATAATTCTTCAAAAATGTCCATATTTTCAGCTCCAAATATCACAAACAAAAGCAAAAAAAAAATTAACTTCTTTATGGCATGAGCATTTCCAGAAGTATTACAACTCATTCATGGCATATGAATGTATCACTTTCCACTAGTTCTAAACACCACTGGTTCATCTAATGTTTCCAGAAGCTTCTGCAATTAGCTCCATTGTATTTAAATTCTGCCCACTAAATTGAATAAGATGTGCCCTCTTCTCTTGCAACAAAGCTGTCTGGTTCAAAAAAATAACAGAGCTAACAAGGGACAACAGGAAAGCTGCACTGTGCAGGCAGGTGGCTCATGTAAAAAACCCTCATGTGATTCATTTCCCAGGACTAACTCGTGATCGACTCCAACTCTGCATCTTCACCTACAACTAGAATGTTACAGCGATGGCTTACAAAAGATGAAGTAGTGGTTCCCCTTCCACACAAGCAGTATGTTCTAGAAGGTTTAGAATCTATCAGCTATTACCAATATATACAAATAATTTATTTGTGATTGATCAAAGACTAGCACTAACCATAAGATTTATACTTTTTGTTTCCTAAATAAATCAAGGGATATACCAGTATTATAGAGATGTCAGTTCTCACCAAATTTACACACATATTCAATGTGATTTCAATCAAAAGTCAGCCAAGATGTTTTGTTTTGGGGTTGTTTCTGTTTTGTTTTGTTGTTACAGAAATTGGTAAGACGTTTCTTCAATTTTTTATGGAAAGCCAAAGATCCAAGAGTACCTAAGACAAGCTGAGAGAATGATGGCAGGGAAATTATATTACAAGCAACAATAATTATAAAACTTCCTTAATTAGGACAGTACAATGTTGACTCAGGAGACAAACCATTGGACATCTGATTTATGATAAAGATAGTGCTGCACATCAGTGGGGAATTGATGGACTTTTCAGTGAATGTTGATCTTTATATCATACATAAAATTAATTCCAAATAGAGTATAAATCTAAATAGGAAAGGTAAAAAAAAAAAAAAAAAAAAAAGATAAAGCTTCCCGAAGATAATATAGAGTGATATCTTCATGATCTTGGAGTAAACAAACATTTCTTAATGAGGACACAGAAACCACTAACAATAAAGGAAAAAACTGAGAAACAGGACCTAATGAAAATGTTAAATACCTACATATCAAAAAACATCATTAAAAGAGTAAAATCTGGAAGTTATAGAGTAAGAGAGAACATATTTGCAATACACAAAACCAACAAAAGACTTACCTGGAATATATAAAGATTATTTATAAATCAAGAAGAATAAAGCAAGTGACTCAATTTTTGTTAATAGTCAAAAGACTTCTAAGGGCACTTCTCAAAAGAGAAAATACAAGTAGTCAATAAACATACGTGAAGATGCTTAAACCTTAGTCATCAAGAAAATGCAAATTAAAATCATGATGAAATACCATACACACACACACGAAGAACTAAAATTAAGAAGATGGACAATTCCAAGTTTCAGAAAGGATATGTAGCCACTGGAATCTTTCATGTTTACTGGTTAGACAATAAATTGGTGCAACCACATCAGAAAACTGGTGACTTCTACTGAAACTGATCACACACATATCCTAAGACCCAGCAATGCCATTCTTGCATCTGTACCCATAAAAGTGTGGCACGTGTGCACTAAGAGACATGTACAAGATTTTTCAGAGTAACATTATTTGTAAGAGCATTAGTCTAAAAGCAATTTAAAAAGTCCATCAATAGTTGGATAGACATAATTATAGTATATTCAGACAATGAAATAATACAGCAATAAAAATGAATAAACTATTGCTAGACATAATGATATTGATGAATCTTTCAAACATTATGTTGAAAGAAGCAAGAAACCAAAAAGAAATATAGTCAGCTCTGCCAAAATGTGATGTATATGTTCCTAAAGATCACCACACTATGCAAAATCAAGCAATTAAAACCAAAGGGCTTAGAAGATATTTACAAATGACATATCCGATATAGAGCTAGTACCTAAAATATATAAAGGACTTATACAACTAACTCAACCCTCAAAACAACAAATAATCCAATTAAGAATGGGCAGAAGACATGAACAGACATTTCTCCAAATAAGACATACAAATGACCAATAGACACATGAAAAGATGCTCAACATCAGTAATCATCAGGGAAACAGAAATCAAAACCACAATGAGATATCACCTCACACCTGTCAGAATGCCTAAAATCTAAAACACAAGAAAAAACAAGCGTTGGTGAGGATGTGGGGAAAAAAGAATCCTGGTGCACTGTTGGTGGAAAGCAAACTGGTAGAGCCACTGTGGAAGAGAGTATGGAGGTTCCTCAAAAAATTAAAAATAGAATTATCATATGATCCAGCAATTACACTACTGGGTATTTACCCAAAGAATACAAAAACACTAAGTAAAAAAGATATATGCACCAAGATGTTTATGGCAGCATTATTTACAATAGAAATTATGGAACCAGTCCAAGGGTCCACCAACAGATGACTAAATAAGTGATACACACACACACACACACACACACACACACTGAAATATTATTCACCCATAAAAAGAATGAAATCTTGCCATTTGTAACAACCTGGGTGGATCTAGAAGGTAAAATGCTAAATGAAATAAGCCAGTCAGAGAAAGACAAATACCATATGATTTCACTCATATGTGGAATTTAAGAAACAAAACAAACAAAGAAAAAAGAAACAAACCAAAAACAGCCTCTCAAATATAGAGAACAAACTGATGATTACCAGAGGGGAGATGGATGGGGAGCGGGGGTTAAGTAGGTAAAGGGGATTAAGAATACACTTATCATGATGAGCACTGAGTAATGTATAGGATTGTTGCATGACAGTATTATATATCTGTAAGTAATACAATATTGTATGTTAATACTGGAGTTAAAAAAAAAAACAACTAAGGGTTAAGGAAAAAAAACATAAGGGCATCAAGTTAGGGCATAGTATTCAAAAACTTTGTCAGTGACACATAAAAGTAAAAAAAACAAATCTAAGGGATGCCTGGGTGGCTCAGGTGGGTGAGCATCCAACTCTTGATTTCAGCTCAGGTCAAGATCTCGCATTTCAAGAGACCAAGCCCCACATCCCCACATCAGGCTCTCCTCTGTCAGAGAGGAGCCTGCTTAGAATTCTCTCTCTCTCTCTCTCTCTCTCTCTGCCCCTCCCACACTTGCCCTCTCTCTCAAAATAAATAAAACACTGAAAAAAGAAATCTAATAATATTGGTAGCATGGATTTACACGTGTAAAATTGTTAAGAAATGAATCAAGTACTAAAATAATATTTGTATTTGCAAAGCAGGTTTCCTTATTGAAGTGGACATAAAAAACCAAAGGGGGCACCTGGGTGGCTCAGTCAGTTGACTCTTGGATTTTGGCTCAGGTCATGATCTCGAGGTTCATAGGATCAATACCCACATCAGTTTTTGTGCTGAGCACGGAGCCTGCTTGGGATTCTCTCTCTCTCTCTGCCCCCCCCCCTTCACACATGCATGCTTGCACTCTCTCTCCCCCAAATAGTAAATAAACTTTAATAATAATAAAAAAAGAAGTGGGTACCAGAGGGCTGCAGCTTGTGGGTAATCATGGAGTGATAGAAGGAGGGCTATCTGATGCTGGACGGAGTGTTGTAATACAGGATGTGGATGGGTGTGGTTCACAATGAGGAACGGAAGCAGCTGGTAGATGTTTGAGGTGTGTGCATGTGCGTATGTTCCGTACTTCTACTGGGCTCAGTCCAGCTGGGTGCAGTTTTCTGCATTCACCTAGGGTTTCTTGAAGACAAAACTACATATAAGCAAACACTCGACTGCATCATGCTCAGATTGCTCCCTAAGTAGTAATCATGATGAAAGTGAAATCCACACTTTCAAAAACAAGCAGTACTGCTGAACTGATAGCACCTTATTACTCTATTTAAATAAAGTCCCAACACAGGGAAAATTCACCCCTGACATTAGATATCAGGATGCAGGTTACTCTAGAGGGGGTTGTAACTAGAAAGGATCACAAAGAGAAACTTCTATAGTGCTGGGTATCAAACAGGTGTGTCTACTTTGAAAATTCATCATGCTGCACACTTAAGGTTTGTGCACTTCATGTATATGTTTAAATAAAAGTTCCAAAAAAAGGAATGTTACATTAAAAATTGAAAAACAAGATCTACGCCTTTTGGGAAAGCTTCCTGGGCCTTGAAGATAAATGATGAGGTTTTCCTACCCCACTGGATAGACATTAAGTTCCTTCCCAAGCAAGTATACTAATCATCCATACTTATGTCACAAACATTTACATAGCTCTTCTCATGCAGCGTTCAGCAGTCCATCATTCACACCCTAAAGAAGAACAAAGTAGGATTCCTAAGTTATCGACTCCAGACAGGTACTTAGCAGAAACCCCAGCATCTTCCTAGCAGTGAAAAAGGAGCTAGATGACACAACTTCGAGTCTCAGCTCTGCCATTTCCTAGCTGAGTGGGTCTGTCAAGTCACTTAACTAAGTTCAAGCTCCCTCACTTACCTTTAAATAAGAATAGTAATTCTGCTCAATCTATATTACAGGGCTGTAACCAATGAAAACGCTTTTCAAAATGTAAAGAGATATATATTATAGGATACAATTAAGTATTTTCTCTCCCACGTTCAACTGAAATTTAGTTGGTCTCCTCCCATGTTGGTGTAGGTCAACGATATCTTGGACATCAAGACTCCGAATAACAAGCATGGCTGGCATCACCTAAGGTTTTCTTTTTTTAAATACAGCCCCATGTGTAATGAGAGGTTCCACAAAAGCATTTAGATGGTGATGGTGGTGAGCATTTGGTGCTCGGATGGATTTATGTCTTTGTGAGAAAAATGTGTGTCCACACAGCATTTTGATGTATGTTTAGATCTAGAGGCATTTTTAAAACTTCCTCTCCACCTTACTGGAGTCAGCCGTCAGTTATCTGTGTGGAGACGAGACTTTTCATTACAGCTGACACTGCCCCCACTCCACTCTCTGCTGCCCTGGTCATTGTCTTCCTAAGGCTCTTCCATTTTAATCTCCTAAAATTCAAGTTCTGTTTTCCTTACCAAATCAAGCAAATTGAAGAGGCTGCAAAATCTGATACCTAATAATATGCCTCTAAACCCAGGTGCTGATTACTTGGATATGTTACAGTTTGGATTATCTGTACCACCAGACATCTGAAAGTTACCGAGAGCTGTTGGGTCCTTGCAGCCTTCAAGAATCTCAAAGCACATTATAGATTCTACCCACTAAACTCAGTGGGAGAGACACACACACAGAATAGTGTTTTCTCCTTCTTAGCCATGGTGCAACAAATCTAGGCTTGGAGAGATTGGCACTAGCAGGGCACTTGAAGGGAAACTAGAAATTTCCCATATTGTTAAGTAATGCTGGAACTGAAAGATCAATTATGGGAGAGAATCTCAGGGTGATAAAAGGTGCATTTCAATCAGAATCACTAAGGATGTTTACTGAAATACAGATTCCTGAGTGCCAACCTAGACTTACTGAATCAGAATCTCTTAGAGGTAGGGGCTCAGGATTCTGCATTTTATTTTAAAGTTTATTTTATTTATGGAGAGAGAGAGAAGAGAGAGAAAGAAGAGAGAAAGCAAGGGAGGGACAGAGAGGGAGAGAAAGAGAGAATCCCAAGCAGGTTCCACACTGTCAGCATGGAGCCCAACATGGGGCTCGATCTCAGGAACCATGAGATCATGACCTGAGTCGAAACCAAGAGTCAGATGCTCAACTGACTGAGCTGCCCAGAACCCCCATGGATTCTGCATTTTAAATAAGCTTTGCAAGTGATTCTGATGAGCATCAAGTGTGGAAACCATACTGGAGGTTGAACAAGAGAACAGCTGACATCATACTGATTAATGATGACACAAAGGGGAGCAATCTCATCAAGAAAGCTGTGTTAGACCAGGTCAACCTTGAAATCATTCAACATTGTGTTAATAATGAGAAATGCAGCTACCAGGCATCATGCATGGAGCCACAGACAGGAGGCAGGAGAGAATGTCATACATATTTAACATTGAGTTGTCACAGCAAATAAACAAAACCAGAAAATTTCCTACATACCATTCTGAGGGCTCATCAGAGGTGAGATGTGGCCCAGGTGTTCCTGCTACTTCAGCATGCCCCTGGCTATATATACAACTAACCCCCGACTCGTGTGCATCCATCTGTTTACTGGATGGATTGATAAAGAGCATTTCCTCTGCAGAGCTTGGCAAAGTCACATTACCAGGCATTGCAACTCATAAGGACACTAGAAATGCCAAACTACCATGATGAAAAACAGGGACTAGCATGGTTCCTGGACTTTAGCAGATGACCACTGAATAGTTTTTGGATTTGTAGAGTGAAGTAGAAAGAGAAAATGAGATGGAATGATATGGGAGGATGGAAGGAAGAGTAAACTGATAGAAGGAAGGTCAGGTGAATGGACAAATGGATGGACAGATGAACAAATGAACAGGTAGAATAACTATGCCAGACCAATTATCTTTCAGCCCCAAAATAATTTTTAAAAATTACTGAGATGTAATTAAAACACTTTAAAATTTGCCCATGTAAAGTGTATAATTCAATGGCTTTTAGTATACTCAGAGTTGTGCAACCATCACCACAATCAATTTTAGAATACTGTATCAGCCCCCTCCCAAAGAGGACCCATGCTCATTAGACATTACCCTCTAAAACCCCATCCCTTCCAGACCCAAAGCAACCATTAATTTATTTTTTATCTCCATAGATTTACCTATTCTGGATATTTCATACAAATGGAATCATATCATATGTGGTCCTTTGTGATTGGCTTCCTTCATTTCAAGATTCATTTATGTTGTAGCATGTACCAGCACTTTATTCCTTTTTTGTGCTGAGTAACACTCCATTTTCTAGATTATACAACATCTTATTTACTTATTCATCAATTGATGGACATATGGGCTGTTCCCACTTATTCCATTATTATGAATAATGCTGCTATGAACATTCATGTATAATGTATATAATTTGTGTAGATCTATATTTTCATTTTTCTTGGGTATATACCTAGGAGTAAATTTCTAGGGTAATTGTTTAACTTTTTGAAGAAGTTCCAGACTATTTTCCAAAATGTCTGCTTTCTACTATATTACATTTCCCCAGGTGGTGTATGAGGGTTCAAATTTCTCCTCACCAATACATAGTTTTCATTTTGGGCTTGTTTGTTCATTTCTTATTACAGCAATCTGAGTGGTTGTGAAGTGGTATCTCATTATGGCTTTGATTTGCATTTTCCTGATGGCTAATGATGCTCAATATCTTTTCACATGACTATTGGTCATCTGTAGATCTTCTTTGGATAAATATCTATTCAGTCCATTTTATATTGAGTTATGTGTCATTTCATTATTGAGTTGTAATAATTCTTCATGTATTCCAGATACAAATTATCAGATATATGGTTTGCAAAATTTTTATGGTTGCATTTTTACTTTCTTGATGATGTCCTTCAAATCACACACACAAAATTAATTTTGATGATGTCCAACTGACCCATTATTTTTCCTTTTGTTACTTGTCTTTTGATGCCATATATAAGAAATCATTGGCTAACCATGGTCACAAAGATTTGCCCCCAAAAGAATTTTGTAGTTTTAGTTTTTACACATAGGTCTTTGATGAATTTTGAGTTAATTTTTGTATATGATATGAGATAGGGATCCAACTTCATTTTTTTGCATGTTGAATATCCACTAAACTATTTTTGACAGAAGAAAAGGGGCCATGTGGGTAGAATAGCATTAATATAATAATATTACCAATAATGAGCTACCATTAGTAAGGGCTGTGCAGTTTTATATTTATTATTACCTTATTTAATCTCCACAGTCACCTACGAGGTGCATATTTTTCTTAATATACAGCTGAGAAGCTGAGTGTTAGTGTATCTTGTCCAAGGTCCCAAAGATAGTAAATGATTCAATTGTGTTTGACTTCAGAGTCCTTTACCACCATTCTACACTACCACTAAAACACAACTCTCAGTGGGGCACCTGGATGGCTTAGTCAGTTAAGGGTCCAACTTCAGCTCAGGTCATGATCTTGCAGTTTGTGGGTTTGAGCCCCACATTGGGTTCTGACAGCTCAGAGCCTGGAGCCTGCTTCAGATTCTCTCTTTCTCTCTCTCCCTGTCCCTCCCCCGCTTGCGTGCTCTCTCTCTCTCAAATATAAATATTAAAAAAAAAAAAACCCACAACCCTCAGAAATTAGGAGATTTCCCAAACACACCTACCTTCTCTTAGCAATCCAATATGAATTCATGTATCAAGAATTTGTATGATGCCTTCTATTTATATTTGAAGCATTTGATCATTTCTTGGATGTTTTAAATGGTATGTCTGACTCAAAGGAAAATCAGGATTTCTATAGAATTTAAGAAAGACTTCTTTTTCTGGTAATGGCAGGTAAGTTATTTGGACTAATTCTCCCTGGAATTGGAAGTAAAAAATCTCACCAGAAGAAAAAAAAAAAACTAAAATTGCTAGATAAATATTTTATTTTTTTCAAAAGGCTGGCAATGTTCAGTACAACAGTAAGGAATTTCCTGGCCAAAATCTAAGAAAAAATGAGAACCAGGGGAGACAAGGGAAGTTCTTAAAAAAGTTTTTGTCATGGGGCGTCTGGGTGGCTCAGCTGGCTAAGCATCCAACTTCAGCTCAGGTCAAAATCTCACAGTTCGTGGGTTTAAGCCCCACACTGGGTTCTGTGCTGATGGTTCAGTGCCTGGAGTGTGCTTTAGATTCTGTCTCCCTCTCTCTCCCCACCCCTCCCCTACTCACACTCTGCCTGCCCCTCTCTCTCTCTCTCTCTCTCTCTCTCTCTCTCAAAAATAAACAAACACAAAGAAAAAATTTTTAAATGTTTTTGTCATGAGGACATTTGTTTTTCCAGATTGTGATACAATATTTGGGGTAAGATAACAGAAATAAAATTCCAGGCTGCTGAAAGTAGTGAGTCTAGTAGCAAACCACAAAAGCATATTAGATTAGGGCCTAAAAAGGAATCAAATCACCTAGTGGTTAATGGTGAACCAGAAGTAAACATAGCCTCTTTCTTCAAGACAGAAGAAGTGAATCTCTCCCTAAAAAAGTATAACCATGAACCAGTCCTATCTGGTATCCATCAAATATAAGCACAAATTTTGTCTGGAGGAAGGTGCCTTTGTAGTGGACCACAGGAAAAACCCACATATAATCACATAAGATGATGATCAGCACATAGTCAAAGATAACCAAGCATACAAGGAAAGAGGTGCTATCAGTAAGACCCAGCACAAAAAGAAGACAGTAGATATAAATACAGACTTCATATACTGAAAGTATCAAACATTGATTATAAAGCAATTATACTCACTATGTTTAAGAAACAAAAGACAAGGGATGCCTGGGTGGCTCAGTTGGTTAAGTGTCCAACTTTGGCTCAGGTCATGATCTCCCAGTTCGTGAGTTTGAGGACCGCATTGGGCTCCACACTGACAGCACAGAGACTGCTTTAGATTCTCTGTCTGTCTCCCTCCCTCTCTCTCTCTCTCTCTCTCTCTCTCTCTCAAAAATAAATAAACATTAAAAAAAGAAGAAACAGAAGACAAATCTGAAAATATCTGCAGAGAACAAGAAACTACAATACATAACCCTTCCAGACGAATTTGGCCTTGGAAAAAGTATTAATTCAGGTAGTCTACTGAACAAGCTGCTTATCTCCACAAAGACCACCTCTTTGTCTTGGCATTTTCCTCAGCACTTGCATATTCCCTCAAACTGCAGAGGCAAAGGAAAGGAAACAGAGAAGTCTGTAGAGGCCATTTTTTCTTCAAAATTCAGAAATTAATCTATGTTATCTACAAAAGCAGCAGATAAACCTCAAGTATTTTTGTCTATCTCAGGCACCAAAACCATTAAACTATAAATATTATGAAGAGTTAGATAATTCCCTAAAATCTTCCCTGGGAGAATTCTGAAGATCTCTTCTGTCTTTCCTATCCTTTGACACTCAGCATCCCTTGTCATCTCTCACATAGCTTCCTGACTGGCCTCTCTGTTCTAAGCACTGCTCCTCTAGAAACAGCCTCCACAATTACCTCTACACAGATCTTTCAAAAATAAGAATCATGGTACTCTCTTGCAAAAATCTTTCTGTGACCCACCCCTCCCCAGCCTATTAAGGATGAAGTCCATACTCTGTACCTAAAAAAGCAAGTACCTAAAAAAAGTTCCTACCTTTTTGGTGTTCTCTGGTGCAACCAGCCTATTCATCAACATCACACCTTGCATCTTTCCTGCCATGATCCTGAGATGCTTAGACTTTGTTCAGTGTGCAATTTTATGCCTTCATGGCTTTGTACATGCTGTATCTATCCCTCAAGTCTGGTACTTCTCATCGTTGAAGCTCACCTCTGATGTCCAACCTCCTCCATCATGACTTTCTCACTCAGAATATAAAGTTAAGCATTCACCTCTTTGTTCCCAAAGCACTTATCAAAACTGGTATGTCCCAAAGCACTGTTGCACATTCTTCCACAACTGATTATCACTGTATCCTAAGCACTCGGCATAATGACTGGCAGGAATATAGGGAGGCCCTCTCCTTCAAGCATTTTTCTAGGTAAAATAGACCTTAAGCCTCACTCAGACTCACTTAACCACTGTGCCTCTTTTTCCTGAATCAGATAGTCTGAGATGTTTCCCAGTTTCTTATTTCCTTACTGTATACTTCTGCTTCTTTTAGTAAAATCTTTGCTGATGCAATGCAAAAGGTATGATCCAAGTCTCTAGTGATCTTGTTGGGGCAGCCACCAAGTGAGGAAAGTAATCAAGACTCAAGCTTCAAATATGATAAAAGTAAGTGATAGGTAACCGTAGACATGAATAGAATGTTAAAACAGGACCAAAAGCAATTTTTTTTTATGTTAAAAGTTACCTGGTGTCTTCTAGCTTAGTAAAAAAACAATGACATTCCTAGGAAAGGTGTGTTTCCCCAAACAGGCCTATATGACCATCCACTGGCTATTTGCCATTTGAAAGTCAGCACACAACAGTACCCGTTATGTCGTCTGACATTTTTTGATTGTGTGTGATTGACAACCTTAAGAATATAAATGATCCGCTCTTATACATTGTAACAAATGTGCTCAAAAACCTGCTCACCTAGGGGACTCAGCTTGGAACAAAGGTTATGAAAGTGGTCCCATCTACCCAATGTGTAAAGAATAACTGAGGAAAGGGAAATCAAGCAAAAGCCCATGTTCCTGAGTCATAAACTGGGTGGCCAGGCCTCTCCCAAGCAAGCCAGATACACCTAATGCTCTCTGGAACAGTGTTATAACCGCTGCCTCAGCCCTCAGTTGTCTGTTTTCCTCTCCCTCTAAAAGCCACAGGTTTTAGGTAACTCCCTTTGCTACCTATTCCTAATCCCATGAAGATGTCTATCAACACAGCAAGACAATCACCTTTAAGATAAAATTTTAGATTTCCCTTTTGATTTACTGATAGGTGAGTCAGTTTTTTCCCCCAAGGTCACATGAAAGCACCACTAGAAAAAATAAAGAAAAGTCCTGAGACATGCTGCCTAGAGATCTAAATAGGGCTCAAATTAGCAGTTGCCTCCTCCTCTAGGCAAGAGCTGGCAGCAGCTGGAGTGTGACAATACTCAGAGGAGAACAGAGGGGAGCAAAGGGGCACTGCACTGAGGGACAAAGGATTCAAGCCTCAGGTCGGCTGGATGCTGGGCCACTTCCAAGTGGGGCGGTCCGTCCTACCTGACCTCCCAGGAAGCCTCAGTGTGCCCCTTGACATGGGGTGACATATACTTCAAGACCAGCTATTTCCGTCTGCTGCTTCCGGTATAATCAGCGTCATGGGTTAGAGAAGGACACATGAGAAGATAAATATTAAGCACAGACTTAACTTGAACCTAACTTGAAGAGGGTGTTTCTGACCTTCTAGTTCTGGACTTACGTGTTGAACTGCTCTGTTTCTTTTGGGGGGGGGGGGGAAGAAGTCACTGCCAACCCATCTGAATACCTTATCCCACCACCTTCCTGCACCACACATCCTGTGTGAGTTTCCTAAGGTTGCTGTAACAAAGTACCAAAAACAGAACGGCTTAAACTACAGAAATGTACTGTCCTAGTTCTGGAGGCTAGAAGTCTGAAGGCAAGTTGTTGGCAGGGTCATGCTCCCTCTGAGGCCCCTAGGGGAGGTTGCTTCCTTGCCTCTTGCTGCTTCTGGTGGTTCCAGGCTTCCATGGCATGTGGCGGCACAGCAGCAGCCCGTCTTTACGTGGCCATCTTTTCCCTGTGGCCTCACCTCACCCTTCCCCTGTGTGACTGTCTCTGTACCCACATGTCCCCAGTTTATAAGGACGCCAGTCACACGGTACCCCCTTTGTCATGTCCTCTCTTAGCAGGTCCCCTTGTAAAGAATACTCCTCAGCGGCAGGTAATGTGAACAGCGTGGCGGCTGGTGGACCGTAAGAATTTCAAGATCGTACAGAGAAAAGTGGTCCAGATGAGGCTCGAATGCCTGTTGACACAAAGCTCTGACCCTTTAACTATACTAAACAGGTGCTCACAAAACAGGATTCATTTTTTTTTCTGTCCTTATTTCAAGACAACGAACAAGTTTTCCTCGGTGGTTTTCATTCTCATTCACTGAATATCCATCGGAATTCCTGACTGCCTTAATTACACTCAAGAGAGGTGACCACAGTGATGGACAGAACTCCTGAGGCAAGGAAAGCTCCCTGGATTCCACTTTCTGATCCCTACTGCAAACAAACAAACAAAAAAAAAAACACAATCAGCCCACGCTGCTGCCTCATGCTGCATTTTCAGCACTACGTGAGGTAGCACAGGCATTTGGCTCTTAATGACAGTCGTGCTGAGGTCACTTTATTTCTCTGGTAATTCAGATAGCATGCCCAAATAAAATGATCTTCTCCTTCCCCTGCTCTCCTGGTCCGAGTAAGGGTGATTAGTATGAGAAACGGGCCGATGAGCAAGCTAACGCAGGGCCTGAGTAAGCCTGCCAGAGGGAAAACCAACACCCGAGGGCTGACGCGTCAGGTGAGCAAGAGTCCTTCACCAAAGGGGCAGACTTGGTATAAAAACACTTCGCTGCAGGGGTGAAGACCAGCTGACGGCCAACCCAGTGATGGCCACGGGCTGGCCTATCAGCCCAAGAACCTGTAAGTGTGCCCCCTACCTCCTCCCTCCGACCCCCCTGTGATAAGTACCGGAACAGAGCCGTGAGCCAGGCACCGTAGACTGTGTCTCCCACAGTGGGACCCAGAGATGCTCTGTGGTGAAAACAGTGGTTGCCTATCTTGATGCAGACCTTGCAGAGGGAAGAAGTGAGAGGACAGCACGACATAAAGGATGGGGGATCTGCACTCAAAAGTGAGTGACACGCACCTGGTGTCTCTGTTTACAAGCTGTGTAATGACGAACAGGTTTCTGACCTCTCTGAGTCTCAGAGTTTTAACGTGACAACGTCTGTCTGAACTATCTTGCAGGATTGCCAAGAAGATCAACTGAGCTGGTGAGGTGAAAACTACTTAACAATGAATAGTTAGAATACCAACAGTAGATGCTACTAAAAGGCAGTAAATCACACTTAGAGCACCCAGAAACGTCTGAATGCCAGGCAGCCTAGACATCTATGCAAAGCAAAGGAATACTTGCTTGGTAGCTGGGCTTTGGCCCCACACCCTGAGCAGAACTCCACATGGCCAGGCTGGCCCACAGAGAAGCTCCTTTAAGTTAGACCATCCTCAGTGTCCCAGTGTACCAGAAAGTCACAGGATGGATCACACACCTGCATGCATGTATGTACGGACGCGCGCGCACACATACACACACACACACACACACACACACACACACACACACACACACGTCTTTGTTTCACTGCAGAGTAGAGCTGGCCTAGGCCTCTCCTGCCCTTCACCAGCCACAACAACTTCTGGATAGGAGTTACTACATGGGGGGCAGAGAAAGTCTCTTCAAGGGAAAGAGGGAGAAATGGCCACAAGAGAAGTGGCCAAGGGGAGAGATGGCAAAATGGGACCAGTGTGATTCCTGTTACCTGTCCAGCCTCATTGGATCATCTCAACAGTCACGCTGTTGGGCCAGCTCTCTGCCCCCTCTGAAAATGCAACTGAGATAGGTTGCAAAAAACGCTCACACTCCTTGACATGCCTGTATCAACATCTCTGCAAAATGAGCATACCGCTCCTCCTATCAGGGGCTGGGGTCTATGTCCCCTCCCCGTGAGTTTGGGCTAGCATTATGACATGCTTTGGCCAAAAGACTGCAGCAGAAGGGAAAGCGTGCCAGTTCTGAGCCTAAACCTGAAAATCCTTGCATACTTTCTGCTCTCCCTCTTGGACCGTGATGACTGCCATGTGAACAAGCCTGGGCCAGTCTGCTGGAGGATAAGGAGCCAACGTGAAGCAGACCTGACTTAGTCAATTCATCCCAGCCAGGGCCCCAGAAATGTGAAAACCCAGTGAAGATCGGCAAATCCAACCCATGGCTGACCCACAGATGTATGCCTGAGACTGTCCTAGACCAGCCAGTCCCCAACTGACACTGACTCATGAGCCAAATAAGTATTTCTTCTTTTAAACCATTAACTTTGGTGGTGGTTTGTTATGCAGCAGTGGCTAAATGCCACATGCTAACCCGGACAACTATTCTCCAGTCCAGTCTAACACTCCTTTCCTCTGGGCTAGAATAAGGACTATGGAGTAGGACACGAAGGACAGTGACCTTCTTTTCCCTACAGGGCACTAGTCTTCAAAATGGGTTATACATACCACTAGGGCTCAAGCAGGACTTTCCAAAGTATAAGTTTAGAATAACTGATTTCCAGATCCTCAATTCCACATATATATTTATATATCCATTCTTATATATCTTATATATCCGTGTATACATATCTCCATTCTTCTCTAAAATTTAACCTAAGGTTAAGGTTCTCCTTTCCCCTATCCTTTATCTACCTTACAAAGGAAAGGTAAGCTTTTCCCCCATTGTTCTGTTACCTCAGGGTATTATTCCAGGGTGTAAAACCCTCAAGGGAATTGGTAAAACATTCTGCGAAACCATCCGGCAGTATCTGCAAAAGCTGGATATGTGCATAGCGTGTGAGGCAGCAGTCCTATTCTCAGGTATACACCCAACAAAAATGTGTACACAGCTTCACCACAGGTCATATATCTGACTCATGATGGAAGCTAATAGCTGCTATGTTTGTCAACAACAGAACGGGTAAATGAATTATAACATGTTCAAAAAATGGAATACTTACAGTACTAAGCAGGAAAAATCCATAACCACACTCAAAAATATGGATGATTCTCTTACTGTGATATTGAGCAAAAGAAGCTAGACACAAAAGAATGGATAGAATGCATTTCTGCTTATATACACACAAACAAGCTTTCTGACAAAAAGCTATGCATTTAGAAGCCAAAATAGTGGTTACCCAAGTAATTGGCGGAGTCATAAGAAGGGAGTTTTAGGCACAAGTTATACGTGTGTGTTCACTTAGAGAAAATTCTTATGATATATACACACTTCTGGGTTATGGTATATTTTAACAAAAAAAAAACCTTTAAAATAGTCAGAGGGACAAAATAAAGGGATAATTACATAATTCCTTTACTCAAACAACCAGAAATTCCTACAGTATCCATCTCAAGAGAAATGCAATTCTAATAAAATTTTACTTTTTATGTTTAATAATTACTTATCATTGGTATTATCTTTGTGCTCCTTTGAGTTATGCACTAATAATAATTATAATGATAACTCAACCTAGGAGAAAATGTTTACATTTCTAGACTTATGGCAATCAAAAAGTAAACAACACAACAATGCTACAAAGAAGTAGGGCAGCTTAAAAAGGAAATAACTTTTAAACAAGCAAAAATTCTGTGGGAGAAATGAAATACAAATAGATCAAGGAAATAACATTGTGAAAAAGATCTTGCTCATATATAATTTTTAAATGTCTATTTATTTAGAAAGGTAGAGCATGAGAGCAGGGAGGGGCAGAGGGAGGAGGAGGAGGAGGAGGAGGAGGAGGAGGAGGAGGAGGAGGAGAGAGAGAGAGAGAGAGAGAGAGAGAGAGAGAGAGAGAGAGAGAATATCCCATGAGCCCAATGTGGGGCTCAAACTCATGAACCGATCTTGAAATCAAGAGTCGGACACTTAACTGATCCACCCAGGTGCCCCTGTCCATAAATATTTTTTAAAAGATGATGGTGGATAGCAAATCACTAAATTTTTTATAATCCACACTATTTAAAGGTATCAGGTTTATTTTTAAATGTCAATATTCATATTATAGCAAAAATGAGATTTCTTATACTTTTATTTAAATTTATAATAGAAGAGTATAGATGCCTACATTATAAAGTGTAATAGTGTACACGATTTTTCAATAAAGTTTCTTTATTAGGGGGAACAAAAGCCAAAAAGAGTTATAAGAAAAAAACGGTTCGGTATAAAAGAATCTCCCCAAATATCCTTCCCTTAAGATTCTGTCAGGGCGGTATGTTCTACCTACATTATTTAGGTTAATCTACATTAGTCAGGATGTTTTTGGTTATAAGTGACAGAAACAGAAAACCAACCAAACTGGACTGTCAGTCAGTGAAAGGTCTGATATTTTACCCCTGCTTGAAAACAACAAATCAGCCTGTCAAAATTTCAGGGATGCTGGCAGAAGACATGAGACTCTTGGGTCAGAGACAAAGGACTCGGCTTTATTACTCACAGCAATAACAGTAGCCAGAGCATTTGTGCCATTTCCCTGAGCCCCACATCCCACAATGCAGTGCAAAGAGGGCCAGGGGATGCCCGCACAGGCAGTGAGTTACGTCATAGGAGATAAACCCAGGCTTAGGAAATGCAAACATTTTACAATGGGCAGTAAGCCTGCCTGACCTTTGCCCCAGAGAAGGATATTATCTTTATTATACTGAATGGTAAACAAATACACTCTACTTTGGAGAAAGATACTGTCTCCATCTTCCAAAGATGTTTGCTATACAAACATTCTTGGAAATATGGTCTGAAAGAGAGTCAAAAGATCTACAGAAACTCAAGAGAGTCCTGGAGAACTGTCTCACAGCATGAGTTGAGGAAAAAAAAAAACAAACAAAAAAAAAAACAAACAAACAAA